>NC_041390.1:352989317-353084785 GCF_002162155.2 Triticum dicoccoides | reverse complement strand
TAAGTTGGAATACAGTAGGTTTAACACCAATATAAGTAATTTTTGGAGTTACGGAAGTATTCGAAAGTTACAGATCGCCACAGACTGTTCTATTTTTGACAAATTCTGTTTTTTGTGTGTTGTTTGCTTATTTTGATGAATCTATGAGTAGTATCGGGGGGGTATGAACCATAGATAAGTTGGAATACAGTAGGTTTAACACCAATATAAGTAAAGAATGAGTTTATTATAGTACCTTAAAGTGGTGGTTTATTTTCTTATACTAACGGAGCTCATGAGATTTTCTATTGAAGTTTTGTGTTGTGAAGTTTTCAAGTTTTTGGATAAAGATTTGATGGATTTTGGAATAAGGAGTGGCAAGATCCTAAGCTTGGGGATGCCTAAGGAACCCCAAGGTAAAATTCAAGGACAACCAAAAGCCTAAGCTTGGGGATGCCCCGGAAGGCGTCCCCTCTTTCGTCTTCGTCTATCGGTAACTTTACTTGAGGCTATATTTTTATTCACCACATGATATGTGTTTTGCTTGGAGCATCTTGTATTATTTGAGTATTTGATTTTTAGTTTACTACAATCATCCTTGATGTACACACCTTTTGGGAGAGACACGCATGAATCAGAATTTATTAGAATACTCTATGTGCTACACTTATATCTTTTGAGCTAGATAATTTTGCTCTAGTGCTTCACTTATATCTTTTTAGAGCACGGTGGTGGTTTTATTTTATAGAAATTATTGATCTCTCATGCTTCACTTATATTACTTTGAGAGTCTTTTAGAACAGCATGGTAATTTGCTTTGGCTATAATACTAGTCCTAATATGATGGAAATCCAAGATGGGTATAATAAAAACTTTCATATGAAGTGCATTGAATACTATGAGTAGTTTGATTCTTTATGATTGTTTTGAGATATGAAGATTGTGATATTAGAGTCATGATAGTAGAGTAGTTGTGAATTTGAGAGATACCTGTGTTAAAGTTTGTGGTTCCCGTAGCATGCACATATGGTGAACCGTTATGTGATGAAGTTGGAGCATGATCTATTTATTGATTGTCTTCCTTATGAGTGGCGGTCGGGGACGAGCGTTGGTCTTTTCCTACCAATCTATCCCCCTAGGATCATGCGCGTAGTACTTCATTTCGATAACCAATAGATTTTTGCAATAAGTATGTGAGTTATTTATGACTAATCTTGAGTCCATGGATTATACGCACTCTCACCATTCCACCATTGCTAGCTTCTCTAGTACCGCACAACTTTTGCCGGTACCATAAACCCACCATTTACCTTCCTCAAAACAACCACCATACCTACCAATTATGGCATTTCCATAGGCATTCCGAGATATATTGCCATGCAACTTTCCACCATTCCGTTTATTATGACACGCTCCATCATTGTCATATTGCCTTGCATGATCATGTAGTTGACATCGTATTTGTGGAAAAGCCACCATTCATAATTCTTTCATACATGTTACTCTTGATTCATTGCACATCCCGGTTCACCGCCGGAGGCACTCACATAGAGTCATATTTTGTTCTAAGTATCGAGTTGTAATTCTTGAGTTGTAAGTAAATAAAAGTGTGACGATCATCATTATTATAGCATTGTCCCAATGAGGAAAGGATGATGGAGACTATGATTTCCCCACAAGTCGGGATGAGACTCCAGACGAAAAAGATAAAAAAAGAGGCCAAAAAAAGAGAGGGCCCAAAAAAACAAAAAATGAGAGAAAAAGAGAGAAGGGACAATGCTACTATCCTTTTTACACACTTGTACTTCAAAGTAGCACCATGATCTTCATGATAGAGAGTCTCTTATTTTGTCACTTTCATATACTAGTGGGAATTTTTCATTATAGAACTTGTCTTGTATATTCCAATGATGGGCTTCCTCAAAATGCCTAGGTCTTTGTGAGCAAGCGAGTTGGATGCACACCCACTTAGTTTATTTTTGAGCTTTCATACATTTATAGCTCTAGTGCATCCGTTGCATGGCAATCCCTACTCACTCACATTGATATCTATTGATGGGCATCTCCATAGCCCGTTGATATGCCTAGTTGATGTGAGACTATCTTCTCTGTTTTGTCTTGTCCACAACCACCCCTCTATTCCACCTATAATGTTATATCCATGGCTCATGCTCATGTATTGCGTGAAGATTGAAAAAGTTTGGGAACATCAAAAGTGTGAAACAATTGCTTGGCTTGTCATCGGGGTTGTGCATGATTAAATATTTTGTGTGATGAAGATAGAGCATAGCCAGACTATATGATTTTGTAGGGATAGCTTTCTTTGGCCATGTTATTTGAAGAAGACATGATTGCTTTGTTAGTATGCTTGAAGTATTATTGTTTTTATGTCAATATTAAACTTTTGTCTTGAATCTTTCAGATCTGAACATTCATGCCACAATAAATAAAATTACATTGATAATTATGTTAGATAGCATTCCACATCAAAAATTCTGTTTTTATCATTTACCTACTCGAGGATGAGCAGGAATTAAGCTTGGGGATGCTTGATACGTCTCCAACGTATCTACAATTTTTGATTGTTCCATGCTATTATATTATCTACTTTGTATGTTTAATGGGCTTTAATAATTTTTGGGACTAACCTATTAACCGGAGGCCCAGTACCAGTTTTGGCTTCTTCTCTCTCTTTGATTCTCAATACAAAGTTCTCCTTGATGTTCTTGGAGATCTATTTGATGTAATACTCTTTTGTGGTGTGTTTGTCGAGATCCAATGAATTGTGGATTTATGAACAATATTATCTATGAATATTATTTGGTTCTTCTCTAAATTCTTATATGGATGATTTGATATCTTTGCAAGTCTCTTCGAATTATCGGTTTAGTTTGGCCTATTGGATTGATCTTTCTTGCAATGGGAGAAGTGTTTAGCTTTGGGTTCAATCTTGGTGTCCTTTCCCAGTGATAGTAGGGGCAGCAAGGCACGTATTGTATTGTTGCCATCGAAGATAAAAAGATGAGGTTTATATCATATTGCTTGAGTTTATCCCTCTACATCATGTCATCTTGCTTAATGTGTTACTCCGTTCTTATGAACTTAATACTCTAGATGCATGCTAGATAGCGGTCGATGTGTGGAGTAATAGTAGTAGATGTAGAATCGTTTCGAATCTACTTGACACGGACGTGATGCCTATATTCATGATCATTGACTTAGATATCTTCATAACTATGCGCTTTTCTATGAATTACTCGGCAGTAATTCGTTCACCCACCGTGGTACATGCTATCTTGAGAGAAGCCACTAGTGAAACCTATGGCCCCTGGGTCTCTTTCCTATTATATTACATCTCTTTTATTTACATTGCATCTCGTTTACTATTTTGTAATCTTTACTTTCCAATCTATACAACAAAAATACCAAAAATATTTACTTTACTATCTCTATTAGATCTCACTTTTGCGAGTGACTGTGAAGGGATTGACAAGCCCTTTATCGCGTTGGTTGCAATGTTCTTGATTGTTTGTGCAGGTACTAGGTGACTTGTGCGTTGTCTCCTACTGGATTGATACCTTGGTTCGTAAAACTGAGGGAAATACTTACGCTACTTTGCTGCATCACCCTTTCCTCTTCAAGGGAAAACCAACGCATGCTCAAGAGGTAGCAAGGTCCCCATAGGTCTTTGGGTCAACAATGAGATGTGAGACATAGCTCTCACCGTCGGAGTCTTGGGACGACATAATGTCAGATTTAAGCAAAAATTAGCAAGAAAATAGAACAAATGATTTCTTCGTGATACGGTGATCAACATGTTCGGGAAGTATATATAGATTTTTTTATCTTGGAGGACAAGCATATGGAAGAAAAACGGAGTACGGAAGGTGTCCCAGGTGGGCAAGCCTGGTGCGCCCTGGTGTCTTGTGCCCACCAGGGGACGCTTCCTGAAAGTTTATTTATTTTCAAAATTTTATAATATTCCAAAACTGATAAAAAATATTTTTGCGGAACTTCCAGAGTCCGTTTACTTACGATATCATGTACCTCTTTATTTTCACGATTCTGGAGTGCTCCAGAAGGACTCTTTTATGTGTTCTTCTAGTGTCAAAGTTAGGATAATATTACTTTCAACATTGATAGGCGTACCTGAGATATTATGCTTTATTCGTTACCCATTGACAACCTTCGGGTTAGTACCTTCGGAGTTATTTATTTTGATGGCTCCAGACCGGTAAACCTCCTCGATGATGTATGGGCCTTCCCATTTTGAGAGGAGCTTTCCTGCAAAAAATCTAAAACAAGAGTTGTACAAAAGAACATATTCTCCAACTTTAAACTCACGCGTTTGAATTATTTTGTCATGCCATTTTTTAAATTTTTCTTTGAATAACTTTGCATTTTCATATGCTTGGGTTCTCCATTCATCTAAGGAGCTGATATCAAATAACCTCTTTTCACCAGCAAGTTTGAAATCATAATTGAGTTTAACTTCCCAATATGCTTTATGTTCTAACTCAAGAGGCAAATGACAAGCTTTTCCATAAACCATTTTATAAGGAGACATACCCATAGGATTTTTATAAGCTGTTCTGTGAGCCCAAAGTGCGTGATCTAATTTCTTAGACCAATTCTTCCTGGACCTATTAACAGTCTTTTGCAAAATTAATTTTATTTCTCTATTGCTAAGTTCAACTTGACCACTAGACTGAGGATGATAGGGTGATGTAATTCTATGGTTAATGTCATACTTAGCAAGCATTTTGCGGAAAGCACCATGAATAAAGTGTGAACCACCATCAGTCATTAAATATCTAGGGACTCCAAACCTTGGGAAAATAACTTCGTTAAGCATTTTAATAGAGGTGTTGTGATCGGCACTACTAGTTGGAATGGCTTCTACCCATTTAGTAACATAATCAAAAGCAACCAAAATATGTGTATACCCATTAGAGGAAGGAAAAGGTCCCATGTAATCAAATCCCCAAACATCAAATGGTTCAACAACAAGTGAATAATTCATAGGCATTTCTTGATGCTTACCGATATTACCTATTCTTTGACATTCATCACAACAAGAGACAAACTTACGGGCATCCTTGAAGAGAGTAGGCTAATAAAATCCAGATTGCAATACCTTATGAGCAGTTCTATCTCTAGCATGATGCCCTCCGTAAGCCTCGGAGTGACATTTCCGTAGGATTTGCCCCTGTTCATGCTCAGGTACACAACACCTAATAATACCATCTACTCCTTTTTTATAAAGATGTGGGTCATCCCAAAAGTAATGTCTTAAATCATAGAAGAATTTTTTCTTTTGCTGGTATGTAAAGCTAGGTGGTAAATATTTAGCAACAATGTAATTAGTATAGTCAACATACCAAGGAGTACCATTAGCAACATTTATTGCAGCTAACTACTCATCAGGAAAACTACCATCAATAGGTAGTGGTTCATCAAGCATATTTTCAAGCCTAGACAAATTATCAACAACGGGGTTCTCAGCTCCTTTTCTATCAATGATATGTAGATCAAATTCTTGCAACAAGAGAACCCAACGAATAAGTCTAGGTTTAGCATCTTTCTTTTCCATAAGATATTTAATAGCAGCATGGTATGTGTGAACAGTTACTTTGGAATCAACAATATAAGGTCTAAATTTATCACAAGCAAACACTACTGCTAAGAATTCTTTTTCAGTAGTAGCATAATTTCTTTGAGCACTGCCTAGAATTTTACTAGCATAGTGAATAACATTTAGTTTCTTATCAACTCTTTGTCCTAGAACAGCACCAACAACATAATCACTAGCATCACACATAATTTCAAAAGGCAAGTTCCAATCAGGTGGTTGGACAATAGCTGCAGATATTAAGGCTTTCTTGAGTGTTTCAAAGGCTTCTAAACAATCATCATCAGAAACAAAAGGAATATCCTTTTGCAAAAGATTAGTAAGAGGCCTAGAAATTTTAGAAAAGTCTTTGATAAATCTCCTATAAAAACCAGCATGACCTAGGAAACTACGAATACCTTTGACGTCCTTAGGACATGGCATTTTCTCAATTGCACCAACCTTAGCTTGGTCCACTTCAATACCTCTTTCAGAAATTTTATGACCCAAGACAATGCCTTCATTAACCATAAAGTGGCACTTCTCCCAATTCAAGACAAGATTTATCTGTTCACATCTCTGGAAAACTCGCTCAAGATTGCTTAAACAATCATCAAAAGACTTCCCATAAACAGAAAAGTCATCCATGAAAACCTCAATAATCTTTTCACAAAAGTCAGAGACTATAGCAGTCATACATCTTTGAAAGGTAGCAGGTGCATTACATAAACCAAAAGGCATACGTCTATAAGCATAAGTTCTAGAGGGACAAGTAAAAGTGGTCTTTTCTTGATCAAGTTGAGAGACAGGTATTTGTCAAAATCCAGAGTATCCATGTAGAAAGCAAAAGTGTGTGTGCTTAGATAATCTTTCAAGCATTTGATTAATAAAAGGCAAGGGGTAATGATCTTTTCTAGTTGCTTTGTTTAATTTTATGTAATCAATTACCATTCTATAGCTTGTAACAATTCTTTGTGGAATAAGTTCATTTTTATCATTAGGAACAACAGTAATACCTCGTTTCTTAGGGACACAATGAACATGACTTACCCATCTACTATCAGCTATAGGATAGATTATACCTGCTTCCAGAAGTTTTAAGATTTCCGTTCTTACCACTTCCATGATAACACTGATATCCTATTTTAACTGAAATAACAGGCATGCCAACAACAGGTCTATGTTTATCTCTTTTATCAGGTTTAGCAATTCTAGCAGCTTCTTCACGGAAGTAAATAACATGCCCATCCATATCTTCTTCCAGGAGATCTTTAACCATAGAAATACTAGGTTCAACTTTAATTTGTTCATCAGGTTTAGGTGTCCTAATATAGCTTTTGTTAACCACAGTTGAAATTTAGCATGTTCCTTAATCCTAACAGGGAAAGGTGGTTTCTCAATATAAGCAGAAGGAACAACTGGATCAACATTATAAAGGATAGTTTCCTCTTTAACTAGAACTGGTTCTTTAATTTCTTCTTTAATAGGTGGGTGATATTTAAACCACTTCTCCTTAGGGAGTTCAATATGAGTAGCAAATGATTCACAAAAGGAGGCTACTATCTTAGAATCAAGTCCATATTTAGTGCTAATCTTTTGAAAAGCATCGGTATAATAAAAGATTTAACACAATCACACTTAAGTTTAATACTTGACTCTTTACCTTTGTTGAGTTCCCAATCTTCAGAGTTGTGTTTAATTCGTTCCAAAAGATCCCACCAGAATTCAATAGTCTTCTTCATAAATGAACCAGCACAGGAAGTATCAAGCATGGTTTGATCATTACGAGAAAACCGAGCATAAAAATTCTGGATAATAATTTCTCTTGAGAGCTCATGATTGGGGCATGAATATAACATTGACTTAAGCCTCCCCCAAGCTAGAGCGATACTTTATCCTTCACGAGGCCAAAAATTGTATATATAATTCCGATCACGATGAACTAGATGCAAAGGATAATTTTTTTGGTGGAACTCCAATTTCAAACGATTCCAATTCCATGATCTAATATCATCACATAGCCTATACCATGCCAATGCTTTTCCCATTAACTTCATCCCTGGGTAAACCTGCAAGCTTAAACAATCCACAAATTTGTTCCACATATATCAAGTGCATATTAGGATGTTTAGTTCCATCTCCTGCATAAGGATTAGCTAGCAGTTGTTCTATCATACTCGAAGGAATTTCATATTCAATATTTTCAGTAGGTGCAGTAGGTTGAGGGGTTGCTAATTGTGGTTCCGGAAGAGGTGAAAATACCCCAAACAAACTCCTCAAAGGATTGTTTTCCATAGTAACAAGTGCCAACAAATTTCAGCACACTATATAAATGTTTCCTTACCAAATTCCACTTACCAAAGGCGCTTCACTCCCCGACAATGGCGCCAGAAAATAGCCTTGATGACCCACAAGTATAGGGTATCAATTGTAGCTCTTTTCGATAAGTAAGAGTGTCGAACCCAATGAGGAGCAGAAGGAAATGACAAGTAGTTTCCGGTAAGGTATTGTCTGCAAGCGCTGAAATTGTAAGTAACGAGTAGTTTGATAGCAAGATAATTTGTAACGAGCAAGTAACGATAATAGTGACAAAGGTGCAGCAAGGTAGCCCAATCCCTTTGAGGCAAAGGACATGCCAAAACGGTCTCTTATGATAAGCAAAGCATTCTTGAGGGTACACGGGAATTTCATCTAGTCACTTTCATCATGTTGGTTTGATTTGTGTTCGCTACTTTGATAATTTGATATGTGGGTGGACCGGTGCTTAGGTGCTGTTGTTACTTGAACAAACCTCCTACTTATGATTAACCCTCCCGCAAGCATCTGCAACTATGAGAAAAGTATTAAGAATAAGTTCTAACCATAGCATTAAACTTTTGGACCCAATCCATCCCTTACGAAATAGCGCATAAACTGGGGTTTAAGCTTCTGTCACTCTCGCAACCCATCATCTAATTGCTACTCCACAATGCATTCCCTTAGGCCCAAATATGGTGAAGTGTCATGTAGTCGACGTTCACATGACACCACTAAGGGAATAACAACACACATACTATCAAAATATCAAACACATATCAAGTTCACATGATTACTTGCAACATGATTTCTCCCGTGACCTCAAGAACAAAAGTAACTACTCACAAATGATAAACATGTTCATGATCAGAGGAGTATTAAATAGCATAATGGATCTGAACATATAATATTCCACCAAATAAACCATATAGTAATCAACTTCAAGGTGTAATCAACACTACTAGTCACCCACAAGTACCAATCTATAGTTCCGGTAACAAGATTGAACACAAGAGATGAACTAGGGTTTGAGAGGAGATGGTGCTGTTAAAGATGTTGATGGAGATTGCCCTCCCCAATATGGGAGAGTTGTTGGTGATGATGATGATGATGATGATTTCCCCCTCCGGGAGGGAAGTTCCCCCGGCGGAATCGCTCCGCCGGAGGGCAAAAGTGCTCCTGCCCAAGTTCCGCCTCGAGGCGGCGACGCTTCGTCCCGAAAGTCCTCATCCTATTTTTTCTAGGTCAAAATGACTTATATACCAAAAGATGGGCACCGGAGGTGGGCCGAGGAGGCCACAACCCACCAAGGCACGCCTGGGGGGCCTGGCGCGCCCAGGTGGGTTGTGCCCATCTGGTGGCCCCCCTCTGGTATTTATTGGCTCCAGTATTTCTTATATATTCCTTAAAAAATATCCGTGAAGTTTCAGCTCATTTGGAGTTGTGTAGAATAGGTGGCCTGACGTAGCCTTTTCAGGTCCAGATTTCCAGCTGTCGGAATTCTCCTCTTGGTGCGTTCCTTGAAAATTATGAGAGAAAAGGCATTAGAATTACTCCAAAAAGCATTATTATGGATAAAAACAGTATAAATTATAGTAAGAAAACATGATGCAGAATGGACGTCTCAAATGCTACCGCCCTACTAAGCAAAATAAGATGCATAAAAGATAAACATCACATGCAACCAAAATATGTGGCATGATATGGCCATCATCATCTTGTTCTTTTGATCTCAATATCCAAAGCATCGTCATGATCTCCATCGTCACTGGCTTGACACCTTGATATCCATCGTAGCGTCCTGGTCGTCTCACCAATTATTGCTTCTACAACTATCGCTAACGCATAGTGATAAAGTAAAGCAATTACATGGCATTTGCATTTCATACAATAAAGAGACAACCATAAGGCTCCTGCCGGTTGCCAGTAACTTTTACAAAACATGATCATCTCATACAATAACATATATCACATCATGTGTTGACCATATCACATCATAACATGATACGTCTCCATCGTATCTATAATTTTTGATTGTTCCATGCCAATATTGTACAACTTTCATATACTTTTGGCAACTTTTTATACTATTTTTGGGACTAACATATTGATCCATTGCCCAGTGCTAGTTCCTGTTTGTTGCATGTTTTTTGTTTCGCAGAAAATCCATATCAAACGGAGTCCAAACGGGATAAAAACTGACGGAGATTTTTTTGGAATATATGTGAATTTTGGGAAGTGGAATCAACGCGAGACGATGCCCGAGGGGCCCACGAGGGTGAGGGGCGCACCCTGGGCCCTCATGGCCACCCGGTAAGGTGGTTGCTGCCCTTCTTTCGCTGCAAGAAAGCCAATATCTGGATACAAATCGTGTTAAAATTTCAGCCCAACCGGAGTTACGGATCTCCGGGAATATAAGAAATGGTGAAAGGGCAGAATCAGAAACGCAGAAATAGAGAGAGATAGAGAGACATATCCAATCTCGGAGGGGCTCTCGCCCCTCTGCCGCCATGGAGGCCATGGACCAGAGGGGAAACCCTTCTCCCATATGGGGAGAAGTTCAAGGAAGAAGAAGAAGAAGAAGGGGGGCCCTCTCCCCCTCTCTCCCGGTGGCGCCGGAACGCCGCCGGGGCCATCATCGTCACCGCAATCTACACCAACACCTCCGTCATCTTCACCAACATCTTCATCACCTTTCCCCATCTATCTACAGCGGTCCACTCTCCCGCAACCCGGTGTACCCTCTACTTGAACATGGTGCTTTATGCTTCATATTATTATCCAATGATGTGTTGCCATACTATGATGTCTCAGTAGATTTTCGTTGTCCTATCGGTAATTGGTGAATTGCTATGATTGGTTTAATATGCTTGTGGTTATGTTGTTGTCCTTTGGTGCCCATCATGTGAGCGCGCACGTTGATCACACCATAGGGTTAGTTGTATGTTGATAGGACTATGTATTGGAGGGCAAGAGTGACAGAAGCTTCAACCTAGCATAGAAATTGATGCATACGGGATTGAAGGGGGACCAAAATATCTTACTGCTATGGTTGGGTTTTACCTTAATGAATGTTAGTAGTTGCGGATGCTTGCTAATAGTTCCAATCATAAGTGCATAGAATTCCAAGTCAGGGATGACATGCTAGTAGTGGCCTCTCCCACATAAAACTTGCTATCAGTCTAGTAACATAGTCAATTGCTTAGGGACAATTTCGCAACTCCTACCACCACTTTTTCACACTCGCTATACTAACTTTATTGCTTCTTTACCTAAAAGAACCCCTAGTTTTTATTTACGTGCTTTTTATATTCTTGCAAACCTATCCCATTACACCTACAAAGTACTTCTAGTTTTATACTTGTTCTAGGTGAAGCGAACGTCAAGCGTGCGTAGAGTTGTATCGGTGGTCGCTAGAACTTGAGGGAATATTTGTTCTACCTTTAGCTCCTCGTTGGGTTTGACACTCTTACTTATCGAAAGAGGCTACAATTGATCCACTATACTTGTGGGTTATCAAGACCTTTTTCTGGCGCCGTTGCCGAGGAGTCATAGCGTGGGGTGAATATTCTCGTGTGTGCTTGTTTGCTTTATCACTAAGTAGTTTTTATTTTGTGCTCTTGTTTTCTATCTTTAGTTATGGGTAGGAAACACAAAATACCAAAAAATTAGTGGTACCAACTGAACCAATGGTTGAAGAGCCACTCAAAATCTATCACACCCCTGATGCTTTTTACTTGGATCATCTTCGATCCCTATGTGCTCGTGCTGAAACCCCAACTGGCTTAGTTGAGGGCAAATCTTTAGATGAGCATGCTTGTTATGTGCGACACCGCTTATCTCAAAAGGGGAACTTTTACTGGATCGAATTCATCGTTTGCAATGCTATGCTTGGAATTTATGTGAAATATATGATTTCACTTGTTGTTCTGAAGACCCTAAGAAACACCTTCCCTACCAAAGTGAGTTTAGTGATAATGGAATCGTATCTTCGTATGCTAAGGGTGTTTATAATTACTATGATGTTCAACAAATTGAAGAATTTGTTGCTTTTAAGGGTCCTTATGAAATTGCTTCATTGATTAGAAAGTATGATGCTACTCTTTACAAATCTGAAATTTTTTCCATACTTAAATGTTGTTATGACAATTATGCTTCTAATGCCTATGTTAATCCATATATTGAGGACTCCTCCGCTGTCCAAGAAGAGATTAATATTTTGCAGGAGTCTATGGAAGAAGGAATTGATGAAACTGTGGGCTCATTGGATGAAAAAGATGATGAGGAGAGCGAAGAACAAAAGGAGGAAGATCGGATTAGCTACCCATGCCGACCTTCTAATGAGAGTAACTCTTCAACTCATACATTGTTTAATTTCCCTTCGCGCTTACCGAAGGATGATTGCTATGATGATTGTTATGATCCTGTTGATTCTTTTGAAATATCCCTTTTTGATGATGCTTGCTATGCTTGTGGCCGAGATGCCAATATGAATTATGCTTATGGAGATTAAATTTCTATAGTTCCTTATGTTAAACATGAAATTGTTGCTATTTCACCCACGCATGATAGTCCTATTGTCTTTTTGAATTCTCCCGACTACATTATATCGGAGAAGTTTGCCCTTATTAAGTATTATATTGATGGGTTGCATTTTACTACTACACATGATGGTTTTGATAGATATAATATGCATGTGCTTGCTGCTCCTACTTGCAATTATTATGAGAGAGGAACTATATCTCCACCTCTCTATGTTTCCCACAGGATAAAATTGCAAGAAACTGTTTATACTATGCATTAGCCTTTACTATGTGTGCATGAATTGTTCTTTTATAACATGCCGGTGCATAGGAAGAGAGTTAGACTTCGTCATTACATGATATATGTTACTTTGTAATCACTACTAAATCACAAATCATTGTTAATTAAAATTGGCTTTGATATACCTTGGGATCCGGGTGGATCCATTACTTAAGCACTATATGCCTAGCTTAATGGCTTTAAAGAAAGCGCTGCCAGGGAGACAACCCGGAAGTTTTAGAGAGTCATTTATTTCTGTTGTGTGCTTTTATAAAGTACAAATCTATTG
This sequence comes from Triticum dicoccoides, assembly GCF_002162155.2. Classification (NCBI taxonomy): domain Eukaryota; kingdom Viridiplantae; phylum Streptophyta; class Magnoliopsida; order Poales; family Poaceae; genus Triticum; species Triticum dicoccoides. Next base: position 353,071,808 of record NC_041390.1, on the reverse strand, counting down.
TATCATAAAAATAATGTGCCAAGATTTTGCCTTTAGGATGTTTACATTGCTTGTTGGTTTGTGCGGTGCAAAACAGAAACTTTTGCTGTAGTGCGTGATTTTACATTTTTTTACCGGAACGTCAAACGGTTCTGAAACCTTTTGCACTGTTCTTATATACAATTGTTTATTTTTCCTATTTTTTCAGAATTTTTGGAGTACAGAAGTATGGTGAATGTTCAGATTACTACAGACTGTCCTGTTTAAGACATATTCTGAATGCATAGTTTGCTTGTTTTGATAAAACTATTGATTTCCATCAGTGGATTAAGCCATGGAAAATTTATATTACAATAGCTACAATGCCAAAACAAAATATGAATTGGTTTGCAACATTACTTAGAGTAGTGATTTTCTTTATTATACTAATGGATCTTACCGAGCTTTCTGTTGAGTTTTGTGTGGATGAAGTGTTCGAAGATCGAGGAGGTCTCGATGTGAGGAGAAGGAGGATAGGCAAGAGCTCAAGCTTGGAGATGCCCAAGGCACACCAAGTAAATATTCAAGGATACTCAAGCGTCTAAGCTTGGGGATACCCCGGAAGGCATCCCATCTTTCTTCAACAAGTATTGGTATGTTTTCGGATTCGTTTCGTTCATGTGATATGTGCAAATCCTGGAGCGTCTTTTGCATTTAGTTTTCACTTTTCTTTGATGCACCATGATGGTATGGGATAGTCCATGGTTGATTTATAGAATGCTCTTTGCACTTCACTTATATCTTTTGAGTATGGCTTTATAGAATGCTTCATGTGCTTCACTTATATCATTTGAAGTTTGGATTGCCCTACAAATAGAAATCCGCCATTTGTAGAATGCTCTTTTGCTTCACTTATATTTGTTAGAGCATGGGCATATCCTTTGTAGAAATAATTAAAATCTCTTGCTTCACTTATATCTATTTAGAGAGATGACATGAATTGGTCATTCACATGGTTAGTCATAAAATCCTACATAAAACTTGTAGATCACTGCATATGATATGTTTGATTCCTTGCAATAGTTTTGCGATATAAAGATGGTGATATTAGAGTCATGCTAGTGGGTAGTTGTGGATTGTAGAAATACTTGTGTTAAAGTTTATGATTCCCGTAGCATGCACGTATGGTGAACCGTTATGTAACGAAGTTGGAGCATGAGGTATTTATTGATTATCTTCCTTATGAGTGGTGGCCGGGGACGAGCGATGGTCTTTTGCTACCAACCTACCCCCCTAGGAGCATGCGCGTAGTACTTTGTTTCGATGACTAATAGATTTTTGCAATAAGTATGTGAGTTCTTTATAACTAATGTTGAGTCCATGGATTATACACACTCTCACCCTTTCCATCATTGCTAGCCTCTTCGGTACCGTGCATCGCCCTTTCTCACCTCGAGAGTTGGTGCAAACTTCGCCGGCGCATACAAACCCCGTGATACGATACACTCTATCACACATAAGCCTCCTTATATCTTCCTCAAAACAGCCACCATACCTATCTATCATGGCATTTCCATAGCCATTCCGAGATATATTGCCATGCAACTTCCATCATCATCATATACATGACTGGAGCATTTATTGTCATATTTCTTTGCATGATCGTAAGATAGCTAGCATGATGTTTTCATGTCTTGTCCGTTTTTTGATGTCATTGCTATGCTAGATCATTGCACATCCCGGTACACCGCCGAAGGCATTCATATAGAGTCATATTTTTGTTCTAGTATCGAGTTGTAAGTAAATAAAAGTGTGATGATCATCATTATTAGAGCATTGTCCCATGTGAGGAAAGGATGATGGAAGCTATGATTCCCTCACAAGTTGGGATGAGTCTTCGGACTGTACAAAAAAATAAAAGAGGCCAAAGAAGCCCACAAAAAAATAAAAGAGGCCAAAGAAGCCCACCAAAAAAACACAAAACAAAAAAAAATGAGAGCAAAAGAGAGGAGGGGTAATGCTACTATCCTTTTACCACCCTTGTGCTTCAAAGTAGCACCATGTTCTTCATATAGAGAGTCTCTTGAGCTATCACTTTCATATACTAGTGGGAATTTTCATCAAGGTAGTCAGAGTCGGGATTCGGAGTTGGATCAATTTTCCTTAGACAGAATCGAGTCGTAGTATCGAGTCGTGGAATCGAGGATTCTACTAGATTTACTCAAAGAAGATATTTTGTATCCACGAAAGAAATTTATATGGGTTCTATAGAGTTTTGACACTAAATATAGAGCAAAAACATACACATCAATGCTAGTTCTATTCCACTTCTTTTAATGGCTTACCTACTATTAGCTTGGATGTATGGAACATATATGAGAGGAAAATATATAGAAAATTGAAATCTTTGATGCACGAAATTTACTTATGAGTTTTTTTAGAATACGTGAATAATTGATGACTTGTATATCCACCCTATAGTGCTTAACCTTGAAGGGTCTTCCTCTCCTTCTCTGATTAATCTTGACGCATCCTCCTTCCCACGCCAATTCCATTTGTCAACAAGTCTGATCCTCAATTTTGATCTAGGTTTTGAGATCCATATCAAAGGTGTCGGCGCCTGAGCATTTGGGCTCGGGAGGGGAATAAAGGGCCACGAGGCATGTGAAAATGATTTGGATGATGGCATACTATTCTGCTACAACTAAACAAACGGCTTAGATAAATTAGTAGAATCGGACATAGTCCATACCATAATCGGGATTCTATAGTTTTGTACATGATTCTATGATTTGGATCATGACTCAACATGGATTCTACCTGATACGGATTCATAGTGGGACTTGGATCGACATGGTTCCATAGGGTCGTGAAGTCGTAGGATTCTAGGAGTCGAGTCGGGATTCTGACTTCCTTGATTTTCATTATAGAACTTGGTTGGTATATTCCAACGATGGGCTTCCTAAATGCCCTAGGTCTTCATGAGCAAGTAAGTTGGATGCACACCCACTTAGTTTCAGTTTGAGCTTTCATACACTTATAGCTCTGGTGCATCTGTTGCATGGCAATCCCCACTCCTCACATTGACATCAATTGATGGGCATCTCCATAGCCCGTTGATTAGCCACGTTGATGTGAGACTTTCTCCCTTTTGTCTTCTCCACACAACCTCCACCATCATATTCTATTCCACCTATAGTGCTATATCCATGGCTCACGCTCATGTATTGCATGAAAGTTGAAAAGGTTTGAGAACATCAAAAGTATGAAACAATTGCTTGGCTTGTCATCGGGGTTGTGCATGATTTGAATATTTTATGTGGTGAAGATGGAGCATAGCCAGACCATATGATTTTGTAGGGATAACTTTCTTTGGCCATCTTATTTTGAAAAGACATGATTGCTTTATTAGTATGCTTGAAGTATTATTGTCTTAATGTCAAATGATAGACTATTGCTTTGAATCACTCGTGTCTTAATATTCATGCCATGATTAGATTACATGATCAAGATTATGCTAGGTAGCATTCCACATCAAAAATTATCTTTTTTATCATTTACCTACTCGAGGACGAGCAGGAATTAAGCTTGGGGATGCTGATACGTCTCCGTCGTATCTATAATTTTTGATTGTTCCATGCCAATATTATACAACTTTAATATACTTTTGGCAACTTTTTATACTATTTTGGGACTAACATATTGATCCAGTGCCCAGTGCCAGTTCCTGTTTGTTGCATGTTTTTTGTTTCGCAGAAAATCCATATCAAACGGAGTCCAAACGGGATAAAACCTGACGGAGATTTTTTTGGAATATATGTGAATTTTGGGAAGTGGAATCAATGTGAGATGATGCCCAAGGGGCCCATGAGGGTGAGGGGTGCGCCCCAGGGGGTCAGGCGCGTCCTGGGCCCTCATGGCCACCTCGTAAGGCGGTTGGTGCCCTTCTTTCGCCGCAAGAAAGCCAATATACGGATACAAATCGTGTTAAACTTTCAGCCCAATCGGAGTTACGAATCTCCGAGAATATAAGAAACGGTGAAAGGGCAGAATCAGAAACGCAGAAACAGAGAGAGATGGAGAGACAGATCCAATCTCGGAGGGGCTCTCGCCCCTCCGCCTCCATGGAGGCCATGGACCAGAGGGGAAACCCTTCTCCCATCTAGGGAGAAGGTCAAGGAAGAATAAGAATAAGGGGGCCCTCTCCCCCTCTCTCCTGGTGGCACCGAAACGCCGTCGGGGCGATCATCGTCACCGCAATCTACACCAACACCTCCGTCATCTTCACCAACATCTTCATCACCTTCCCCCATATATCTACAATGGTCCACTCTCCCGCAACCCATTGTACCCTCTACTTGAATATGGTGCTTTATGCTTAATATTGTTATCCAATGATGTGTTGCCATCCTATGATGTCTGAGTAGATTTTGGTTGTCCTATCGGTAATCAAGGTAGTCAGAGTCGGGATTCGGAGTCGGATCGATTTTCCTTAGACAAAATCAAGTCGTAGTATCGAGTCATGGAATCAAGGATTCTACTAGATTTACTCAAAGAAGATATTTTGTATCCATGGAAGAAATTTATATGGGTTCTATAGAGTTTTGACACTAAATATAGAGCAAAGACATACACATCAATGCTAGTTCTATTCCACTTCTTTTTATGGGTAACCTACTATTAGATTGGATGTATGGAACATATATGAGAGGCAAATATATAGAACATTGAAATCTTTGACGCATGAAATTTACTTATTAGTTTTTTAGAATACGTGAATAATCGATGACTTGTATATCCACCCTGTAGTGCTTAACCTTGAAGGGTCTTGCTGTCCTTCTCCGATTAATCTTGACGCATCCTCCTTCCCACGCCAATTCCATTTGTCAACAAGTCTGATCCTCAATTTTGATCTAGGTTTTGAGAGCGAGATCAAAGGTGTCGGCGCCTAAGCATTTGGGCTTGGGAGGGGAATAAAGGGCCACGAGGTATGTGAAAATGGTTTGGATGATGGCATACTATTCTGCTACAACTAAACAAACGGCTTAGATAAATTAGTAGAATCGGACATAGTCCATACCATAGTCGGGATTCTACAGTTTTGTACATGATTCTATGATTTGGGTCGTGACTCAACATTGATTCTACCTGATCCAGATTCATAGTGGGACTTGGATCGACATGGTTCCGTAGGGTCGTGAAGTCGTAGGATTCTAGGAGTCGAGTCGGGATTCTGACTTCCTTGTCGGTAATTGGTGAATTGCTATGATTGGTTTAATTTGCTTGTGGTTATGTTACTGTCCTTTGGTGCCCATCATATGAGCGCACACGTGGATCACACCATAGGGTTAATTGTATGTTGATAGGACTATGTATTGGAGGGCAAGAGTGACAGAAGCTTCAACCTAGCATAGAAATTGATGCATACAGGAGTGAAGGGGGACTAATATATCTTAATGCTATGGTTGGGTTTTACCTTAATGAACGTTAGTAGTTGCGGATGCTTGCTAATAGTTCCAATCATAAGTGCATAGAATTCCAAGTCAGGGATGACATGCTAGCAGTGGCCTCTCCCACATAAAACTTGCTATCGGTCTAGTAACGTAGTCAATTGCTTAGGGACAATTTCGCAAGTCCTACCACCACTTTTCCACACTCGCTATACTAACTTTATTGCTTCTTTACCTAAAACAGCCCCTAGTTTTTATTTACGTGCTTTTTATATTCTTGCAAACCTATCCCGTTACACCTACAAAGTACTTTTAGTTCTATACTTGTTCTAGGTGAAGCGAACGTCAAGCGTGCGTAGAGTTGTATCGGTGGTCGATAGAACTTGAGGGAATATTTGTTCTAACTTTAGCTCCTCGTTGGGTTCAACACTCTTACTTATTGAAAGAGGCTACAATTGATCCCCTATACTTGTGGGTTATCACAACATGCCCTGCAAAAACAAGTTAGACGTCCTCTACTTTGTTGTTGCAAGTTTTACGTGGCTGCCACAGGCTTCTAGCAAGAACCGTTCTTACCTACGCATCAAAACTACAACGGTGATTTATCAAGTTTGCTGTTTTAACCTTCAACAAGGACCGGCCGCAGTCAAATTTGATTCAACTAAAGTAGGAGAATCAGATACCCGCCGGGCACCTTTATGCAAAACTAGTTGCATGTCTGTCGGTGGAACCGGTCTCATGAATGTGGTCATGTAAGGTTGGTCCGGGCCGCTTCATCCAACAATACCGCCGAATCAAAATAAGACGTTGGTGGTAAGTAGTCTGATGATCACCGCCCACAACTCTATGTGTTCTACTTGTGCATATCATCTATGCATAGACCTGGCTCGGATGCCACTGTTTGGGGAACATAGGATGCAATTCCAAAATTTTCCTATGCTTACGCAAGATCTATCTAGGAGATGCATAGCAAAAAGAGGGGGAGAGTGTGTCCATGTACCCCCGTAGACCAAAAGCGGAAGCGTTTGACAACGCGGTGGATGTAGTCGAACTTCTTCTTGTTCTGACCGATCAAGCACCGAACGTATGAAACTTCTGAGTTCTGCACATGTTCAGCTCGATGACATCCCTCGAACTATTGACCCAACAAAGTGTTGAGGGAGAGTTCCGTCAGCACGACGACGTGGTTATGGTGATGGTGAAGTAATCCACGCAGGGCTTCGCCTAAGCACTACATGAATATGACAAGAGGTGTAAACTGTGAAAGGGGCATTGCACACGGCTAACAACTGTTGATGTGTGTTCTAGCGGTGCCCCCCCCTTATATATATATATATAGGTTGGAGGGGAGGAGAGGCAGCCAAGGGGGGCACCCCAAGTAGGAGGAATCCTACTTGGGTGCCTCCCAATTCGGCCTTCTCCCCTTCCACATTCATCTAGAGGGTGAAGGAAGGAGGAGGGAGGAGAGAAGGAAGGGGGAGGCCGAATTGCTCCCCTTATTTTCTCTCTTCCCCTCTTGTCTTCCCCCTTATATCGGCCTACATGGGGTGCACCAGCCCCCTAGGGGCTGGTGTGTCCCCTTCTTGGCCATTAGGCCCATGTAGTTGCCCGGGGGATGCCCGAAACTCCTTCCGTGACCCGATATGTACCCGGTACCTCCGGAACACTTCCGGTGTCCGAATATCATCGTCCAATGTATGAATCTTTACCTCTCGACCATTTTGAGACTCCTTGTCATGTTCGTGATCTCATCCAGGACTCCGAACAACATCCGTTCACCATATCGCATAACTCATATAATACAAGATCGTCATCGAACGTTAAGCATGCGGACCCTACGGGTTCAAGAACAATGTAGACATGATTGAGACACCTCTCTGGTCAATAACCAACAGTGGAAACTGGATGCTCATATTGGTTCCCACATATTCGATGAAGATCTTTATCGGCCGTACCGTAATGACAACATACATTATTCCCTTTGTCATCTGTATGTTACTTGCCCGAGATTCGATCGTCGGTATCTTCATACCTAGTTCAATCTCGTTACCAGCAAGTCTCTTTACTCGTTCCGTAATACATCATCCCGTAACTAACTCATTAGTCACATTGCTTGCAAGGCTTATCATGGTGTGTATTACCGAGAGGGCCTAGAGATACCTCTCTGATACTCGGGGTGACAAATCATAATCTCGATCTATGCCAACCCAACAAACACCTTCAGAGATACATGTAGAGCATCTTTATATTCACCCAGTTAAGCTGTGACATTTGATAGCACACAAGGTATTCCTCTGGTATCCGGGAGTTGCATAATCTCATAGTCGAAGGAATATGTATTTGACATGAAGAAAGCAATAGCAATAAAACTGAACGATCAACATGCTAAGCTAACGGATGGGTCTTGTCCATCACATCAATCTCCTAATGATGTGATCCCGTTCATCAAATGACAACACATGTCTATGGTTAGGAAACTTAACCATCTTTGATTAACGAGCTAGTCTAGTAGAGGCTTACTAGGGACACGGTGTTTTGTCTATGTATCCACAAATGTATCATGTTTCCGGTTAATACAATTCTAGTATGAATAATAAACATTTATCATGATATAAGGAAATATAAAATAAAAACTTTATTATTGCCTCTAGGGCATATTTCCTTCACTTTTTTCTAAGGTCATGTAATATTTTTAGGTAGCTGCTCTTGCTAAGATCCATGGCTTGCGTACTGTATTTCTATAGTTCCTTTCTTTCCTTCGGTCCAGACTTGATCAGGGTAGCTACTCAGTATTTTGGAAATTTGTATAACATGACACTGAGGTTGTATCACGACTTATGAGTTTGTCCACAAAATGATCTCATTAGAAAAATAAAACCATTTTATCTCATCATGTTCAGGTATGAACACGGAGGGTCGCACGCCACCTATTTGATGCTTTACAATAGAAGTGTTCTTTGCTTTGTTTTGTTGACCGTAATTTTTGATGACTTGCATCAATGGTGTTCTTCTTCAGCTATTGGGCAGAAGCTACTTCTCATAATAGATATAGAAGTTTTTCTTGGCAAAAAAGCCTTTTGGAGGCCGAGCTACCAGGAGGCCGATATCTGTGCCGTCGCGCGTTGCGCTGATCAGCGCCACACAGTCATGCATCTGCCATATTTTAGCAACTAGCCTTTTTCAGTCTCCCGTATTGCTATTAAATAAACAATGGCAGCTCATGTAGAGACTCGGCACTAGAGAGCGCGCACAGTTGCCATCAAACGGTCACACATGTTCATAGTGGGGGTTCCACGGGGAGCACATGGGATTGACTCGGTCCTCATGTGCTCTAACTAAACTGTCTCGCCTGCGCAATTTGCACACGACAAACACTGTAAATGTTTGGTGCCTCTGCATCTACACACGACAAACATCAGAACACACTAACAATGATCTAATTAAGAAACAAGAACCCCAGAATTCCCATCACTGAAAAGGTTAAACCACATACTTGGTCATAGCAACATCACAAATTCAGTGCACTAGAGGAATTAAACAGCGACACCAGCTCACACCTACGGAATGTTCTCACTTGACAAATAGTCGATTATTCAGTTAGCAAACCGAACTTCAAGCAGTCACACTAAAATTTTGGTGGGTTGGTGCAAGTGTTCTTTCTGTGACCTCACAAGCTGCATCTTGACCATCGAGGCGACTTCCTCGATGCCTTTGGAAGATCGCCTTGTTGCAGACAAGTGGTGCTCTTGTGATCCTGAACCCCGCAAACAGAACATAATCTAGTCCTTTTAGCCGGCTGCTCTATGGCGCCTTCTGGCGACTTGTGCTAGGGCGACCCGCTGGCCTCTTCTTCAATGGTGCTGCAAAACTATCGGAACATTGCGAACCACTCGGCGCTGGTTTTGGTAGACCAAAATGCTGTTTATTTCCTATCTCTGATCCTACAGAATCAGCTGCCATTTCTTTGCCAGATAGCCCCATGCCGTCGTGTATAGCAACAACAGGCTTCACTACTGTTTTCACATTTCTCAGTTGCTCCATAGCAAAGACTATATGCATCCACATTGTTGTCACCTAGTTTCACAATTTCTAGGCACAACAAATGCAGGCACTTTTTGAATCAGAGGGAGTATATCATAATTTCCTTGGCACACGGATTAAAACAGAAAAGGGAAGATACTTTAAGCACATGGTTGCACACCATCTTGAAATGCTCAAACATGCCACGTTCACACTTGAACTCATCACCCAGATCGTTCACTTGAACGATGAAGTAATTCTTGCACCGCATTTCTCTCGAATCCTTCTTAACATACCTGGTGGTGTACTCACGACGCGGTACAACTTCAACCAGCATATACAACCCACCTTCATAAAGCATCTCACTGAACTTTTCAAACATAGTCCTAGTATAAATTTTGGAAGCATGAATCTCAATAGGCAAGTTATGAGTTAGAACCACACACTCCCTGCATTTCTATCATACGATCATCATAAGTAACTGGGAGGAGACAAATTATGATAAGAAAAATCGATATATTCAACAGAAATAAGTTAATAAAATTTTCTACAAATGATAGGTTACTAGGATTGTGCACGGTTGGGGCGCACATATCATTGGAAAGAACTCAGTGAAAATCCACTTGAAAGTGCAGACTTTCACGTCACTCATCAGCACAGCGCCAAAAATAATACTCTGAAAGTGATTGTTAACACCAACAAAAAGCCCGAATGGCATGTCATAGATATTAGTTTTGTATGTGGTATCGAAGGTGACAACATCACCAAAGCACTTAAACTGCTCAATGCTTCATCCTGTTGTCCACATCAGAGTTATCACTCGACCTTCATCATTGACTTTGAACACTATATTTGAACTCAGGATCTTCGGCCGAATCAAAACTTATCCTCAATGCCGGATTAACAACAACATCAGCTTTTTTATCTGCATAAGCACGTCTTGAAGCCTCGAGTGCAGGAACCCTGCTTGGATTGATTTCCCTCTCATCTGCCGCCTTGCCAATCCTAATCCTGCCGTTTTTTCAACATGTTGGACATGCATTCTGTCAGCTCCATTGGAAAAACATACTATTTCTTGGTGGACATTCTAAAAACAGATATTCCAAGCACACCCGAACACCATCATGGATAACTCACTACAAAGTTCCATACAAGCTATCATCTATCAGTTCGAAAGTAGTTTTTTATCATTAGTTTTGAACTTAATTACCTTCGAGTCCAACAGGAGCCTTTTGAGTTGGAGACAAACACGCCCTCTGCATCTCCATCCTCTCTGAACGGTTGCATCGCTAATATCTTCAGGTGGCCTATCGTTTGAATCGGCAACAACCTCGCTAGCACCATTGTATGAGCCAGCTTCCTCTTCCCCCAGCATTGCATCCAAAAGGCACCTCCCTGCGCCAGGATGCTCACCATACATAGAGCCAGTTGTGTGCTCAGAGGAAATCAAATCTTCGCAGTCCACGCGAGCTTCATGGATAGAAGCAACGACTGACTCCACAACAACGATATCTCCTCCTAAGAGATCCCCGGCATCAACTCTAGGAATCAATCTGCAACGAATCGCACACATTCATCTCGTCAGATCCAACATCATGGGCAATGGAACCAGACAACGCTAGCTACCACAGGAAACATGCTCTACAGGGATAACTTGTTCCCAGCCCTAGAACAATGGGATAAAGTGAGAGATCCATGGAGAGCTTACCCTGATTCGGCATCCTCGAAGCCCATCCATGGTGATTCCGTCACACGCCGAGCTGCCGCAAGAAGGGGATGAATGGTCTAGCGACGCAGGAAATCTGCAGTGTCACATGGGCCCTTCTAAAGACCATTAATTACCCACCAGCCCACTACGTGTGCGACATTTAAAACGACCAGTAGTTTTTTTAGAAAAGGAGGATGTACCCCGGCCTCTACATCTGGATGATGCATGCAGCCATATTATTAATTATTCACAGAAACCATACAAGGTGATACATCAATAAGCCTAAAACCACCATCTTGGCAACACCGTTGCTACTCCTATCCCCTTGATGAAGGCGTGCCGAATGTCCGGGCCTAATACCAAACAGACATCGCACCAAAGCCTAACATCTAAAGTCGGGTGTACCATCCAAGCCACTACCTGGATTGGTCCCACACCGGTCTGGCACACTCACAGTGAGCACCACACGCTGCAAGGGCCGTCACCTCCATCATCCCTCGGTCCATCTTCAGAGCATAGCTGATGCACCAACCTTGCCAGGCCTCTCTGCCATCAACGCCACCATGACGCCAGACAGCTTCCTCCTCCTGCACGAGTCCATCTCCCCGCATCAGACACCGAGTCTCCACAGCGCCACACCGTCGAGAACCGCCACCATCAATGTGGAAGATGAAGCACCGCTCCACCAAAGACGCCGTCCTCCGATCCCACGAGCCCGTGTGCATCTCCAAGAATGATGCCCCCAAGGGGGAAACGACACCATAGAGCCGTCGTCATCCGATCTACTGATCTAGGGTTTCCCCCGGAGGTAGCAGAGAGTGGCTTTGAACTTCTCCACGGTGATGCCTTCAGAAAGGAAACGACGCAGACAGCGTCACCGTCGCTGGCCTTGGCCATAGCCAAAAGTAGGTTTTCACCCAGATCTGATCGAAGACCTCCATCTCTCGTGCACGGGCCGCCGCCATCCCTGCTGGGATCTCAACGAAAACTCCAAGGAGTGGATCAGCACCACAGCGTCGTCATCGTTGTGGCCGCCGTCGCCGGCCAAGGGTCTCCCCCGATCCCAAGAGCCCCACCATCCAGTCACTGCCCACCACCCGGATCCAGCGAGCAAGGCCACGCCGAAGCCCAGATCAAGCGGGATAAGGTGAAGGAAATGAAGCTAGCGCAGGTCGATCCAGATCTGGCGGCCGGTCGACGGATCACGGCCGCCATGAGATCCCACCACCAGGTCCTCGCCTCCCACGCGCCGGCAAGACGAGCAGCTCCAGGAGTGGTTGTCGATCAAAGGCGCCGTGACCGCTGCACATCATCGAAGACCAAGGCACTGATGTATTGCAACTTAATAGTCAGTGTATAAGGAAACAGAAACACAGCAGCACACATCACAACGCTATAAAACACGGCCCAGATTCCGGCCTCCAGGTAGCTCGGCCACCAAAATGCCCTACCCATTTGCTTGGTACTCCCTCCGTTCGGAATTACTTGTCACAGAAATGGATGTATCTAGATGTATTTTAGTTTTAGATACATCCATTTTCGAGACAAGTAATTCCGAATAGAGGGAGTATTTAATTTATAAAAGGGAGTGGGGAGCGTCGAGGTGCAGCTGGCGCTGGAGCTGAGAGAGAGCAAATCTGGTTGTTGAGATTAGCACAGATGTTGTGACCCTTTTCCAGCAAGGCCATCGCAACACTCGCCGCCTTCCGAGGCACTCGATGACATGGTCATGCCCGCCGCTGCAGCTGAGACCTTCGCCACGACTGAAGACATCGCCGAGTGGAGCCATGGATGTCTATGGTATTTTCTCAGACTCAACATCGCCTTGGCCACCACGCCATGTCTGATCACAAGGCCCGCCCCCTACTATCACACTTGCCCCTGCTACTAGAGGTAATTAGCCAGTCACTGAATGCTTCCTCCATTTTAATGGATGTTGCTTCTTCAGGTAAAGATCTAGCCAAATGGGGATATACAATTTTTGTTGGAAATATGAGCAAATTACTACGAGATTTAATCCGAATAAACAGAAGATAAATCATGACCACAACAGCAGAGATTAAACAAATCATGCGAACTAGCATACAGATGAACATATCACATCTAGGGAACATACTAGAAGCATGAATTCTACCACGATCTCGAACAGGAAGGATAGAATCACATATGGTGCAGCGGGTGCAGCACCGCCGGAGTTGACGTTGTCACCCATGTCGTCAAGGACGAGGTTGCCGAGGTCGGGGAAGAAGTCGTCATTCGCGAAGTCGTCGCTGCCAGCAGTCGCGTGAGTGCGCTCCCCAAAAACCTGATCGCCCCTCTCCCGTACAGGATCACGAGAGGCGGGGTTCCGGAGGCCTGTTGTCCCTTCTCGCGGTGCACGCCGGAAGGAGGGATGGAGAAGACTTGCTTGGCGGCGCAATGATCTGGAACGGTGGTGAGAAACCATACGAAGCGGCGGCGGCTAGGGTAGACGTCTGCCTGACTATATAGTGCGGGCCGGGTAGGTCGTGGGAGTAAACCCCATGTCTGAGTCGTCACGATCCAAAAGAATTGGAAACGGTTCAGTAATTAACGCGTCTGTTAATTATTAATTAATGACTCATTAATTTTCCCATACAACAAAAATATAGACAACGTGCATAGCTCTGTCCTCGGCTCGGGTCAATCCCGCAACCCGCGGCGCGTCATGACGAGGCGTGGCGTGGCGAGGCGAGCGAGGAGGAGGAGCGCGCGTGTAGGTCTACTCTTCTCATGCTCATACAAGTGGTAGAAGAGCTCACCTTATAAAGAGGTGCAACTCTCTCTCAACTTCTGGGGTGGGACTAAACTTTAGCCTCACTCACTCCACTCACATGTGTGCATGAATGGGCCAAGAGAATTTCAGAATTTTAGTTGGGCTTTGGGCCAAAGGCCTACTAGCAAAATTCCGCAATCCCCCACAAAGTCTCATTGGCACATCTCATCATTTAGTTCCAAAACATTGTTTTATATATCGGTGCTTAGTGGAGACTGTGAAGTTGAACTTCCACTTAGAAATTTATGCTACACTAGATCACAACTTGAATAGTGGACTATGCCTTGAACTACAAGTTTTCTGTGAAACTAGTTTCACACAAATTCTTGACCGATACTGGGCTGCCGCAAGGCTTCCCCGCGGGTGGAGCGTATACGTCATACTCCAGGGCCTTTCATGAATTTATTAGAGAACACCAAATTCTCACAGACTACGACGTTAACAGTCAAATTCATATAGGTGTGTTCCTCAGAAGATGTTCTGCAGGACAACATCTCTGCTTACCCGAATAAGCCACTTGGAACACATTAAGATAAGTATCAACCTGCCATGCAGATCACGAGAGTATTGCATCTTCACGGAGTGGGATAATTAATATACGGATACTCTCCTCCCAGCTGACCAACAGCTTGTCTCCCACTTCTACTTCACGGGATCTCCGATCACATAGAGTGGGTTACCACTATGGACAACTCATGCGGTGGGTCTCAAACCCATCTCCATCGATGCATTATCTATCACATTACGTGATAGACCCTTTGTGAAGGGATCTGCCAAGTTTTTCGACGTTTGGATATAATCCAACATAATAACTCCGGAGTTCCTCAATTTTCTGACAGATTTTAGTCTCCTCTTCACATGCCTTGAGGACTTCATATTGTCCTTAGAACTGTTTATCTTGACGATCACAGTTTGATTATCACAGTTCATCAGGATAGGGGGTATTGGTTTTTCAACCATAGGTAAGTCCATCAAGAGTTCACGAAGCCACTCTGCTTCAACAGTGGCAGTGTCTAATGCTGTGAGTTCTGCTTCCATAGTTGACCTTGTTAAGATGTCTGCTTGCAAGACTTCCAGGAAACAGCGCCACCACCAAGTGTAAAAACATAACCACTTGTGGCCTTAATCTCATCAGCATCAGATATCTAGTTTGAGTCACTATAACCCTCTAGTACCCTTAGATACCCGGTGTAGTGAATCCCATAGCTCGCGGTGCCTTTCAAATAGCGCATAACTCTCTCAAGCGCATGCCAATGATCATCTCCCGGTTTTGACACAAACCGACTCAGCTTGCTCAGAGCAAAACAGATGTGAGGCCTCATGGCACTCGCCAAATAAATAAGTGAGCCAATAATCTGAGAATACCTCAGTTGATCCCTAGCAATCCGTCGATTCTTTCAAAGCAACACACTAGCATCATATGGAGTTGGAGAAGGCGTGCAGTCGCTATACCCAAAACGACTCAAGACCTTTTCCACATAATGAGACTGAAGCAGTGTGATCCCACCATTCTCATCTCTCAACAGCTTGATGTTTAAGATAACATTAGCTACTCCTAGATCCTTCATCTCAAAACAGCGAGATAAGAAATCCTTAACCTCCTTGATTAAATCAAGTTTGGTTCCAAAGATCAATATGTCGTCGACATACAGACAAAGAATAACTCCTTTGCCCCCACCATAGCGATAGTACACGCACTTGTCACCATCGTTTACTACAAAGCCGACAGCAGTTAATGTTCTTTCGAACTTCTCATGCCACTCCTTAGGAGCTTGTTTAAGGCCATATAAAGACTTTAATAACTTGCACACCTTTCCTTCCTGACCAGGTACTACAAAACCATCTGACTGATCCATGTAAATTTCCTCCTTCAACTCTCCATTGAGGAAAGCCGTCTTAACGTCCATTTGATGAACGAGAAGACCATGTGAGGCAGCCAGTGATAGTAGCACCCGAATTGTGGTCAGTCTAGCCACGGGTGAGTAAGTATCAAAGAAGTCTTCACCTTCTTTCTGGGTATAACCCTTGGCCACAAGCCATGCCTTGTACTTTTCAATCGCACCATCAGGTCTAAGCTTCTTCTTGAACACCCACTTACATCCTACAGGTTTGCACCCATAAGGACGGTCAGTGATCTCCCATGTACCATTAGCTAAGATGGAATCCATCTCGCTATGTACAGCTTCCTTCCAGTAGTCAGCATCAGGAGATGCATAGGCTTCTGAAATAGTCCTGGGTGTGTCACCATGAGGTACACAATGAAATCATCACCAAAAGACTTTGCAGTCCTTTGTCTCTTACTCCTCACAGGAGTTCCACTGTTACCCTCAACAGGATTCTCAACGTGTTCCATCGCAATGGTGGGTTCAGGAATTACAGTGAATTCCTCACTAGATGGAGTAGGTATCTCCTGATTTGATGAACTCGACATATCCTTCATAGGAAATATGTCCTCAAAGAAAGTTGCATCATTTGATTCCATAATCGTACCAACATGCATGTCGGATACCTCCGATTTTATTATCAAAAATCTATAGCCGATGCTATGAAAAGCATAGCCCAAAAGAACACAATCCACGGTTTTTGGTCCAAGCTTGCGCTTCTTGGGAATTGGTATATTGACTTTTGCCAAACAACCCCAAGTACATAGGTAAGAGAGTTTCAACCTTTTCCTTTCCCATTCCTCAAATGGAGTCATGGTCTTATGCTTTGTGGGAACTCAGTTTAGGACATGACACACAGTCATTAGCGCCTCCCCCCACCATTCCTTGGATAGACCCGAAGTGTCTAACATGGTGTTAACCATATCAGTTAGAGTTCGGTTCTTTTTTTTCGGCTACCCCATTTGACTGGGGTGAGTAGGGAGGCGTCCTCTCATGGATTATACCATGTTCCGCACAAAACAGATCAAATTCATTGGAAAAATACTCTCCGCCATGATCGGACCTAAGCCGTTTAATTTTTCGATCAAGTTGGTTCTCTGCCTCAGCTTTATAGTTTTTAAAGAAAGTCAAAGCCTCATCTTTTGATTTCAGAAGATACACATAACAATATCTAGTGGAGTCATCAATCAACGTCATGAAGTATCTCTTTCCAACTTTTGTCAACACGCCATTCATCTCACAAAGATCAGAATGTATAAGCTCTAGTGGCGCCAAGTCTCTTGCCTCTGCAGTCTTATGGGACTTGCGAGGTTGCTTAGCTTGCACACATACTTGGCACTTGGAGCCATTGACAGTAGAGATTTTCGGAATTAAATTCATATTGGCTAACCACGTCATGCAACCAAAGTTAATATGATAGAGTCGTGAATGCCAAATATCAGACTCATTATTGTGGCAAACATTATTAATAACTTTAGTGCAAATATCTGACAAAGATAGGCGGAACAAGCCTCCGCACTCATAGCCTTTTCCAACAAATTGTCCACACTTAGAAATTACAACTTTATTGGATTCAAAAACCAACTTAAAACCATCTCGACATAAACGGGAACCGCTAACGAGATTTTTATTGATGGACGGCACATGATGAACGTTCTTCAGACGCACAGTCTTCCCCGAAGTAAACTTCAGATCGACCATACCAACACCTCGAACGATGGCATGTGACCCATTCCCCATCAGCACGGGTGAAGTCCCTGTTGCCTGGTAAGAAGAAAACATGGAGGCGTCAGCACAAACATGTACATTGGCACTGGTGTCAATTAACCAATCAGGGGATTGAAATACTGAAAGGATGGTAGGAAAAATACCGTACCCTGATTCCTTCATATCAGTATCACCGATGACAACATTAGCGGACTTGCCGCTCTTCTCATGTTCGCGCTCCTCAAAGCGGTTAGGACACTTCGGAGCCCAGTGATTAGGATCACCGCAGACATGGCAAAGTCCCTTCCCCTTCTTATGAGAATTCTTCTTGAAGTTGGTAGAATGTGATGGCTTGTTCTTTGTATCAAACTTGCCTTTGCCCTGAGTTTTGTTCTTATTGTTTTTGAACTTGTTGGGCTGGGAGTTCTTCTTCTGTACCATGTGGGCACTAGAACCTCCCTCAGCAACTCGAGCATGTGTGTCCTTTGCTCTCGCCTTCTCTTCAACATCAAGAGTACCGATGAGACCCGCAACGGAAAACTCCTGTCTCTTGTGTTTCAAGGAAGTAGCAAAATTGTTCCACGAAGGTGGAAGCTTGGCAATGATGCCTCCGGCAACAAATTTGTCCGGCAACACACACTTGAAGTACTCAAGTTTTTTTGCGAGCGACTGTATCTCATGAGCCTGGTGTACAACAGGGCGCTCATCAGTCATCTTGTAGTCATAGAATTGCTCCATGACGTACAACTCGCTGCCGGCGTCCGAGGCACCAAACTTGGCCTCGAGCGCAGCCCACATGTCCTTGCCATTGTCAAACGACATATACGAATCCACAATGGAGTCATCAAGAACACTCAGAAGAGCGCCTTTAAAGAAGGTATCGATCTTCTCAAAAGCTTCCAGCTGTGCTGGATTAAGATCGCCCTCTGGCTTGCCCTTGGTGGCATCATAGCAGCCCATGGTCTGAAACCAGTAGACTGCTCTCGTGCGCCACCTCTTATATTGCGCCCCCTTAAAGGCAGGCGGCTTCAGATGCGCAGCAAAACCACTCGGAGTAAATTGCCTATAATCAAGTTTTTGGATTGTTGGAAATATGAGCAAATTACTACGAGATTTAATCCGAATAAATAGAAGATAAATCATGACCACATCAGCAGAGATTAAACTAATCATGCAAACTAGCATACAGATGAACATATCACATCTAGGGAACATACTAGAAGCATGAATTCTACCACGATCTCGAACAGGAAGGATAGAATCACATACGGTGCTGTGGGTGCAGCACCGCCGGCGTTGACGTTGTCGCCCATGTCATCGAGGACGAGGTTGCCGAGGTCGAGGAAGAAGTCGTCGTTCGTGAAGTCGTCGCTGCCAGCAGTCGCGCGAGTGCGCTCCCCAAAAACCTGATCGCCCCTCTCCCGTACAGGATCACGAGAGGCGGGGTTCCGGAGGCCTGCTGTCCCTTCTCGCGGTGCATGCCGGAAGGAGGGATGGAGAAGACTTGCTTGGCGGCGCAATGATCTGGAACGGTGGTGAGAAACCATACGAAGCGGCGGCGGCGGCTAGGGTAGACGTCTGCCTGACTATATAGTGCGGGCCGGGTAGGTCGTGGGAGTAAACCCCACGTCCGAGTCGTCACGATCCAAAAGAATCGGAAATGGTTCAGTAATTAACGCGTCCTTTAGTTATTAATTAATGACTCATTAATTTTCCCATGCAGCAAAAATATAGACAACGTGCATAGCTCTGTCCTCGGCTCGGCTCAATCCCGCAACCCGCGGCGCGTCGTGACGAGGCGTGGCGTGGCGAGGCGAGCGAGGAGGAGGAGCGTGCGTGTAGGTCTCCTCTTCTCATGCTCATACAAGTGGTAGAAGAGCTCACCTTATAAAGAGGTGCAACTCTCTGTCAACTTCCGGGGTGGGACTAAACTTTAGCCTCACTCACTCCACTCACATGTGTGCATGAATGGGCCAAGAGAATTTCAGAATTTTAGTTGGGCTTTGGGCCAAAACCTACTAGCAAAATTCCAACAATCCCCCACAAAGTCTCATTGGCACATCTCATCATTTAGTTCCAAAACATTGTTTTATATATAGGTGCTTAGTGGAGACTGAAGTTGAACTTCCACTTAGAAATTTATGCTACACTAGATCACAACTTGAATAGTGGACTATGCCTTGAACTACAAGTTTTATGTGAAACTAGTTTCACACAAATTCTTGACCGATACTGGGCTGCCGCAAGGCTTCCCCGCGGGTGGAGCGTATACGTCATACTCCAGGGCCTTTCATGAATTTATTAGAGAACACCCAATTCTCAAAGACTACGACTTTAACAGTCAAATTCATATAGGTGTCTTCCGCAGAAGATGTTCTGCAGGACAACATCTCTGCTTACCCGAATAAGCCACTTGGAACACATTAAGATAAGTATCAACCTGCCATGCAGATCAGGAGAGTATTGCATCTTCACGGAGTGGGATAATTAATATAGGGATACTCTCCTCCCAGCTGACCAATAGCTTGTCTCCCACTTCTACTTCACGGGATCTCCGATCACATAGAGTGGGTTACCACTATGGACAACTCATGCGGTGGGTCTCAAACCCATCTCCATCGATGCATTATCTATCACATTACGTGATAGACCCTTTGTGAAGGGATCTGTCAAGTTTTTCGACGTTTGGATATTGTAGGATCGAAAGTATGTCTAGAGGGGGGTGATTAGACTACTTGACCAAATAAAAACTTAGCCTTTTCCCAATTTTAGTTCTTGGCAGATTTTAGCTATTGTAGGACAAGTCAAGCAATCGTCACACAATTCAAGCAAGCATGCAAAGAGTATATTGGCAGCGGAAAGTAAAGCATGCAACTTGCAAGAATGTAAAGGGAAGGGTTTGGAGAATTCAAACGCAATTGGAGACACGGATGTTTTTCCCGTGGTTCGGATAGGTGGTGCTATCCTACATCCATGTTGATGGAGACTTCAACCCACGAAGGGTAACGGTTGCGCGAGTCCACGGAGGGCTCCACCCACGAAGGGTAACGGTTGCGCGAGTCCACGAAGGGCTCCACCCACGAAGGGTCCACGAAGAAGCAACCACCCACAAAGGGTCCACGAAGAAGCAACCTTGTCTATCCCACCATGGCCATCGCCCACGAAGGACTTGCCTCACTAGCGGTAGATCTTCACGAAGTAGGCGATCTCCTTGCCCTTACAAACTCCTTGGTTCAACTCCACAATCTTGTCGGAGGCTCCCAAGTAACACCTAGCCAATCTAGGAGACACCACTCTCCAAGAAGTAACAAATGGTGTGTAGGTAATGAACTCCTTGCTCTTGTGCTTCAAATGATAGTCTCCCCAACACTCAACTCTCTCTCATAGGATTTGGATCTGGTGGAAAGAAGATTTGAGTGGAAAGCAACTTGGGGAAGGCTATAGATCAAGATTCATATGGTAGGAATGGGATATGTTGGTCTCAACACATGAGTAGGTGGTTCTCTCTCAGAACATATGAGTTGGAATTGTGTATATGTTCTGATGGCTCTCTCCACGAATGAAGAGGAGGTGGAGGGGTATATATAGCCTCCACACAAAATCCAACTGTTACACACAGTTTTCCAATCTCGGTGGGACCGAATCAACAAACTCGGTCGGACCGAAAAGGTAAACCTAGTGACCGTTAGAGATTTTCGGTGGGACTGACATGCAACTCGGTAGGACCGATATGGTTAGGGTTTGGGCATAACGTAATCTCGGTGAGACCGATTACACAAACTCGGTGGGACCGATTTTGGTAATAAGCTAACCAGAGAGTTGGTCAGGCAAACTCGGTGGGACCAATTTGCTCTTTCGGTGAGACCGAAAAGTTACAAAAAGGAAACACTGAATTTACATTGCAATCTCGGTGGGACCGATCCGCTCTTTCGGTGAGACCAAAAAGTTACGAAAAGGAAACAGAGAGTTTGCAATCCCATCTCGGTGAGACCGAGATCCCTATCGGTAGAACCGATTTGCTAGGGTTTGGCAGTGGCTTATGACAAGTGAAACTCGGTGGCGCCGGATAGAAAGAATCGGTAGGACCGAGTTTGGCTTAGGGTTTAGGTCATATGTGGATTTGGGAAAGTAGTTGAGGGTTTTGGAGCATATCACTAAGCACATGAAGGAAGAGGCTCATTAAGCAACACCTCATCCCTCCTTGATAGTATTGGCTTTTCCTAAAGACTCAATGTGACCTTGGATCACTAAAATATAAAATGAAGAGTCTTGAGCTTTTGAGCTTGAGCCAATCCTTTGTCCTTAGCATTTTGAGGGTTCCACTTTCACATCCATGCCATGCCAATCATTGAGCTTTCCTGAAATAATCATCTTGGAATAGCATTAGCTCAATGAGCTATATGTTGTTATGAATTACCAAAACCACCTAGGGATAGTTGCACTTTCAATCTCCCCCTTTTTGGTAATTGATGACAACATATAGATCAAAGCTTCGACAAATGATAATAAGCATGAAATATATCGTCGCTTTGAGAAGTATGTGACAAGTAAGAGCTCCCCCTAAATTTGTGCATATTTAAAATTTGCTTTGGACTGCAAATGCACAAAGAGTTAGAGTCATGGGTTACTCTTCCATGTCACATACATCTTGGTGGAGCTCTTAAAATGATAAGAATGAAATACATGTGTCGGTGTACTAGAGTAGGGGTACCTTAGTATCCCGAACTTGTGCACGGGCAGTCGCAGCATCCCGCGGCAAGGCTTGCCGGGTGACCGCCAAGGTCCTCCGTGGTTCCTTTGGAGCCATTCAAGGACAAAGTATCCAAGCCAAGGAGACAAGACCCCGGCAAGAGGAGCTTGCCGGGAAGGCCAACCAAGGCAAGGCGCTTAAGGAGACAAGACCCCGGCAAGAGGAGCTTGCCGGGAAGGCCAACCAAGGCATCTCAAGGAACTTGCCGCGACGCGCCATGCGTCCCGGCAAGGCCCGGTGAGCGACAAGCTCCCGGACGCGACAAGACAACGACCGCGGCAAGGCGCTTGCCGCGGAAAGCCACCACTCTGTGCCCGCGCTCCAGCACATCCACTAACGTGTCGCTCTGGGACCCTTCCAGGCGTACGTGGCGGGAGGCTGTGCAGCCATCGGTGCGCGGTGGCAAGCGGCACTAACAAGATTGCCATCGTGGCGAGCGGTGGCGTTCCTGACGGTCCCTTTTGCACTATTTAGACGACGCAGACGGGCATTTAATGCCCTTGTCCCCTGCCGTCAGGGTTAGGTATGATACACTATAGCAGGTAGTTGTACCAACTGCAACACCTTTCCATTTTTACCCTTGTCTACGTTGCCACCTGTCGGTGACCCCTTGAGCATATAAAAGGAGGCCCATGCGCAACGTAGAGGCGGTTGGCTGGTGAGAAGGAAGAGAACACTCACGCTCGGTCTCGTTAGCTGCTGGGGTGTACTGTAGCACTCCGCGCTCCCGAGCAAGAACTCAATACAAACCACAAAGCAGGAGTAGGGTTTTACGCATCCGTGCGGCCCGAACCTGGGTAAACTGCTTGTGTGCTTCGCCTCGATCCGCTCTTCGTGCGGCCTCCGCCCCCGCCGAACCGAAAGGGACTCGGTCCGCCGGTCCCATAGGTGCTCGTGGATCAGAACCCCGGCATCTTTGGCGCGCCAGGTAGGGGGCGTCGAGGTTGTGTGAACCAGGTTCGGCGTTCACACGAGCTAGATCTTCATCATCTTCATCGACATGCCGCCGAAGAAGAAGGCTTCGGAGGCGGCTGCTCCGTCCGCGCCGAACCCACCACCGCCGGAGCAAACGGCTGATGGGGCAGATGCCGGCGGAAGAACGGGCGGCAACGAGGGAGCTCATGGTGCTGCCAGGTCCAAGGACAAGGCTGCGCTGCCCATCGGCGGCGTAGCCGGCTCCCACAATGACCGGGCGCACTCCAAGACCTCGGCGTCCGTACATGCACCGCGCCCATCTTAGGAGGTGCGGGACCGGCAGCGTAATGGTGCTCACAGTACCATGCGTTTGCTGGACCAAGATCGAGCTGGTGGATCTCGGAGTGCTCAAGACCAGCATGCACGCCAACATGCTGGCACGAGCGAGGCACGGTCGCCTGGACGGGATACTGCTCCTTCTAACATAGTTAGAAGTCCGAGCATATCCCGCTCCTCGCACCGTTCGCCACCGCCACCCGCCACTCCAGCAGAAACTTTGGCGCAAGCTCAACTGCTCCTGGACTACCCTCCAACGGCAGACAAGATCGACGACTGGAGGGCCACCATTCAGAGTCTCATCGGCTTCGCCAACCGCGACATTCAACGGCAGCCGAGCACGTCGCAGCCGCAGCAAGTCAGCCAGGCACGAGCCGGTGGCGACAAAACCGGTGGGGGTGCAACCACTGTGCACTCTCCGCCCCGAAGGCCAAGATCGCCGACTCGCCAGATCCACCTCGACAGCGACTCCACCGCGTCATCAGATCCACGAGCTCGTCGTGATCAGCGCCAAGTTCTTCACGAACGACAGCAAGAAGACACTCGTACTCGCATCGAGCGCCAAAGAGAAGCGCGACGTCAATCGGACCAGCGCGCTGGGCCCTCTGTCGACATGCATGCGCCAGGGGAACCAGGCGACTTGCCGTACGTGGTAGGTTGCCCTGCGTTTACTCGTGAGCTGCAGCAAGTCCAGTGGCCCAGCACGAAGAATTTCAAGCCAGACGTACCAGAGAAGTACGACGGCAAGTCGCATCCGTCGGAGTTCCTCAGCATCTACACCATCGCGGTGCAGGCTGCCGGGGGGCGGGACGACAAGATCCTTGCCAACTACTTCCCGCTGGTGCTCAAGCTCAACGTCAGGTCCTGGCTCATGCACTTGCCGGACAACTCCATATCCTCCTGGGCAGACCTATGCCATCAGTTTGTCGGCGCCTTTACAGGCGGCCACAAACCTCATGACCAAGAGAGTGACCTTCATCTGCTCGCCCAGAAGGAAGGAGAGCCCCTGCGCAAGTACATCCAGAGATTCAGCCGTGTACAGCACAACATCCCAGATGTCCACCCTGCCGCGGTCATCAGCGCGTTCCATCAGAACATGTGTAACCGCAGGATGCGGGAGGAGATGGCGATGTGCAGGATCAGAGACGTCAGTGAGCTGTATGCCCTGGCCGACAAGTGTGCACGTGCTGAGGAAGGTAGGAAACTCCCCAGAGAGAATACAGGAGCAGGGGGATCTGACAGCGAGGATGCTGCCCCGGCAAAGAAAAACCGACGGCGGAACAACAGGAAGAAGAAAGGCAAAGTTGTGCTAGTCGTTGAGCAGTCCGGCAACGAAGGTGGCGCCAAGAAAGCCAAAGCTGGTAGCTCCGGCGAGGAGATTGCCGCATGCACCAACTGCCAGGCTGTGGTGGTCGCCGACAAGCAGGACGGCACCGACAAGCAGTACTGCAAGATCCACCGCACCAAGGGCCATGACCTCCAGAGCTGCAAGAAGGTTGAACAGCTTGTCCAGCAGCAAAAGGCTGAATACGAGCGACACGACAAGGAGAGGGCCCAAGGAGGCGCTGGAGAATCCGGCAAGAAGCGCGCCGGCCGGGGAGGACGCCGCGGCAAGGCCAAGCAGCGGCAAGGAGACAGACCTCCCCGCGACCGCGACAAGGATGAAGACTACGACGACGACGAAGACATGGATGATGTCGAGACCAGTGAGCAGGAGTTCCAGAAAGCCACAGAGGTCTTGTGTGTTGACGGCGGTGCTTCTCTGCATACTTCGCACCGCCAACTCAAGCAGTGGGTGCGGGAAGTCAATGCGGCGGAACCACCTGTCGAGTCACGCAAGCTTCTGAAATGGTCCAGCACGCCTATCATCTTTGATATTGAGGACCACCCTGATCGCACAACTGTGGTCGGGTGCTTGCCGATGTTGGTTTCACCAACTATCCGCAACCTCAAGGTCACTAAGATGCTAGTTGACGGCGGGTCCGGCTTGAACCCGATCTCCTCCGCTGTACTCCAGAAACTCCAGATCCCTGACAGCGAGCTTGAAGAGACCGGCACATTCCAAGGAATCAACCCGGGAAGGAGCAAGCCGAAGGGGAAGGTCACGTTGCCAGTAACATTTGGCAGCGAGGTGAACTTCAGGACTGAGAGGGTCACTTTTGACGTTGCCGATTTTCCATTGCCTTACAATGGGATACTCGGCCGTCCAGCACTCGCCAAGTTCATGGCAGCCTCTCACTACGCATACAACATGCTAAAGATGCCAGGCCCGATAAGCGTCATCTCTGTCCCTGGCGACAAGAAGGATGCTCTTATCTGCGCCGACAAGATCTACCGGGAAGCGGCAGCCGCAACAGATCACAAGTCACCTACCGTTGAAGCCCCCGGGGGGAAGAAGAAGACCAAGTCCGGCAAGAGTTCTGATGCCCACTCCGGCAAGCGCACCTCTTCGGAGTGCTGCGGTGCCGTCGAGGACGCACCACAGAGCTCCACCGGCAAGTGTAAGAAGACAATGGTAGCTCCACCAGAAACCAAGAAGGTGTCCGCCAAGGAGGACGACACTGGTGGTACCTTCACCATCGGTGCCACTCTCGACCCTAAATAGGAAAGCGCGCTCATTGCTTTCCTACGGGCGAACATCGACGTGTTTGCGTGGCAACCGTCTGACATCCCCGGTGTTCCCAGGAAAGTAATTGAGCACCATCTTGCCGTTTGTCCTCATGCGCGGCCCGTCAAGCAGAAGGTCAGGAAGCAAGCAATGGAGCGCCAAGAATTCATCACAGAAGAGATCAAGAAGTTGGAAGCAGCAGGCCTTGTCAAAGGAGTGCTCCATCCTATGTGGTTGGCCAATCCTGTAGTCGTGCGCAAGGCGAACGGGAAATGGAGACTTTGTATCGACTTTACCGATGTTAACAAAGCTTGTCCCAAAGACCCATTTCCTTTGCCGCGCATTGACCAGATTGTTGACTCCACGGCCGGATGTGATTTGCTTTCATTTCTTGACGTATACTCAGGATACCATCAGATCTTCATGGCAGAAGAGGATGAGGAGAAGACCGCATTCATCACTCTATGTGGCACGTACTATTTCATACGGATGCCTTTCGGTTTAAAAAATGCTGGTTCAACATTTGCAAGAGTAGTCCATGTCGCTCTTGAGCCACAAATACACAGAAATGTGGAAGCCTACATGGATGACATAGTGGTCAAGAGCAAGGACAAGGCAACTCTGATTCAAGATTTGGACGAGACCTTTGCAAATCTGCGCAAGATCAGCCTCAAGCTCAACCCCGAGAAGTGCGTGTTTGGAGTCCCCTCTGGCAAGCTTCTCGGGTTCTTCGTGTCTCAGCGGGGAATCGAAGCCAATCCCGACAAGATCAAGGCCATTGAGCGGATTGAAGCACCAAAGCGCGTCAAAGATGTACAAAGACTTGTCGGTTGCGTGGCTGCTCTCAGCAGGTTTATCTCTAGGTCTGCTGAGCGCGCCCTGCCGTTTTTCAAAATATTGAAAAAGGCAGGTCCAATGAAATGGACTCCGGAAGCGGAGGCTGCGCTGCAAGACCTGAAGAGATACCTGTCCTCCGCTCCAACACTTGTCGCACCTAAGCCACAAGAGAAGTTGCTGCTGTATATAGCGGCAACCAATCAAGTGGTTAGTGCTGCATTAGTAGCAGAGAGGGAGGTAGCTGACGAGCCAGCAACCGCGCCAGGTGCATCCAACGACAAGCAGGGGGCTTCTCCGACAAGCTCTGGTCCCGACAAGGATGGATCTGCGCAGACGTGCGAGGAGATACAGAAGAGAATGGTACAGCGCCCAGTTTACTTTGTCAGTTCCCTTCTGCAGGGGGCTAGGTCAAGGTACTCTGGCGTGCAGAAATTGCTATTCGGCCTTCTCATGGCCTCGAGAAAGCTGTGCCATTACTTCCAAGCACATGAGATCACAGTTGTCACTCGTTTTCCGCTGAAGAGGATACTACAGAATCCAGAAGCGACAGGCAGGATTGTTGAGTGGGCACTGGAACTGTCAAGCTTTGGCCTAAAGTTTGAGAGTACTTCAACTATCCAAAGCAGAACATTGGCAGAATTCATAGCAGAATGGACGCCAACACCAGATGAAGAAATTCTTGAAACGAGCATCCCCGTCAAAGAAGCAAGCAAAGAGTGGCTGATGTACTTTGATGGTGCCTTTTCGCTGCAAGGCGCCGGCGCTGGCGTGCTGCTTGTCGCACCCACCAGAGAGTACCTCAAGTACGTAGTCCAGATGCACTTTCCCAAGGAGCAAGCAACAAACAATACTACAGAGTATGAAGGCTTGCTTGCCGGTCTCAGGATCGCGACAGACCTTGGGATCAAGAAGCTCATTGTCAGGGGTGACTCGCAACTTGTCGTCCGCCAAGTGAACAAGAGCTATCAGAGTTCGTTGATGGAAGCCTACGTCGACGAAGTGAGAAAGCTAGAAGAACACTTTGACGGCCTACAGATGGAGCATGTTCCAAGAGCTCAAAACGCCATTGCCGATGGCCTATCAAAGTGCGCCGCACTTAAGTTACCTGTGGAACCAGGGATCTTTGTGCTCAAGCTGACTCAACCGTCCGTAACGCCATCAACTGGACAGAGCAAGAAGAGGAAGTTGATTTCTGGTGACTATTTGCCGGGAGAGCTTCCCGAAGCCGCCGCCAAGAAGGTCCCCAAGATCAACGCCAAGAGCACTGAGGAGCAGTCTGCTCCAGCAAGCCCCAGGGTTTGTTCCGTTGAAGCAGAAGCTCCCGACAAGTTTTGCTCCGGCAAACTTGCCGGGGACGTCAAGCTCCGGCAGAGCCGCAGGTTCTCGCCGTAGAAGCGGACGTTCCTGCAGCAACAGATTTGCCTTGCGCTGAGGAGCAGTCTGCTCCGGCAAGCCCCAGGGTTTGTACCGTTGAAGCAGAAGCTCCCGACAAGTTTTGCTCCGGCAAACTTGCCGGGGAACGTCAAGCTCCGGCAGAACCACAGGTTCTCGCCATAGAAGCGGACGTTCCCGCAACAGCAGATTTGCCTTTAGTCCTTGTTGTCGAGCCACAAGCTCCAGCATGGGCACAGCAGATTGTTCGCTTCCTTCAGACATGAGAACTTCCCGAAGAGCAAGAAGAAGCGGAAAGAGTAGCCCGGCAGTCAAGTATGTACCAGTTTGTCGACAACACACTGTACATAAGAAGACTCAACGGTGTGAAATTGAAGTGTATTCACCGGGAAGATGGACAAGAGCTGTTGGCAGAGATACATGGAGGCATATGTGGACACCACATTGGCGCAAGAGCACTTGCCGGCAAAGCATTCCGGCAAGGTTTCTTTTGGCCGACAGCCCTCCAGGATGCAACTGCACAAGTAACCAAGTGTGAAGCGTGCCAGTTCCATTCCAAGCAGATACACCAACCAACTCAAGCTCTCCAGACGATCCCTTTATCCTGGCCATTTTTGGTCTGGGGGCTCGACATCCTCGGCCCCTTTCCCTGAGCAGTCGGGGGCTTTGAGTACTTGTACGTTGCAATCGACAAGTTCACAAAGTGACAGGAAGTGGAACCAGTGAGGAAGGTGACAGCACAGTCAGCAGTCAAGTTCTTCAGGTCGATTGTTTGCCGCTTCGGGATCCCTAACAGGATAATCACCGACGACAGTACACAATTCACGAGCCGCACCTTCATGCAGTATGTCCAAGATCTTGGCGCCAAGGTCTGCTTCGCTTCTGTTGCTCACCCGAGAAGCAACGGTCAAGCGGAGAGGGAAAATGCTGAAGTGCTGCGCGGGCTCAAGACCAGGACTTTCGACAGGCTACACAAGTGCGGAAGAAACTGGATCGAGGAGCTGCCGGTGGTTCTTTGGTCGATCAGGACGACGCCAAATCGAGCCACTGGCTAGACACCTTTCGCTCTAGTCTATGGAGCAGAGGCAGTTCTCCCCACGGAACTCGTATACGGGTCACCTCGAGTGCTCGCTTATGATGAGCTTGAGCAAGAGCAGCTGCGACAAGATGACGTGCTGCTCCTTGAGGAAGACCGTCTTTAGGCTGTTGTACGAGCTGCTCGCTACCAGCAAGCTTTGCGCCGCTACCATAGCCGCAAAGTTAACGCCAGAAGTCTCGAGGAAGGCGACCTTGTTCTTCGGCGCGTTTAGTCCGCCAAGAATTCCAACAAGTTGACGCCGAAGTGGGAAGGCCCTTACCGGGTGAAACGAGTCACAAGGCTTGGCGCTGTCTGCCTTGAGACTGAAGATTGCATTCCAGTGAGCAATTCCTGGAACATTGAGCATCTTCATAAGTTTTACCCGTAAGGCGCGGTTGCCGGAACCTGTTCCGGCAACCACCTTTTGTACAAGTCTTGCCGCTGTTGCATGTAATCCTTTGTACAAAGCCGGGCGCAGACCCCGTGCATAAGTAAAGCTCATATGCTCCGCACATCTTGTCAATTTCATGCTATCTATTTTTTGCATATGTGATCTGACACTTTGTGCAGCACCTACTCCTCGGTAAGCAATAACGAGCCGAAAGGCTCCATATCTTTATTTTCTCTTCTTTATTTTTCCTCAACGAAAGGAAGGTTCCCTCGCCCACAAGTTTGCCGGGGGGGGGGGGGAGGAGAAGGAGAAGATAATGGTATGGACCAGGCGTCGTTCAAGAAAGTTTTGCCTTACCGGGAAGCAAACAACAGAAAAGCTAAGTTGCCAAAGTTTGAGCAATCAGATTTTTAAAATTTTTAAGTTATCTCCCTTGAACGACCGCACTTTGTATGGAAAACCTGTGCGCGGAGGAACCAACTCGTAGCTAGTTGCGCCCTTACTTTGTTTTGAGTCCGCTCAACAACTTAAGTGAGCTGCAACTAGTTGCGACAAGGTTTCTTGTCGGTAGCGGCACCGCCAGCAGGCTGCTGACGTCCCGCACTCAGCGCTCGCGGCTCAGGTGCCTGCACCGGCAAGTTCCCTAAAAGCGTAGGGTAAAAAACATACAAAGGGAGGAATCAAGTAAAGGGAATAACATTGCAGTCATTACCCGGAATAGAGTTATATTACAAGATAGCTTGTCGCGGCTCTAACAGATTGTTTTCATAACATGACAAACAGCGACAAGAAAAGAAGAAAGCGAGCGGCCTAGTCTACGCGATCGCCCTCGATCCTCTTGATCCCGCTCACCTTGTCCACAATGGGTGCGACAAGGGTCTTGAGCGCCTCCAGATCAGCATCCGGCGGCAGGGTCTTGAGGACGTTGGTGAGGTTGAGGCCCGGATTGCGGAAGGCCACCTTCACCAACACTTTTTGAAGAGCTCCCGCGCAGATCTTGCGCGACTCGTCGGCCAGCTGCTTTGGGATCTTCTCCCGGAGCCTCTGGAGGGCCGTCGCCACGCCTTTGAAGAACAAGATGAGCTTGGCGCTGGGTGGGAGGTTCTCGTCGGAGGGATACCCGAGATCCTCCATCCCCAGCTGCGCCAGCTCCCTGTCAATGTCTGCGGCAACATTCACGAGACCCTCCGTCCAGTGCTCCACATTCTCCCTGAATGCATTCTAGGCGGCGGCAGCACTTTCCAGCAGCGCCTTGTCGGCCTTGATCTCCTCCTTCAAGGCCACCTCCCGCTCCTTGGTGCCGTCCAGCGTCTTGGTCAAAGTGGTCAGCTTCAACTCAAGATCCGCGTTGGAGTCCTTGGCGGCGCTAAGCTCTTTGCCCTTCTCGGCGAGATCGGCCTCCAGCTCCGCCACCTTCGTCTCCAGCTCCTTCTTGGCGGCCTCGGCAACTGCGGCAGCATCCTCTTCTTGCTTAAGGGCTCCGCCGAATTGTTGCTCACGCGCGGCAAGCTCCTCCTCGTGGGCGTCAAGGTTGACTTTCCGCTGCGCCAGCTCGCCCTCCTGTGCAGACAGCTTTCCAGCGGCAAGCCGCTGTTGCTCTTCAACTTCGGCCTTCTCGAGGAAGAAGGCCTTCTGCGCTTCGGCGAGTTGCTCCCGCTCCTCTGCCAGGGACCGGAGAGCTTCCTGGTTGAGACTCCGGAGATCCTCCGCGCGCTTCTTGATGTCCACTCCCGCCTTCGCGACAAGCGCCTCGCGGGATTCCAGCTTGGCTTGCCGCGCGCGGTAGAGCGACAACAGCTTCCGCAGCAGCCGCTCCTCCTCAGGCTTGCCGCTGCTGCTGCTCGGCGCGTCAACCAGCGTCAGCCCAGCGGAGGCGAGCACCTCTCCGTCGAAGCTCTCCCCTTCAACCGGCACCCTGGAGCTCGACGCCCAGGGGAGGTTGATGAAGACGCCATCGCCGGCCTTCAAGTAGACGCCCGGCTGGGGCTCTTCGGAGCCTGGCGCTGCGGCAGCGGCGGACGGGTCGGCGGTCGACGTAGCGCCTGGCGCTCCTGCGGCCTCAGGGCCGTCAGTGTGATCGCCAGACCCCTCGCTAGCTGCTGCGGCAGCAGCCTTGGCGGCAGCGTCATCGGCGGCAACCTCGATCTCCATCGGCTCCGCAGTAGATGGGTCTGACGGCCGGAAAAGGGAGAAGAGTCAAGCAAATATCCAAGAAAAGAGAAAAAGATCAAAAGAAGAAGAACCCAAGGGAAGTTTTGAAGCGAGAGGAGTACCTGTACCGGGTCCTACAGTCGTGGTCTCCGCCGTCGGGGGGCCGCTGGTGCTGTCCCTTGCCAGAGAACTCTCCCTTGCCGGAGACTTCTCCCTTGCCGGAGGACTCTCCCTTGGCACTTCGGGGGCGGCCTCCGGGCGCTCCTGGTGGGGCTGCTCTGCTCCTACACAAACCAACAATCAGATGGCAGCAAAGAAAGAGTATCCATGCGCACCTAACAGCGAAAAGTGAACCATATACTTACGCTGGGGGCTGCTCTGGAGAACAGTTGCCGGGTCCAGCAAGGTGGGTTCGTCCTCGATGACAATCACCGGGACCTTGGCTCTCTTCGCTTCTCTCTGGGCCAGAGTCCTAAAAAGGAATAAGTCCAGAGTAAAGCAAGTGAGATACAAGACAAAACAGCAAGAATTGAAGAACTACAAGTACAACAAGAGAATCTTACTCTTCTTCTTCCTCGTCGGAGCTGAACGCGGAGAAGTCGAAGTCTGGCTCACGTCCGGCGTGAGGAGGCGGAGGAGAGGTTTCCCTTGGCCGCTTGGCGGGAACAGTGGCGGTGGTATGAGACGACCCCGCTCGTTGCCGCAGCAGCGTGAGGTGCTCCCGCGGCAACAGTGCTTGCCGCGGTGGAGCATGTCGCGCAGCGCGGCGACTATTCACTTGCCCGCTGCCCCACTATGTCCCCGGCCTTGCGGAGACGCCTTCTTGGTGGAGATGGAGGTTCTGCTTGCAGCGAGCTGCCTGAAGATGAGGAGGAAGAGGAGTTGATCTCCAGCGAGCCGCTCACATCCTCGGCGGGCTCGCTCGACTCGACGCCATGCCCGGCAAGCTCTTTCTCGCCGGTGGGCTCTTTCTCGCCGGCGGGCTCCCCTCGCTCGGCACGACTTGCCGCCTCCGCTGCATCTGCCTCCTCCACGGTGAATCCAAATTTGCCCGCGGCTGCGGCTGCCGCCGCCTCTTCCAGCCTAGTGGCAATGCGTGTCATCTCCGCATCGGTGGTGTCGCGGGTGAGGCTATCCTTTTCGTTGGAGCGGATCAGCACTTCTACCAAGCCATCGAAGAATTGCTGCACGACGTCATCTGCAGGCTCTTGCCAAGTTGGGACAATTCCATGCGAATTGCACAGCGGCATCATTGCACGGATGCGGTCGAGCGCGGAGTTGTTGCACAGCGGAACGACACCCCCCGGCAACCTGAACACTTCGGGATGTTGAGGGTCATATTTGAATAGCTCCTGGAGCATCGCGTTAAGCTCCAGAACAGTGAAGTTGAAGTTGAGGCCCGGACGCAGCCTCATGATATCTGCCGCATTCTTGAATTCGCAGGCGGGTCTCCTCCGTTCCTGCAGGGGGGCGATGCGGCGGCGAAGAAAATCTGCGCCAACAGCGCCTACAGTGAGCCCGGCAAGCCTGAGGCATAGGATCCGGGTGACGGCAATCTTCAGCCTATCGTCTTCCGGGGCCACGTCACTCCAATCGCTGTCGCGTGCTACTGGGGCTTGGCGCCGGGCGGTAAACGGCTGCGGGTTCTCCTCGACAATCCAGCACCAGTCTGCTCTCCATTCCTCCCACTTGCCGCGGAACTCTCCCTCTAGATAAGTGTCCTTCTTGCCGTCCCTTGAGATCCAGGCGATTCCGCCGGATAAAGGCTCTCCTCTCTCTACCCGGGGCATAAAGAAGTGGCGAAAAAGGGCTACATTGGGATGGACTCCGACAAAGTTTTCGCAGAGATGTGCGAAAACTGCCATGGTCAGAACGACATTGGGGGTGAAGTCAAGGAGGTGGAACCCGTAGGTGTTCATAATATCACAGGAAAACTCAGAGAAAGGCGGGCAGAGCCCGCAGTAGAAGAACAAGGCGAAGAAAGGATATCCATTTGGAGCCGTCTTCCAAGCGGCGCCTGGAAGTACCTTCGTGCGCAGGTGCGCTCGCGTCTCCGTCGACCAGAAGAGGTAGTAGTTCTCCCTCAGCTCCCTCGCGGCGAGCTTGGGGGGGAAGACTGCCCGCTCCTTTCGCAGCGCCGCAAGCCGCTGCGCCTCGGTCGACTTCACAACCTTCCCCTTGTCGGCTTTCGGAGCCATGGCAGAAGTGGTGGAGGAGGTCGACGGCGTCGGTGGTGCTGGTGGCGATGGGGGGCGGGGCGCTGTTCTCTTTCAGATTCGGGAAGACGAGGGAGCGGCGGAGATTTCCGAGATTGGAGTAGCAACCGGCGAATGGGCGAACTACCCCTGTTTCCCCTGCTTATAAAGAGGGAGAGGGCGAACGTTCCGCATTTCCGAATAAAGAAACCACCCACGATCTCTCCCACGACGCCGCATTCAACGCGTGCCGTTCGGGGAGGGTGCGGTGGATACGGGGAGAGATACGGCGTAACCTAGGCCGCGCGTGCCCGTGCCCTATTTTGGGCCTGGCCCAACAGCGCTCGGCACCGTGTATGGCCCAGGCCCGGGGGCTCCTGTCGGTGTACTAGAGTAGGGGTACCTTAGTATCCCGAACTTGTGCACGGGCAGTCGCAGCATCCCGCGGCAAGGCTTGCCGGGTGACCGCCAAGGTCCTCCGTGGTTCCTTTGGAGCCATTCAAGGACAAAGTATCCAAGCCAAGGAGACAAGACCCCGGCAAGAGGAGCTTGCCGGAAGGCCAACCAAGGCAAGGCGCTTAAGGAGACAAGACCCCGGCAAGAGGAGCTTGCCGGGAAGGCCAACCAAGGCATCTCAAGGAACTTGCCGCGATGCGCCACGAATCTCGGCAAGGCCCGGTGAGTGACAAGCTCCCGGACGCGACAAGACAACGACCGCGGCAAGGCGCTTGCCGCGGCAAGCCACCACTCTGTGCCCGCGCTCCAGCACATCCACCAACATGTCGCTCTGGGACCCTTCCAGGCGTACGTGGCGGGAGGCTGTGCAGCCAGCGGTGCGCGGTGGCAAGCGGCACTGACAAGATTGCCATCGTGGCGAGCGGTGGCGTCCCTAACGGTCCCTTTTGCACTATTTAGACGACGTAGACGGGCATTTAATGCCCTTGTCCCCTGCCGTCAGGGTTAGGTATGATACACTGTAGCAGGTAGTTGTACCAACCGCAACACCTTTCCATTTTTACCCTTGT
The DNA here is from genome assembly GCF_002162155.2 of Triticum dicoccoides. Classification (NCBI taxonomy): domain Eukaryota; kingdom Viridiplantae; phylum Streptophyta; class Magnoliopsida; order Poales; family Poaceae; genus Triticum; species Triticum dicoccoides. The sequence continues at coordinate 353,036,610 of NC_041390.1, read as the reverse complement.
CTACGTTGCCACCTGTCGGTGACCCCTTGAGCATATAAAAGGAGGCCCATGCGCAACGTAGAGGGGGTTGGCTGGTGAGAAGGAAGAGAACACTCACGCTCGGTCTCGTTAGCTGCTGGGGTGTACTGTAGCACTCCGCGCTCCCGAGCAAGAACTCAATACAAACCACAAAGCAGGATTAGGGTTTTACGCAACCGTGCGGCCCGAACCTGGGTAAACTGCTCGTGTGCTTCGCCTCGATCCGCTCTTCATGCGGCCTCCGCCCCCGCCGAACCGAAAGGGACTCGGTCCGCCGGTCCCATAGGTGCTTGTGGATCAGAACCCCGGCAACATGCACTCATCACCAAGAAAAGTGAATGATCACATAAGATAGATAAGTTAATAGCATTAAGCAAACATTAAGTGTAGCTTATTATCAAACACATGATCATCAATGTCTCACGAGCAATGACGTAGTATCTCAAGCACTCAAAAGCAAACAAAGTTCGAAAAACCACCAAATAAAGCAAGAGAGAAAAAAAGCAACACTCTCTCTCGAAGCCTATGATCTATACATTTTTCTCCCCCTTTGGCAACAAGTTACCAAAAAGTTCCTAGAAAATGCATAGTGCTAGATCGACGCTCAGGCTTGATCTTCAGGTGGTGGTGGAGTCCGGAGCACTCCAAGGACGAAGCCTTCTATAGATGTGGTCAGAGTCGAGGCTGAAGTGGACGCTGGAGCTGGTGGAATTGAGGCTGTAGCTGGTGCAGAAGTGGTGGCTCTGGTGTCAGCAACTGGCACTGCATGTGATCTCTAAGCTCTTGGCACTCTGGCAAATGCATCAGTTGTAGTCTTGCCTCTCCTCTCCTGCATGTCATCCTAAAGTTGTTCCACTGCAGTCTGAATCTCTGTTACTTTGACATCCAAGTCATAGAACTTTTGTTCCATGATTACTCTAAGCTTGCCTGGTTCTAAGTTAGGGTGGCTAGTCCTTGCTCAATCCGCAGGGTGGATGCAATCAAGTAACCAAGCTGCTCTTGTTTGGTTTTCAGGAAATACTCAGATGCCTCCTCTTGAGTTGGCATCTTGGCAGCTTTCTCCTTCCTCGCCTGCTCCTTCTTTGCTTGTGCTTGAACTGATGATGGTTCATTCTCATTCATCACAACTTGGTTGTCCTCAAAGTCTGGATGAATAGGCAAGTGTTCCTTGTCCAACAAGTATATGCCTGTGCCCATCTTCGAGTTGATTAACTCCTGAATCTAAGGGGCATAACCACAGCTCCTCTTTTGATCTGCTGCAGTCCTCTTGATAGTTTCTACTATGAGGCTCATGACCTTGAATTTCTGAGGCACATCAAATACATGAAGCAAATTGATTGCATGGCCTCTGATCATCTTGTGATCACCTGACTTGGGCAATAGAGTGTGCCTAAGGATCCAGTTAATGGTTGGCAGCCCTGACAGAAGATAATGCACAGACCCAAACTTGAAAGTATCAAGTGCCTCGTTTGGAATTTCCTTGTACATATTGGACATAGAGTTGTGGTCCATCTTCTTCTTGGCATGGATATCCAAGTCATCCTCATGCTCCTCTGGGGCATTAATGAGCTGTGCCCACTCAGCAACTATAGATTGGTACCTCGTACCTTCAGACATCCATGTGATCTTTCCATTTGGGTAGAAATGTGTTGTGGAGTAGAATTGCATAATGAGTTCCTCGTTCCATTTTGTGAGCTTCTGCCCAACAAAGTCTGCTACTCCACAAGCATTGAAGCTTTCTTGCACTCCAGGATAGTGCTCTTCATTGTCCTTGATGTATTGCCAATCGACCCATCTCATATCACAAACTATGGGCTTCTTATCAAGCAGCACTGTCTCATAAAAGTCTTGCTGCTCCTTGGTGTGAAACCTGTAGTCAATTGCAGTCCTTCTCCTTGAAGCATACATATCTGCTTCTCTCCATTTCCAGAGCCCTGAATCTCTCCTGAGTTTCATATCCTCAGCCACAGGATGAGCATCGTTGTTGTCTGGGATCTTGGGCTTGAGTTTTCTGAGTACTTGCTCTTCATCATCTTCTTCTGCAGCTTCAGGCACTGGGGCCTTGTTCTTCTCAGTTGCAGGTATGCTCCTTGTATTTCTCTTTGGTGCAGACTTGGGCTTGGAGGCAGCTTTGGGTGCTTCTTTGGTCTTAGATGTGGCAGCCCCTGATCTTATAGCATCACCCATAAGCTTAGGTGCCTTAGGTGCTGGTGCAGCAACCTCTTCTTCTTCCTCTTCTTCCATGCTGGAAGCCTTGCCAAGCACTCTGGCTACGGTTTGCTTCACCCTTTCCTTTCTTTTCTTTCCTTCAGTAGCAACTGGCCCAGGAATCTGAGTTGAGGCTCTGGCCTTTGGCATAGGCTGCCTACCTGCTGGACTTTTGATTTTCAATCCTGGCTTTGTGCCCTGTGTTGGCTCAACTCTCTTTGATGTGGCTTCCTCTTCTTCTGCCACATAATCTTCATCCTCAGAATCTGAAGTTCTCTTCTTCGTCTGTCTGGTGGCAGCTTTTGGCAAATTGCTTGGGGTACTTCTGCTGCCATCATCTGAAGAGCTGGAGGGACTAGTGCCCTCACTCATCTGCACTTGCTGCTCTGACAAGTTCTAGCTATCACTTTGGTCTGACATGATGAACAAGCTGACTGCTGACCCTGTGAATAGTTTATAGATGAGGTAGAATAGATGAGCATCACAAAATGTAGAGATTTTTGCAAAAGAATGACCCAAAAACTTAGTTTTAGTTTCCCACAGAAATCATCTCGGATCTACCGATTTTTAAACTCGGTGATACCGAAGCAGTTTTGGAACCTAAACTAGTGAACTCGGTCAGACCGAGTCACAGTTCGGTGGCACCAAGACTGCTAGGGTTTCACAGAGTTCCAAAATCGGTCACACCAATAAGTAATTCTCGGTCAGACCGAGTCTCACTTGTGCAATGGCATAAGCCAAATCAGTGGGACCGAGTTTTTCAACTCGGTGGGTCCGAGATGGTTTCGGCGGAAACCTAACCCTAAAATTTTCGAATCAAAACTAATCTACGAACGCATTGACTGGATAGGAGTGTTTCAATCGTGGCAAGAATCATTAAGAACACAATGTGCTAGGAATTGGACGGGGAATAGCACTGTGATCGAGTCCATACCCTAGTTCGGCGGAGACTCTCTACGGCGGCAACGGCGGGGTTGAATTCCGTTGACGGCGATGGAGACCAGCGACTGGAGGCGGCTGGCGGCGAGGAGACGATCCGGAGACCAAGTTGGCAGAGCAGGCTATCGCGCGGGCGAAGGGGTTCGGAGAAATTTCCAAATTTTTGCCTATGACTATATATAGCCCGACCCTGTCGGTGTGACCGAGTGGAACGACTCGGTGGCACCGAGATGCAAAACTGTATACAGTTATTGCAACTCGATGTGACTGAATGGTTCAAATCGATTGCACCGAGATCGAAAACATAGATCAACTTAATGATCTCGGTAGGACCGAAAGTAGGGTATCGGTCAGACCGAAAATTATAAAGAGGTTTTGGAAGTTTAAGTCTATGAAGAATCGGGGACTCCGAGAGCTCCTCACACAGAGTGGTTCGAATCTGACTTGATCAAATTTTGTGATGTAGCATGAATAGAGTTTGAGACAAGAAAAGCATAGATAGCTAGAGGAGGTTCTTAGGCATTCTTGTCCATCCACTTGGCAAAAGGAAATAAAACCGAACAATCAAAGCAACAAGTGGATGTCCTTGAATGAGTAAAACATGCAACCAGCATGCTCACACAATAAGATGGCAAATGAAATGTGACAAGGCATGCACAACCAATTCTAGCATCTACCAAGCAATTTGTGATGACAAGGTCATCTATATATGAGTATATTGACTTAGGAGTCAAGTGAGAACACTTGATCATAGGTCATACTCATCGTGTAAGCTCAAGTGGGGTTACCACTTTTACATAAAGCATTGTTGTGTTCACATCTTTAGAGTTGCTTTAGCTCAAGTCTTAGAGTAAAGCTCCCCCTAGATGTGATATCCCCCCTTAGAGGGATGAACTAACCTCGGGTTTTGTCGATGATGACTTCATGTAGATGTTGAAAATGTGGATGCTCAATGTTGATGTAGATCACTTGGAGCTATCCCTTTGAGTGAATTGCACTTTCAATACCTACATGGGTTAGTCCCGCAAGGAACAAATAAGGATATCCATAGACATAGAGTGATGCACACACAAGATGATGTCCATGAAAACTTTTAGGTTACCTTGTCCCTTGTCTTACCAACAAGAGGGTTTGTGACTCCTTGAACTAGTGCAAGATGTGGAAGTTGATTGCACTTGTTCTTGCCAAAATGATAAGAGTGAAGTATGTTGGCGGAGTCACCCTCAAGAACTCTCTAGTTCTTCTTCTTTTGGATCCACACCATCTTGATGGGAATCCTTGGAGTTGTAGTCGTACTTGATGAAGTGGAACTTGAAGTAGTCTTGGGAATCCACTTGACTAAGGTCTTAGGAGCTTCTTCAAATGCATCAATTTCCTCTTGAAGCTTGTCCTTGCCTTTTTGCTTGTAGTCTTGTGGTGGAAGATCATCTTGAGCTTGTGTCCCCTTGAAAGAAGTATCATACTTCTCTTGTTGAGGAATAAACTTTGTCTTGGGGTATTGATCTTCTTCCCACTCAACTCCATTGGCATTGAACTTTCGTTCAAAACCAACACCTTGATTCTTCCGGTGCATTCCTTGCTTGCGCACAATTTCCTTGAATTGCTTACTCCCGGCAAGGCTTTTGTACACTTCTTTCTCTATAATTCCCTTCAATAAGCTATTTTCTTGCTCAAGTGTAACTTGGCTAAGAGAATCATTAGTGGAATCAAGAGAACTACTAGAAGCAACAATATTGGATTTACCATGATCATTGTTACTGCTAGAGGAAGAATCTTTCTTGTTACTAGACTTGACTTGAGGCTTGTAAGTGGATAAGAGTAAACGCTTGGCAATGTAAGAAGAACTTTTCTTGCGGAGATCATCATTGATTGCTTTTAAGAACTCATGCTCTTGCTCAAGATTGAGCTTTTCAAAGCATAATTTCTCATGAGCTCTTAAAAGTTCTCGATGATCTTCGAAGATAGTTTCATGAGCTAACTTAAGAGTGTTTAGTTCTTTAGTTAGAGCCTCAATCTTCTCCTTATCATTGTCATTCATTTCATCTTGATTAGCATGATTAATTGACGTTCCATCATAGTATTCATCACTAGAGTTGTCAACAAGCAAATCATCACCTAACAAGCCATCTTCATCACTATTGAAATCAACATACTCGGGGTGTGTTACCTTAGGACCTTTGGTCATGAAGCATCTTCCAATTCCTTCATTTGGTGAGTCAAATATGTCGTAGGAGTTGGTTGACACAAGTGCTAGACCGGCAACACCTTCATCTTGAGTATCTTCGGAGTCGGAGTGATAACTTCTCTCGGAGTGGCTGTCGGAGTCGGAGCCGGATGCCCATTCACCAACATGAGCTTGATGTCTTCGTTTTGTGTAGCTCCTTGATGATTTTTCCTTCCTTTCCGAATCCTTGCTTCTCCGTGAGTATCTTCGTTCATAACGATCATCTCTACTCCTTCTCTCTCTTGGTGGTGATTCTTTGCTTCTTCTTTTTGGAGAATCTTCTCTTCTCTTGTAGGGAGCCGTACACTCATTGGAATAGTGTCCGGGTCTTCCACAACTGTAGCAGTTTCGCTCTCGACTAGAAGATCTTTTGTCATTGTAGGACCTTGACTTGAAGCTTCTATCTTTGCTTCTACTCTTGTAGAACTTGTTGAAGTTCTTCACCATTAAGCTCAATTCTTCATTGAAGTTTTGTTTCTCACTTGATGATGTAGGGGCTTCACATGAGGCTTTGTAGGCACCACTTGACTTGTTGTGAAGTTCCTCTTTATCCTTAAGTGACATCTCATGAGCAACAATTCTTCCAATCACCTCCGTTGGCTTGAGATCTTTGTAATTGGGCATCATTTGGATCAATGTGCACACGGTATCATATTTTCCATCCAAGGCTCTTAGAATCTTCTTGATGATGAATCTATCGGTCATCTCTTCACTTCCTAAGCCGGCAATCTCATTTGTGATGAGAGCAAGCCTAGAGTACATTTCAGCGACACCTTCACCATCCTTCATTTTGAACTTGTCAAGTTGACTTTGAAGCACATCCAACTTGGATTCCTTGACGGAGTCGGTACCTTCGTGCATATCAATCAAAGTGTCCCAAATTTCCTTTGCATTCTCAAGACGGCTGATTTTGTTGAATTCTTCGGGGCACAATCCGTTGAAGAGAATATCACAAGCTTGAGCATTGTATTGCAACATCTTCAACTCATCCGCCGTAGCTTCACGGTTTGGTTCTCTCCCATCAAAGAAGTCACCTTGCAAACCAACACAAACAATAGCCCAAACGGCGGGGTTATGTCCAAGAATATGCATTTTCATTTTATGCTTCCAACTAGCAAAATTAGTACCATCAAAGTAAGGACCTCTACAGTGATAATTTCCCTCGCTAGACGCCATATTCTCCTAGGTTGTGAAACCAAGGCTATGACCACCAAAAGCTATGGAGATCAAAGCAAATGGAGACCAAAGCTCTGATACCACTTGTAGGATCAAAAGTATGTCTAGAGGGGGGGGGGTGATTAGACTACTTGAACAAATAAAAACTTAGCCTTTTCCCAATTTTAGTTCTTGGCAGATTTTAGCTATTGTAGGACAAGTCAAGCAATCATCACACAATTCAAGCAAGCATGCAAAGAGTATATTGGCAGAGGAAAGTAAAGCATGCAACTTGCAAGAATGTAAAGGGAAGGGTTTGGAGAATTCAAACGCAATTGGAGACACGGATGTTTTTCCCGTGGTTCAGATAGGTGGTGCTATCCTACATCCACGTTGATGGAGACTTCAACCCACGAAGGGTAACGGTTGCGCGAGTACACGGAGGGCTCCACCCACGAAGGGTAACGGTTGCGCGAGTCCACGAAGGGCTCCACCCACGAAGGGTCCACGAAGAAGCAACCACCCACAAAGGGTCCATGAAGAAGCAACCTTGTCTATCCCACCATGGCCATCGCCCACGAAGGACTTGCCTCACTAGCGGTAGATCTTCACGAAGTAGGCGATCTCCTTGCCCTTACAAACTCCTTGGTTCAACTCCACAATCTTGTCAGAGGCTCCCAAGTAACACCTAGCCAATCTAGGAGACACCACTCTCCAAGAAGTAACAAATGGTGTGTAGGTAATGAACTCCTTGCTCTTGTGCTTCAAATGATAGTATCCCCAACACTCAACTCTCTCTCATAGGATTTGGATCTAGTGGAAAGAAGATTTGAGTGGAAAGCAACTTGGGGAAGGCTATAGATCAAGATTCATATGGTAGGAATGGAATATCTTGGTCTCAACACATGAGTAGGTGGTTCTCTCTCAGAACATATGAGTTGGAATTGTGTATGTGTTCTGATGGCTCTCTCCACGAATGAAGAGGAGGTGGAGGGGTATATATAGCCTCCACACAAAATCCAACCGTTACACACAATTTTCCAATCTCGGTGGGACCGAATCAACAAACTCGGTCGGACCGAAAAGGTAAACCTAGTGACCGTTAGAGATTTTCGGTGGGACTGACATGCAACTCGGTAGGACCGATATGGTTAGGGTTTGGGCATAACGTAATCTCGGTGAGACCGATTACACAAACTCGATGGGACCGATTTTGGTAATAAGCTAACCAGAGAGTTGGTCAGGCAAACTCGGTGGGACCAATTTGCTCTTTCGGTGAGACCGAAAAGTTACAAAAAGGAAACACTGAATTTACATTGCAATCTCGGTGGGACCGATCCGCTCTTTCGGTGAGACCGAAAAGTTACGAGAAGGAAACAGAGAGTTTGCAATCCCATCTCGGTGAGACTGAGATCCCTATCGGTAGAACCGATTTGCTAGGGTTTGGCAGTGGCTTATGACAAGTGAAACTCGGTGGCGCCGGATAGAAAGAATCGGTAGGACCGAGTTTGGCTTAGGGTTTAGGTCATATGTGGATATGGGAAAGTAGTTGAGGGTTTTGGAGCATATCACTAAGCACATGAAGCAAGAGGCTCATTAAGCAACACCTCATCCCTCCTTGATAGTATTGGCTTTTCCTAAAGACTCAATGTGACCTTGGATCACTAAAATATAAAATGAAGAGTCTTGAGCTTTTGAGCTTGAGCCAATCCTTTGTCCTTAGCATTTTGAGGGTTCCACTTTCACATCCATGCCATGCCAATCATTGAGCTTTCCTGAAATAATCATCTTGGAATAGCATTAGCTCAATGAGCTATATGTTGTTATGAATTACCAAAACCACCTAGGGATAGTTGCACTTTCAGATATAATCCAACGTAATAACTCCGGAGTTCCTCAATTTTCTGACAGATTTTAGTCTCCTCTTCACATGCCTTGAGGACTTCATATTGTCCTTAGAACTGTTTATCTTGACGATCACAGTTTGATTATCATAGTTCGTCAGGATAGGGGGTATTGGTTTTTCAACCGTAGGTAAGTCCATCAAGAGTTCACGAAGCCACTCTGCTTCAACAGTGGCAGTGTCTAATGCTGTGAGTTCTGCTTCCATAGTTGACCTCGTTAAGATGGTCTGCTTGCAAGACTTCCAGGAAACAGCGCCACCACCAAGTGTAAAAACATAACCACTTGTGGCCTTAATCTCATCAGCATTAGATATCCAGTTTGAGTCACTACAACCCTCTAGTACCCTTGGATACCCGGTGTAGTGAATCCCATAGCTCGCGGTGCCTTTCAAATAGCGCATAACTCTCTCAAGCGCATGCCAATGATCATCTCCCGGTTTTGACACAAACCGACTCAGCTTGCTCACAGCAAAACAGATGTGAGGCCTCGTGGCACTTGCCAAATACATAAGCGAGCCAATAATCTGAGAATACCTCAGTTGATCTCTAGCAATCCGTCGATTCTTTCAAAGCAACACACTAGCATCATATGGAGTTGGAGAAGGCTTGCAGTCGCTATACCCAAAACGACTCAAGACCTTTTCCACATAATGAGACTGAAGCAGTGTGATCCCACCATTCTCATCTCTCAACAGCTTGATGTTTAAGATAACACCAACTACTCCTAGATCCTTCATCTCAAAACAGCGAGATAAGAAATCCTTAACCTCCTTGATTAAATCAAGTTTGGTTCCAAAGATCAATATGTCGTCGACATACAGACAAAGAATAACTCCTTCGCCCCCACCATAGCGATAGTACACGCACTTGTCACCATCGTTTACTACAAAGCCGACAGCAGTTAATGTTCTTTCGAACTTCTCATGCCACTCCTTAGGAGCTTGTTTAAGGCCATATAAAGACTTCAATAACTTGCACACCTATCCTTCCTGACCAGGTACTACAAAACCATCTGGCTGATCCATGTAAATTTCATCCTTCAACTCTCCATTGAGGAAAGCCATCTTAACGTCCATTTGATGAACGGGAAGACCATGTGAGGCAGCCAGTGATAGTAGCACCCGAATTGTGGTCAGTCTAGCCACGGGTGAGTAAGTATGAAAAAAGTTTTCACCTTCTTTCTGGGTATAACCCTTGGCCACAAGCCGTGCCTTGTACTTTTCAATCGTACCATCAGGTCTAAGCTTCTTCTTGAACACCCACTTACATCCTACAGGTTTGCACCCATAAGGACGGTCAGTGATCTCCCAGGTACTGTTAGCTAAGATGGAATCCATCTCGCTACGTACAACTTCCTTCCAGTAGTCAGCATCAGGAGATGCATAGGCTTCTGAAATAGTCCTGGGTGTGTCATCCACGAGGTACACAATGAAATCATCACCAAAAGACTTTGCAATCCTCTGTCTCTTACTCCTCACAGGAGTTCCATTGTTACCCTCAACAGGATTCTCAACGTGTTCCGTCGCAATGGTGGGTTCAGGAATTACAGTGAATTCCTCACTAGATGGAGTAGGTATCTCCTGATTTGATGAACTCGACATATCCTTCATAGGAAATATGTCCTCAAAGAAAGTTGCATCATTTGATTCCATAATCGTACCAACATGCATGTCGGATACCTCCGATTTTATTATCAAAAATCTATAGCCGATGCTATGAAAAGCATAGCCCAGAAGAACACAATCCACGGTTTTTGGTCCAAGCTTGCGCTTCTTGGGAATTGGTATATTGACTTTCGCCAAACAACCCCAAGTACGTAGGTAAGAGAGTTTCAACCTTTTCCTTTCGCCACACAGTCATTAGCGCCTCCCCCCACCATTCCTTGGATAGACCCGAAGTGTCTAACATGGTGTTAACCATATCAGTTAGAGTTCGGTTCTTTTTTCCAGCTACCCCATTTGACTGGGGTGAGTAGGGAGGCGTCCTCTCATGGATTATACCATGTTCCGCACAAAACAGATCAAATTCATTGGAAAAATACTCTCCACCATGATCGGACCTAAGCCATTTAATTTTTCGATCAAGTTGGTTCTCTGCCTCAGCTTTATAGTTTTTAAAGAAAGTCAAAGCCCCATCTTTTGATTTCAGAAGATACACATAACAATATCTAGTGGAGTCATCAATCAATGTCATGAAGCATCTCTTTCCACCTTTTGTCAACACGCCATTCATCTCACAAAGATCAGAATGTATAAGCTCTAGTGGCGCCAAGTCTCTTGCCTCTGCAGTCTTATGGGACTTGCGAGGTTGCTTAGCTTGCACACATACTTGGACTTGGAGCCTTTGACAGTAGAGATTTTCGGAATTAAATTCATATTGGCTAACCGCGTCATGCAACCAAAGTTAATATGACAGAGTCGTGAATGCCAAATATCAGACTCATTATTGTGGCAAACATTATTAATAACTTTAGTGCAAATATCTGACAAAGATAGGCGGAACAAGCCTCCGCACTCATAGCCTTTTCCAACAAATTGTCCACACTTAGAAATTAAAACTTTATTGGATTCAAAAACCAACTTAAAACCATCTCGACATAAACGGGAACCGCTAACGAGATTTTTATTGATGGACGGCACATGAAGAACGTTCTTCAGACGCACAGTCTTCCCCGAAGTAAACTTCAGATCGACCATACCAACACCTCGAACGATGGCATGTGACCCATTCCCCATCAGCACGAGTGAAGTCCCTGTTGTCTGGTAAGAAGAAAACATGGAGGCATCAGCACAAACATGTACATTGGCACCGGTGTCAATTAACCAATCAGGGGATTGAAATACTGAAAGGATGGTAGGAAAAATACCGTACCCTGATTCCTTCATATCAGTATCACCGATGACAACATTAGCGGACTTGCCGCTCTTCTCATGTTCACGCTCCTCAAAGCGGTTAGGACACTTCGGAGCCCAGTGATTAGGATCACCGCAGACATGGCAAAGTCCCTTCCCCTTCTTATGAGAATTCTTCTTGAAGTTGGTAGAATGTGATGGCTTGTTCTTTGTATCAAACTTGCCTTTGCCCTGAGTTTTGTTCTTATTGTTTTTGAACTTGTTGGGATGGGAGTTCTTCTTCTGTAAAATGTGGGCTCTAGAACCTCCCTCAGCAACTCGAGCACGTGTGTCCTTTGCTCTCGCCTTCTCTTCAACATCAAGAATACCAATGAGACCCACAACGGAAAACTCCTGTCTCTTGTGTTTCAGGCAAGTAGCAAAATTGTTCCATGAAGGTGGAAGCTTGGCAATGATGCCTCCGGCAACAAATTTGTCCGGCAACACACACTTTAAGTACTCAAGTTCTTTTGCGAGCGACTGTATCTCATGAGCCTGGTGTACAACAGGGCGCTCATCAGTCATCTTGTAGTCATAGAATTGCTCCATGACGTACAACTCGCTGCCGACGTCTGAGGCACCAAACTTGGCCTCGAGCGCAGCCCACATGTCCTTGCCGTTGTCAAACACATATACGAATCCACAATGGAGTCATCAAGAACACTCAGAAGAGCGCCTTTAAAGAGGGTATCGATCTTCTCAAAAGCTTCCGCCCTCAGGCTTGCCCATGGTGGCATCATAGCAGCCCATGGTCTGAAACCAGTAGACTGCTCTCATGCGCCACCTCTTATATTGCACCCCCTTAAAGGCAGGCAGCTTCAGATGCGCAGCAAAACCACTCGGAGTAAATTGCCTATAATCAAGTTTTTGGATTGTTGGAAATATGAGGAAATTACTACGAGATTTAATCCGAATAAATAGAAGATAAATCATGACCACAGCAGCAGAGATTAACTAATCATGCAAACTAGCATAGCAGATGAACATATCACATCTAGGGAACATACTAGAAGCATGAATTCTACCACGATCTCGAACAGGAAGGATAGAATCACATACGGTGCAGCGGGTGCAGCACCGCCGGCGTTGACGTTGTCGCCCATGTCATCGAGGACGAGGTTGCCGAGGTCGAGGAAGAAGTCGTCGTTCGCGAAGTCGTCGCTGCCAGCAGTCGCGCGAGTGCGCTCCCCAAAAACCTGATCGCCCCTCTCACGTACAGGATCACGAGAGGCGGGGTTCCGGAGGCCTGCTGTCCCTTCTCGCGGTGCACGCCGGAAGGAGGGATGGAGAAGACTTGCTTGGCGGCGCAATGATCTGGAACGGTGGTGAGAAACCATACAAAGCGGCGGCGGCTAGGGTAGACGTCTGCCTGACTATATAGTGCGGGCCGGGTAGGTCATGGGAGTAAACCCCACGTCCGAGTCGTCATGATCCAAAAGAATCGGAAACGGTTCAGTAATTAACGCGTCCGTTAATTATTAATTAATGACTCATTATTTTCCCATGTAGCAAAAATATAGACAACGTGCATAGCTCTGTCCTCGGCTCGGCTCAATCCCGCAACCCGCGGCACGTCGTGACGAGGCATGGCGAGGCGAGCGAGGAGGAGGAGCGCGCGTGTACGTCTCCTCTTCTCATGCTCATACAAGTGGTAGAAGAGCTCACCTTATAAAGAGGTGCAACTCTCTCTCAACTTCCGGGGTGGGACTAAACTTTAGCCTCACTCACTCCACTCACATGTGTGCATGAATGGGCCAAGAGAATTTCAGAATTTTAGTTGGGATTTGGGCCAAAACCTACTAGCAAAATTCCAACAATCCCCCACAAAGTCTCATTGGCACATCTCATCATTTAGTTCCAAAACATTGTTTTATATATAGGTGCTTAGTGGAGACTGTGAAGTTGAACTTCCACTTAGAAATTTATGCTACACTAGATCACAACTTGAATAGTGGACTGTGCCTTGAACTACAAGTTTTCTGTGAAACTAGTTTCACACAAATTCTTGACCGATACTGGGCTGCCGCAAGGCTTCCCCGCGGGTGGAGCGTATACGTCATACTCTAGGGCCTTTCATGAATTTATTAGAGAACACCCAATTCTCACAGACTGCGACGTTAACAGTCAAATTCATATAGGTGTGTTCCTCAGAAGATGTTCTGCAGGACAACATCTCTGCTTACCCGAATAAGCCACTTGGAACACATTAAGATAAGTATCAACCTACCATGTAGATCAGGAGAGTATTGCATCTTCATGGAGTGGGATAATTAATATAGGGATACTCTCCTCCCAGCTGACCAACAGCTTGTCTCCCACTTCTATTTCACGGGATCTCCGACCACATAGAGTGGGTTACCACTATGTACAACTCATGCGGTGGGTCTCAAACCCATCTCCATCGATGCATTATCTATCACATTACGTGATAGACCCTTTGTGAAGGGATCTGCCAAGTTTTTCGACGTTTGGATATAATCCAACGTAATAACTCCGGAGTTCCTCAATTTTCTGACAGATTTTAGTCTCCTCTTCACATGCCTTGAGGACTTCATATTGTCCTTAGAACTGTTTATCTTGACGATCACAGTTTGATTATCACAGATCATCAGGATAGGGGGTATTGGTTTTTCAGCCATAGGTAAGTCCATCAAGAGTTCACGAAGCCACTCTGCTTCAATAGTGGTAGTGTCTAATGTTGTGAGTTCTGCTTCCATAGTTGACCTCGTTAAGATGGTCTGCTTGCAAGACTTCCAGGAAACAGCGCCACCACCAAGTGTAAAAACATAACCACTTGTGGCCTTAATGTCATCAGTATCAGATATCCAGTTTGAGTCACTATAACCCTCTAGTACCCTTGGATACCCGATGTAGTGAATCCCATAGCTCGCGGTGCCTTTCAAATAGCGCATAACTCTCTCAAGCGCATGCCAATGATCATCTCCCGGTTTTGACACAAACCGACTCAGCTTGCTCACAGCAAAACAGATGTCAGGTCTCGTGGCACTCGCCAAATACATAAGCGAGCCAATAATCTGAGAATACCTCAGTTGATCTCTAGCAATTCGTCGTTTCTTTCAAAGCAACACACTAGCATCATATGGAGTTGGAGAAGGCGTGCAGTCGCTATACCCAAAACGACTCAAGACCTTTTCATCATAATGAGACTGAAGCAGTGTGATCCCACCATTCTCATCTCTCAACAGCTTGATGTTTAAGATAACATCAGCTACTCCTAGATCCTTCATCTCAAAACAGAGAGATAAGAAATCCTTAACCTCCTTGATTAAATCAAGTTTGGTTCCAAAGATCAATATGTCGTCGACATACAGACAAAGAATAACTCCTTCGCCCCCACCATAGCGATAGTACACGCACTTGTCACTATCGTTTACTACAAAGCCGGCAGCAGTTAATGTTCTTTCGAACTTCTCATGCCACTCCTTAGGAGCTTGTTTAAGGCCATATAAAGACTTTAATAACTTGCACACCTTTCCTTCCTGACCAGGTACTACAAAACCATCTGGCTGATCCATGTAAATTTCCTCCTTCAACTCTCCATTGAGGAAAGCTGTCTTAACGTCCATTTGATGAACGAGAAGACCATGTGAGGCAGCCAGTGATAGTAGCACCCGAATTGTGGTCAGTCTAGCCACGGGTGAGTAAGTATCAAAGAAGTCTTCACCTTCTTTCTGGGTATAACCCTTGGCCACAAGCCGTGCCTTGTACTTTTCAATCGTACCATCAGGTCTAAGCTTCTTCTTGAACACCCACTTACATCCTACAGGTTTGCACCCATAAGGACGGTCAGTGATCTCCCAGGTACCGTTAGCTAAGATGGAATCCATCTCGCTACGTACTGCTTCCTTCCAGTAGTCAGCATCAGGAGATGCATAGGCTTCTGAAATAGTCCTGGGTGTGTCATCCACGAGGTACACAATGAAATCATCACCAAAAGACTTTGCAGTCCTCTGTCTCTTACTCCTCACAGGAGTTCCATTGTTACCCTCAACAGGATTCTCAATGTGTTCCATCGCAATGGTGGGTTCAGGAATTACAGTGAATTCCTCACTAGATGGAGTAGGTATCTCCTGATTTGATGAACTCGACATATCCTTCATAGGAAATATGTCCTCAAAGAAAGTTGCATCATTTGATTCCATAATCGTACCAACATGCATGTCGGATACCTCCGATTTTATTATCAAAAATCTATAGCCGATGCTATGAAAAGCATAGCCCAGAAGAACACAATCCACGGTTTTTGGTCCAAGCTTGCTCTTCTTGGGAATTGGTATATTGACTTTCGCCAAACAACCCCAAGTACGTAGGTAAGAGAGTTTCAACCTTTTCCTTTCCCATTCCTCAAATGGAGTCATGGTCTTATGCTTTGTGGGAACTCGGTTAAGGACATGACACGCAGTCATTAGCGCCTCCCCCCACCATTCCTTGGATAGACCCGAAGTGTCTAACATGGTGTTAACCATATCAGTTAGAGTTCGGTTCTTTTTTTCGGCTACCCCATTTGACTGGGGTGAGTAGGGAGGGGTCCTCTCATGGATTATACCATGTTCCGCACAAAACAGATCAAATTCATTGAAAAAAATACTCTCCACCACGATCGGACCTAAGCCATTTAATTTTTCGACCAAGTTGGTTCTCTGCCTCAGCTTTATAGTTTTTAAATAAAGTCAAAGCCTCATCTTTTGATTTTAGAAGATACACATAACAATATCTAGTGGAGTCATCAATCAACGTCATGAAGTATCTCTTTCCACCTTTTGTCAACACGCCATTCATCTCAGAAAGATCAGAATGTATAAGATCTAGTGGCGCCAAGTCTCTTGCCTCTGCAGTCTTATGGGACTTGCGAGGTTGCTTAGCTTGCACACATACTTGGCACTTGGAGCCTTTGACAGTAGAGATTTTCGGAATTAAATTCATATTGGCTAACCGCGTCATGCAACCAAAGTTAATATGACAGAGTCGTGAATGCCAAATATCAGACTCATTATTGTGGCAAACATTATTAATAACTTTAGTGCAAATATCTGACAAAGATAGGCGGAACAAGCCTCCGCACTCATAGCCTTTTCCAACAAATTGTCCACACTTAGAAATTACAACTTTATTGGATTCGAAAACCAACTTAAAACCATCTCGACATAAACGGGAACCGCTAACGAGATTTTTATTGATGGACGGCACATGATGAACGTTCTTTAGACGCACAGTCTTCCCCGAAGTAAACTTCAGATCGACCGTACCAACACCTCGAATAATGGCATGTGACCCGTTCCCCATCAACACGGGTGAAGTCCCTGTTGCCTGGTAAGAAGAAAACATGGAGGCGTCAGCACAAACAAGTACATTGGCACCGGTGTCAATTAACCAATCAGGGGATTGAAATACTGAAAGGATGGTAGGAAAAATACCATACCCTGATTCCTTCATATCAGTATCACCGATGACAACATTAGCGGACTTGCCGCTCTTCTTATGTTCGCGCTCCTCAAAGAGGTTAGGACACTTCGGAGCCCAGTGATTAGGATCACCGCAGACATGGCAAAGTCCCTTCCCCTTCTTATGAGAATTCTTCTTGAAGTTGGTAGAATGTGATGGCTTGTTCTTTGTATCAAACTTGCCTTTGGCCTGAGTTTTGTTCTTATTGTTTTTGAACTTGTTGGGCTGGGAGTTCTTCTTCTGTACCATGTGGGCACTAGAACCTCCCTCAGCAACTCGAGCACGTGTGTCCTTTGCTCTCCCTTCTCTTCAACATCAAGAGTACCAATGAGACCCGCAACGGAAAACTCCTGTCTCTTGTGTTTCAGGCAAGTAGCAAAATTGTTCCACGAAGGTGAAAGCTTGGCAATGATGCCTCCGGCAACAAATTTGTCCGGCAACACACACTTGAAGTACTCAAGTTCTTTTGCGAGTGACAGTATCTCATGAGCCTAGTGTACAACAGGGCGCTCATCACTCATCTTGTAGTCATAGAATTGCTCCATGACGTACAACTCGCTGCCGGCGTCCGAGGCACCAAACTTTGCCTCGAGCGCAGCCCACATGTCCTTGCCGTTGTCAAACGACATATATGAATCCACAATGGAGTCATCAAGAACACTCAGAACAGCGCCTTTAAAGAGGGTATCGATCTTCTCAAAAGCTTCCAGCTGTGCTGGATTAAGATCGCCCTCAGGCTTGCCCTTGGTGGCATCATAGCAGCCCATGGTCTGAAACCAGTAGACTGCTCTCGTGCGCCGCCTCTTATATTGCACCCCCTTAAAGGCAGGCGGCTTCAGATGCGCAGCAAAACCACTCGGAGTAAATTGCCTATAATCAAGTTTTTGGATTGTTGGAAATATGAGCAAATTACTACGAGATTTAATCCGAATAAATAGAAGATAAATCATGAGCACAGCAGCAGAGATTAACTAATCATGCGAACTAGCATAGCAGATGAACATATCACATCTAGGGAACATACTAGAAGCATGAATTCTACCACGATCTCGAACAGGAAGGATAGAATCACATACGGTGCAGCGGGTGCAGCACCGCCGGCGTTGACGTTGTCGCCCATGTCATCGAGGACGCGGTTGCCGAGGTCGAGGAAGAAGTCGTCATTCGCAAAGTCGTCGCTGCCAGCAGTCGCGCGAGTGCGCTCCCCAAAAACCTGATCGCCCCTCTCTCGTAGAGGATCACGAGAGGCGGGGTTCCGGAGGCCTGCTGTCCCTTCTCGCGGTGCACGCCGGAAGGAGGGATGGAGAAGACTTGCTTGGCGGCGCAATGATCGGGAACGGTGGTGAGAAACCATACGAAGTGGCGGCGGCTAGGGTAGACGTCTGCCTGACTATATAGTGTGGGCCGGGTAGGTCGTGGGAGTAAACCCCATGCCGAGTCGTCACGATCCAAAAGAATCGGAAACGGTTCAGTAATTAACGCGTCCGTTAATTATTAATTAATGACTCATTAATTTTCCCATGCAGCAAAAATATAGACAACGTGCATAGCTCTGTCCTCGGCTCGGCTCAATCCCGCAACCCGCGGCGCGTCGTGACGAGGCGTGGCGTGGCGAGGCGAGCGAGGAGGAGGAGCGTGCGTGTAGGTCTCCTCTTCTCATGCTCATACAAGTGGTAGAAGAGCTCACCTTATAAAGAGGTGCAACTCTCTCTCAACTTCCGGGGTGGGACTAAACTTTAGCCTCACTCACTCCACTCACATGTGTGCATGAATGGGCGAAGAGAATTTCAGAATTTTAGTTGGGCTTTGGGCCAAAACCTACTAGCGAACTTCCAACAATCCCCCACAAAGTCTCATTGGCACATCTCATCATTTAGTTCCAAAACATTGTTTTATATATAGGTGCTTAGTGGAGACTGTGAAGTTGAACTTCCACTTAGAAATTTATTCTACACTAGATCACAACTTGAATAGTGGACTATGCCTTGAACTACAAGTTTTCTGTGAAACTAGTTTCACACAAATTCTTGACCGATACTGGGCTGCCGCAAGGCTTCCCCGCGGGTGGAGCGTATACGTCATACTCCAGGGCCTTTCATGAATTTATTAGAGAACACCCAATTCTCACAGACTGCGACATTAACAGTCAAATTCATATAGGTGTGTTCCTCAGAAGATGTTCTGCAGGACAACATCTCTGCTTACCCGAATAAGCCACTTGGAACACATTAAGATAAGTATCAACCTGCCATGCAGATTAGGAGAGTATTGCATCTTCACGGAGTGGGATAATTAATATAGGGATACTCTCCTCCCAGCTGACCAATAGCTTGTCTCCCACTTCTACTTCACGGGATCTCCGATCACATAGAGTGGGTTACCACTATGGACAACTCATGCGGTGGGTCTCAAACCCATCTCCATCGATGCATTATCTATCACATTACGTGATAGACCCTTTGTGAAGGGATCTGCCAAGTTTTTCGATGTTTGGATATTGTAGGATCGAAAGTATGTCTAGAGGGGGGGGGGTTGATTAGACTACTTGACCAAATAAAAACTTTGCCTTTTCCCAATTTTAGTTCTTGGCAGATTTTAGCTATTGTAGGACAAGTCAAGCAATCATCACACAATTCAAGCAAGCATGCAAAGAGTATATTGGCAGTGGAAAGTAAAGCATGCAACTTGCAAGAATGTAAAGGGAAGGGTTTGGAGAATGCAAACGCAATTGGAGACACGGATGTTTTTCCCGTGGTTCGGATAGGTGGTGCTATCCTACATCCATGTTGATGGAGACTTCAACCCACGAAGGGTAACGGTTGCGCGAGTCCACGGAGGGCTCCACCCATGAAGGGTAACGGTTGCTCGAGTCCACGAAGGGCTCCACCCACGAAGGGTCCACGAAGAAGCAACCACCCACAAAGGGTCCATGAAGAAGCAACCTTGTCTATCCCACCATGGTCATCGCCCACGAAGGACTTGCCTCACTAGCGGTAGATCTTCACAAAGTAGGCGATCTCCTTGCCCTTACAAACTCCTTGGTTCAACTCCACAATCTTGTCGGAGGCTCCCAAGTAACACCTAGCCAATCTAGGAGACACCACTCTCCAAGAAGTAACAGATGGTGTGTAGGTAAGGAACTCCTTACTCTTGTGCTTCAAATGATAGTCTCCCCAACACTCAACTCTCTCTCATAGGATTTGGATCTGGTGGAAAGAAGATTTGAGTGGAAAGAAACTTGGGGAAGGCTATAGATCAAGATTCATATGGTAGGAATGGAATATCTTGGTCTCAACACATGAGTAGGTGGTTCTCTCTCAGAACATATGAGTTGGAATTGTGTATGTGTTCTGATGGCTCTTTCCACGAATGAAGAGGAGGTGGAGGGGTATATATAGCCTCCACACAAAATCCAACCGTTACACACAGTTTTCCAATCTCGGTGGGACCGAATCAACAAACTCGGTCGGACCGAAAAGGTAAACCTAGTGACCGTTAGAGATTTTCGGTGGGACTGACATGCAACTCGGTAGGACCGATATGGTTAGGGTTTGGGCATAACGTAATCTCGGTGAGACCGATTACACAAACTCGGTGGGACCGATTTTGGTAATAAGCTAACCAGAGAGTTGGTCAGGCAAACTCGGTGGGACCAATTTGCTCTTTCGGTGAGACCGAAAAGTTACAAAAAGGAAACACTGAATTTACATTGCAATCTCGGTGGGACCGATCCGCTCTTTCGGTGAGACCGAAAAGTTACGAAAAGGAAACAGAGAGTTTGCAATCCCATCTTGGTGAGACCGAGATCCCTATCGGTAGAACCGATTTGCTAGGGTTTGGCAGTGGCTTATGACAAGTGAAACTCGGTGGCGCCGGATAGAAAGAATCGGTAGGACCGAGTTTGGCTTAGGGTTTAGGTCATATGTGGATATGGGAAAGTAGTTGAGGGTTTTGGAGCATATCACTAAGCACATGAAGCAAGAGGCTCATTAAGCAACACCTCACCCCTCCTTGATAGTATTGGCTTTTCCTAAAGACTCAATGTGATCTTGGATCACTAAAATATAAAATGAAGAGTCTTGAGCTTTTGAGCTTGAGCCAATCCTTTGTCCTTAGCATTTTGAGGGTTCCACTTTCACATCCATGCCATGCCAATCATTGAGCTTTCCTGAAATAATCATCATGGAATAGCATTAGCTCAATGAGCTACATGTTGTTATGAATTACCGAAACCACCTAGGGATAGTTGCACTTTCAATCTCCCCCTTTTTGGTAATTGATGACAACATATAGATCAAAGCTTCGACAAATGATAATAAGCATGAAATATATCGTCGCTTTGAGAAGTATGTGACAAGTAAGAGCTCCCCCTAAATTTGTGCATATTTAAAATTTGCTTTGGACTGCAAATGCACAAAGAGTTAGAGTCATGGGTTACTCTTCCATGTCACATACATCTTGGTGGAGCTCTTAAAATGATAAGAATGAAATACATGCACTCATCACCAAGAAAAGTGAATGATCACATAAGATAGATCAGATAATAGCATTAAGCAAACATTAAGTGTAGCTTATTATCAAACACATGATCATCAATGTCTCGCGAGCAATGACATAGTATCTCAAGCACTCAAAAGCAAACAAAGTTCGAAAAACCACCAAATAAAGCAAGAGAGAAAAAAAACACTCTCTCTCGAAGCCTATGATCTATACATTTTTCTCCCCCTTTGGCAACAAGTTACCAAAAAGTTCCTAGAAAATGCATAGTGCTAGATCGACGCTCAGGCTTGATCTTCAGGTGGTGGTGGAGTCCGGAGCACTCCAAGGACGAAGCCTTCTGTAGACGTGGTCGGAGTCGAGGCTGAAGTGGACGCTGGAGCTGGTGGAACTGAGGCTGTAGCTGGTGCAGAAGTGGTGGCTCTGGTGTCAGCAACTGGCACTGCATGTGATCTCTGAGCTCTTGGCACTCTGGCAAATGCATCAGTTGTAGTCTTGCCTCTCCTCTCCTGCATGTCATCCTAAAGTTGTTCCACTGCAGTCTGAATCTCTGTTACTTTGACATCCAAGTCATAGAACTTTTGTTCCATGATTTCTCTAAGCTTGCCTGGTTCTGAGTTAGGGTGGCTAGTCCTTGCTCAATCCGCAGGGTGGATGCAATCAAGTAACCAAGCTGCTCTTGTTTGGTTTTCAGGAAATACTCAGATGCCTCCTCTTGAGTTGGCATCTTGGCAGCTTTCTCCTTCCTCGCCTGCTCCTTCTTTGCTTGTGCTTGAACTGATGATGGTTCATTCTCATTCATCACAACTTGGTTGTCCTAAAAGTCTGGATGAATAGGCAAGTGTTCCTTGTCCAACAAGTATATGCCTGTGCCCATCTTCGAGTTGATTAACTCCTGAATCTGAGGGGCATAACCACAGCTCCTCTTCTGATCTGCTGTAGTCCTCTTGATAGTTTCTACCATGAGGCTCATGACCTTGAATTTCTGAGGCACATCAAATACATGAAGCAAATTGATTGCATGGCCTCTGATCATCTTGTGATCACCTAACTTGGGCAACAGAGTGTGCCTAAGGATCCAGTTAATGGTTGGCAGCCCTGACAGAAGATAATGCACAGACCCAAACTTGAAAGTATCAAGTGTCTCGTTTGGAATTTCCTTGTACATATTGGACATAGAGTTGTGGTCCATCTTCTTCTTGGCATAGATATCCAAGTCATCCTCATGCTCCTCTGGGGCATTAATGAGCTGTGCCCACTCAGCAACTGTAGATTGGTACCTCGTACCTTCAGACATCCATGTGATCTTTCCATCTGGGTAGAAATGTGTTGTGGAGTAGAATTTCATAATGAGTTCCTCGTTCCACTTTGTGAGCTTCTGCCCAACAAAGTCTGCTACTCCACAAGCATTGAAGCTTTCTTGCACTCCAGGATAGTGCTCTTCATTGTCCTTGATGTATTGCCAATCGACCCATCTCATATCACAAACTATGGGCTTCTTATCAAGCAACACTGTCTCATAAAAGTCTTGCTGCTCCTTGGTGTGAAACCTGTAGTCAACTGCAGTCCTTCTCCTTGAAGCATACGGATCTGCTTCTCTCCATTTCCGGAGCCCTGAATCTCTCCTGAGTTTCATATCGTCAGCCACAGGATGAGCATCGTTGTGGTCTGGGATCTTGGGCTTGAGTTTTCTGAGTACTTGCTCTTCATCATCTTCTTCTGCAGCTTCAGGCACTGGGGCCTTGTTCTTCTCAGTTGCAGGTATGCTCCATGTATTTCTCTTTGGTGTAGACTTGGGCTTGGAGGCAGCTTTGGGTGCTTCTTTGGGCTTAGATGTGGCAGCCCCTGATCTTATAGCATCACCCATAAGCTTAGGTGCCTTAGGTGCTGGTGCAGCAACCTCTTCTTCTTCCTCTTCTTCCATGATGGAAGCCTTGCCAAGCACTCTGGCTACGGTTTTCTTCACCCTTTCCTTTCTTTTCTTTCCTTCAGCAGCAACTAGCTCAGGAATCTGAGTTGAGGCTCTGGCCTTTGGCATAGGCTGCCTACCTGCTGGCCTTTTGATTTTCAATCCTGGCTTTTTGCCCTGTGCTGGCTCAACTCTCTTTGATGTGGTTTCCTCTTCTTCTGCCACATAATCTTCATCCTCAGAATCTGAAGTTCTCTTCTTCCTCTGTCTGGTGGTAGCTTTTGGCAAATTGCTTGGGGTACTTCTGCCGCCATCATCTGAAGAGCTGGAGGGACTAGTGCCCTCACTCATCTGCACTTGCTGCTCTGACAAGTTCTAGCTATCACTTTGGTCTGACATGATGAACAAGCTGACTGCTGACCCTGTGAATAGTTTATAGATGAGGTAGAATAGATGAGCATCACAAAATGCAGGGATTTTTGCAAAAGAATGACCCAAAAACTTAGTTTTAGTTTCCCACAGAAATCATCTCGGATCTACCGATTTTTAAACTCGGTGATACCGAAGCAGTTTTGGAACCTAAACTAGTGAACTCGGTCAGACCGAGTCACAGTTCGGTGACACCGAGACTGCTAGGGTTTCATAGAGTTCCAAAATCGGTCACACCGATAAGTAATTCTCGGTCAGACCGAGTCTCACTTGTGCAATGGCATAAGCCAAATCGGTGGGACCGAGTTTTTCAACTCGGTGGGTCCGAGATGGTTTCGGCGGAAACCTAACCCTAAAATTTTCGAATCAAAACTAATCTACGAACGCATTGACTGGATAGGAGTGTTTCAATCGTGGAAATAATAAGTAAGAACACAATGTGCTAGGAATTGGACGGGGAATAGCACTGTGATCGAGTCCATACCCTAGTTCGGCGGAGACTCGCTACGGCGGCAACAGCGGGGTTGAATTCCGTTGACAGCGATGGAGACCAGCGACTGGAGGCGGCTGGCGGCGAGGAGACGATCTGGAGACCAAGTTGGCAGAGCAGGCTATCGCGCGGGCGAAGGGGTTCGGAGAAATTTCCAAATTTTTGCCCGTGACTATATATAGCCTGACCCTGTCGGTGTGACCGAGTGGAACGACTCGGTGGCACCGAGATGCAAAACTGTATACAGTTATTGCAACTCGGTGTGACCGAATGGTTCAAATCGGTTGCACCGAGATCGAAAACATAGATCAACTTAATGATCTCGGTAGGACCGAAAGTAGGGTATCGGTCAGACCGAGAATCATAAAGAGGTTTTGGAAGTTTAAGTCTATGACGAATCGGGGACTCCGAGCGCTCCTCACACAGAGTGGTTCGAATCTGACTTGATCAAATTTTGTGATGTAGCATGAATAGAGTTTGAGACGAGAAAAGCATAGATAGCTAGAGGAGGTTCTTAGGCATTGTTGTCCATCCACTTGGCAAAAGGAAATAAAACTGAACAATCAAAGCAACAAGTGGATGTCCTCGAATGAGTAAAATATGCAACCAGCATGCTCACACAATAAGATGGCAAATGAAATGTGACAAGGCATGCACAACCAATTCTAGCATCTACCAAGCAAGTTGCGATGACAAGGTCATCTATATATGAGTACATTGACTTAGGAGTCAAGTGAGAACACTTGATCATAGGTCATACTCATCGTTTAAGCTCAAGTGGGGTTACCACTTTTACATAAAGCATTGTTGTGTTCACATCTTTAGAGTTGCTTTAGCTCAAGTCTTAGAGTAAAGCTCCCCCTAGATGTGATATCCCCCCTTAGAGGGATGAACTAACCTTGGGTTTTGTCGATGATGACTTCATGTAGATGTTGAAAATGTGGATGCTCAATGTTGATGTAGATCACTTGGAGCTATCCCTTTGAGTGAATTGCACTTTCAATACCTACATGGGTTAGTCCCGCAAGGAACAAACAAGGATATCCATAGATATAGAGTGATGCACACACAAGATGATGTCCATGAAAACTTTTAGGTTACCTTGTCCCTTGTCTTACCAACAAGAGGGTTTGTGACTCCTTGAACTAGTGCAAGATGTGGAAGTTGATTGCACTTGTTCTTGCCAAAATGATAAGAGTGAAGTATGTTGGCGGAGTCACCCTCAAGAACTCTCTAGTTCTTCTTCTTTTGGATCCACACCATCTTGATGGGAATCCTTGGAGTTGTAGTCGTACTTGATGAAGTGGAACTTGAAGTAGTCTTGGGAATCCACTTGACTAAGGTCTTAGGAGCTTCTTCAAATGCATCAATTTCCTCTTGAAGCTTGTCCTTGCCTTTTGCTTGTAGTCTTGTGGTGGAAGATCATCTTGAGCTTGTGTCCCCTTGAAAGAAGTATCATACTTCTCTTGTTGAGGAACAAACTTTGTCTTGGGGTATTGATCTTCTTCCCACTCAACTCCATTGGCATTGAACTTTCGTTCAAAACCAACACCTTGATTCTTCCGGTGCATTCCTTGCTTGCGCACAATTTCCTCGAATTGCTTACTCCCGGCAAGGCTTTTGTACACTCCTTTCTCTATAATTCCCTTCAATAAGCTATCTTCTTGCTCAAGTGTAACTTGGCTAAGAGAATCATTAGTGGAATCAAGAGAACTACTAGAAGCAACAATATTGGATTTACCATGATCATTGTTACTGCTAGAGGAAGAATCTTTCTTGTTACTAGACTTGACTTGAGGCATGTAAGTGGATAAGAGTAAACGATTGGCAATGTAAGAAGAACTTTTCTTGCGGAGATCATCATTGATTGCTTTTAAGAACTCATGCTCTTGCTCAAGATTGAGCTTTTCAAAGCGTAATTTCTCATGAGCTCTTAAAAGTTCTCGATGATCTTCGAAGATAGTTTCATGAGCTAACTTAAGAGTGTTTAGTTCTTTAGTTAGAGCCTCAATCTTCTCCTTATCATTGTCATTCGTTTCATCTTGATTAGCATGATTAATTGACGTTTCATCATAGTATTCATCACTAGAGTTGTCAACAAGCAAATCATCACCTAACAAGCCATCTTCATCACTATTGAAATCAACATACTCGGGGTGTGTTACCTTAGGACCTTTGGTCATGAAGCATCTTCCAATTCCTTCATTTTGTGAGTCAAATATGTCGTAGGAGTTGGTTGACACAAGTGCTAGACCGGCAACACCTTCATCTTGAGTATCTTCGGAGTCGGAGTGATAACTTCTCTCGGAGTGGCTGTCGAAGTCGGAGCCGGATGCCCATTCACCAACATGAGCTTGAGGTCTTCGTTTTGTGTAGCTCCTTGATGATTTTTCCTTCCTTTCCGAATCCTTGCTTCTCCGTGAGTATCTTCGTTCATAACGATCATCTCTACTCCTTCTCTCTCTTGGTGGTGATTCTTTGCTTCTTCTTTTTGGAGAATCTTCTCTTCTCTTGTAGGGAGCCGTACACTCATTGGAGTAGTGTCCGGGTCTTCCACAACTGTAGCAGTTTCGCTCTCGACTAGAAGATCTTTTGTCATTGTAGGACCTTGACTTGAAGCTTCTATCTTTGCTTCTACTCTTGCAGAACTTGTTGAAGTTCTTCACCATTAAGCTCAATTCTTCATTGAAGTTTTGTTTCTCACTTGATGATGTAGGGGCTTCACATGAGGCTTTGTAGGCACCACTTGATTTGTTGTGAAGTTCCTCTTTATCCTTAAGTGACATCTCATGAGCAACAATTCTTCCAATCACCTCCGTTGGCTTGAGATCTTTGTAATTGGGCATCATTTGGATCAATGTGCACACGGTATCATATTTTCCATCCAAGGCTCTTAGAATCTTCTTGATGATGAATCTATCGGTCATCTCTTCACTTCCTAAGCCGGCAATCTCATTTGTGATGAGAGCAAGCCTAGAGTACATTTCAGCGACACCTTCACCATCCTTCATTTTGAACTTGTCAAGTTGACTTTGAAGCACATCCAACTTGGATTCCTTGACGGAGTCAGTACCTTCGTGCATATCAATCAAAGTGTCCCAAATTTCCTTTGCATTCTCAAGACGGCTGATTTTGTTGAATTCTTCGGGGCAGAATCCGTTGAAGAGAATATCACCAGCTTGTGCATTGTATTGCAACATCTTCAACACATCCGCGGTAGCTTCACGGTTTGGTTCTCTCCCATCAAAGAAGTCACCTTGCAAACCAACACAAACAATAGCCCAAACGGCGGGGTTATGTCCAAGAATATGCATTTTCATTTTATGCTTCCAACTAGTAAAATTAGTACCATCAAAGTAAGGACCTCTACGGTGATAATTCCCTTGCTAGACGCCATACTCTCCTAGGTTGTGAAACCAAGGCTATGACCACCAAAAGCTATGGAGATCAAAGCAAATGGAGACCAAAGCTCTGATACCACTTGTAGGATCAAAAGTATGTCTAGAGGGGGGGTGATTAGACTACTTGACCAAATAAAAACTTAGCCTTTTCCCAATTTTAGTTCTTGGCAGATTTTAGCTATGGTAGGACAAGTCAAGCAATCATCACACAATTCAAGAAAGCATGCAAAGAGTATATTGGCAGCGGAAAGTAAAGCATGCAACTTGCAAGAATGTAAAGGGAAGGGTTTGGAGAATTCAAACGCAATTGGAGACACGGATGTTTTTCGCGTGGTTCGGATAGGTGGTGCTATCCTACATCCACGTTGATGGAGACTTCAACCCACGAAGGGTAACGGTTGCGCGAGTCCACGGAGGGCTCCACCCACGAAGGGTAACGGTTGCGCGACTCCACGAAGGGCTCCACCCACGAAGGGTCCATGAAGAAGCAACCACCCACAAAGGGTCCACGAAGAAGCAACCTTGTCTATCCCACCATGGCCATCGCCCACGAAGGACTTGCCTCACTAGCGGTAGATCTTCACGAAGTAGGCGATCTCCTTGCCCTTACAAACTCCTTGGTTCAACTCCACAATCTTGTCGGAGGCTCCCAAGTAACACCTAGCCAATCTAGGAGACACCACTCTCCAAGAAGTAACAAATGGTGTGTAGGTAATGAACTCCTTGCTCTTGTGCTTCAAATGATAGTCTCCCCAACACTCAACTCTCTCTCATAGGATTTGGATCTGGTGGAAAGAAGATTTGAGTGGAAAGCAACTTGGGGAAGGCTATAGATCAAGATTCATATGGTAGGAATGGAATATCTTAGTCTCAACACATGAGTAGGTGGTTCTCTCTCAGAACATATGAGTTGGAATTGTGTATGTGTTCTGATGGCTCTCTCCACGAATGAAGAGGAGGTGGAGGGGTATATATAGCCTCCACACAAAATCCAACCGTTACACACAGTTTTCCAATCTCGGTGGGACCAAATCAACAAACTCGGTCGGACCGAAAAGGTAAACCTAGTGACCGTTAGAGATTTTTGGTGGGACTGACATGCAACTCGGTAGGACCGATATGGTTACGGTTTGGGCATAACGTAATCTTGGTGAGAGCGATTACACAAACTCGGTGGGACCGATTTTGGTAATAAGCTAACCAGAGAGTTGGTCAGGCAAACTCGGTGGGACCAATTTGCTCTTTCGGTGAGACCGAAAAGTTACAAAAAGGAAACACTGAATTTACATTGCAATCTCGGTGGGACCGATCCGCTCTTTCGGTGGGACCGAAAAGTTACGAAAAGGAAACAGAGAGTTTGCAATCCCATCTCGGTGAGACCGAGATCCCTATCGGTAGAACCGATTTGCTAGGGTTTGGCAGTGGCTTATGACAAGTGAAACTCGGTGGCGCCGGATAGAAAGAATCGGTAGGACCGAGTTTGGCTTAGGGTTTAGGTCATATGTGGATATGGGAAAGTAGTTGAGGGTTTTGGAGCATATCACTAAGCACATGAAGCAAGAGGCTCATTAAGCAACACCTCATCCCTCCTTGATAGTATTGGCTTTTCCTAAAGACTCAATGTGATCTTGGATCACTAAAATATAAAATGAAGAGTCTTGAGCTTTTGAGCTTGAGCCAATCCTTTGTCCTTAGCATTTCGAGGGTTCCACTTTCACATCCATGCCATGCCAATCATTGAGCTTTCCTGAAATAATCATCTTGGAATAGCATTAGCTCAATGAGCTATATGTTGTTATGAATTACCAAAACCACCTAGGGATAGTTGCACTTTCAGATATAATCCAACGTAATAACTCCGAAGTTCCTCAATTTTTTGACAGATTTTAGTCTCCTCTTCACATGCCTTGAGGACTTCATTTTGTCCCTAGAACTGTTTATCTTGACGATCACAGTTTGATTATCACAGTTCATCAGGATAGGGGGTATTGGTTTTTCAACCATAGGTAAGTCCATCAAGACTTCACGAAGCCACTCTTCTTCAATAGTGGCAGTGTCTAACGCTGTGAGTTCTGCTTCCATAGTTGACCTCGTTAAGATGGTCTGCCTGCAAGACTTCCAGGAAATAGCGCCACCACAAAGTATAAAAACATAACCACTTGTGGCCTTAATCTCATCAGCATCAGATATCCAGTTTGAGTCACTATAACCCTCTAGTACCCTTGGATACCTGTTGTAGTGAATTCCATAGCTCGCGGTGCCTTTCAAATAGCGTATAACTCTCTCAAGCGCATGCCAATGATCATCTCGCGGTTTTGACACAAACCGACTCAGCTTGCTCACAGCAAAACAGATGTCATGTCTCATGGCACTCGCCAAATATATAAGCGAGCCAATAATCTGAGAATACCTCAGTTGATCTCTAGCAATCCGTCGATTCTTTCAAAGCAACACACTAGCATCATATGGAGTTGGAGAAGGCGTGCAGTCGCTATACCCAAAACGACTCAAGACCTTTTCCACATAATGAGACTGAAGCAGTGTGATCCCACCATTCTCATCTCTCAACAGCTTGATGTTTAAGATAACATCGGCTACTCCTAGATCCTTCATCTCAAAACAGCGAGATAAGAAATCCTTAACCTCCTTGATTAAATCAAGTTTGGTTCCAAAGATCAATATGTCGTCGACATACAGACAAAGAATAACTCCTTCGCCCCCACCATAGCGATAGTACACGCACATGTCACCATCATTTACTACAAAGCCGACAGAAGTTAATGTTCTTTCGAATTTCTCATGCCACTCCTTAGGAGCTTGTTTAAGGCCATATAAAGACTTTAATAACTTGCACACCTATCCTTCCTGACCAGGTACTACAAAACCATCTGGCTGATCCATGTAAATTTCCTCCTTCAACTCTCCATTGAGGAAAGCCATCTTAACGTCCATTTGATGAACGGGAAGACCATGTGAGGCAGCCAGTGATAGTAGCACCCGAATTGTGGTCAGTCTAGCCACGGGTGAGTAAGTATGAAAGAAGTTTTCACCTTCTTTCTGGGTATAACCCTTGGCCACAAGCCGTGCCTTGTACTTTTCAATCGTACCATCAGGTCTAAGCTTCTTCTTGAACACCCACTTACATCCTACAGGTTTGCACCCATAAGGACGGTCAGTGATCTGCCAGGTACTGTTAGCTAAGATGGAATCCATCTCGCTACGTACAGCTTCCTTCCAGTAGTCAGCATCAGGAGATGCATAGGCTTCTGAAATAGTCCTGGGTGTGTCATCCACGAGGTACACAATGAAATCATCACCAAAAGACTTTGCAGTCCTCTGTCTCTTACTCCTCACAGGAGTTCCATTGTTACCCTCAACAGGATTCTCAACGTGTTCCATCGCAATGGTGGGTTCAGGAATTACAGCGAATTCCTCACTAGATGGAGTAGGTATCTCCTGATTTGATGAACTCGACATATCCTTCATAGGAAATATGTCCTCAAAGAAAGTTGCATCATTTGATTCCATAATCGTACCAACATGCATGTCGGATACCTCCGATTTTATTATCAAAAATCTATAGCCGATGCTATGAAAAGCATAGCCTAGAAGAACACAATCCACGGTTTTTGGTCCAAGCTTGCGCTTCTTGGGAATTGGTATATTGACTTTCGCCAAACAACCCCAAGTACGTAGGTAAGAGAGTTTCAACCTTTTCCTTTCGCCACACAGTCATTAGCGCCTCCCCCCACCATTCCTTGGATAGACCCGAAGTGTCTAACATGGTGTTAACCATATCAGTTAGAGTTCGGTTCTTTTTTCCAGCTACCCCATTTGACTGGGGTGAGTAGGGAGGCGTCCTCTCATGGATTATACCATGTTCCGCACAAAACAGATCAAATTCATTGGAAAAATACTCTCCACCATGATCGGACCTAAGCCATTTAATTTTTTGATCAAGTTGGTTCTCTGCCTCAGCTTTATAGTTTTTAAAGAAAGTCAAAGCCCCATCTTTTGATTTCAGAAGATACACATAACAATATCTAGTGGAGTCATCAATCAATGTCATGAAGCATCTCTTTCCACCTTTTGTCAACACGCCATTCATCTCACAAAGATCAGAATGTATAAGCTCTAGTGGCGCCAAGTCTCTTGCCTCTGCAGTCTTATGGGACTTGCGAGGTTGCTTAGCTTGCACACATACTTGGACTTGGAGCCTTTGACAGTAGAGATTTTCGGAATTAAATTCATATTGGCTAACCGCGTCATGCAACCAAAGTTAATATGACAGAGTCGTGAATGCCAAATATTAGACTCATTATTGTGGCAAACATTATTAATAACTTTAGTGCAAATATCTGACAAAGATAGGCGGAACAAGCCTCCGTACTCATAGCCTTTTCCAACAAATTGTCCACACTTAGAAATTAAAACTTTATTGGATTCGAAAACCAACTTAAAACCATCTCGACATAAACGGGAACCGCTAACGAGATTTTTATTGATGGACGGCACATGAAGAACGTTCTTCAGACGCACAGTCTTCCCCGAAGTAAACTTCAGATCGACCATACCAACACCTCGAACGATGGCATGTGACCCGTTCCCCATCAGCACGAGTGAAGTCCCTGTTGTCTGGTAAGAAGAAAACATGGAGGCATCAGCACAAACATGTACATTGGCACCGGTGTCAATTAACCAATGAGGGGATTGAAATACTGAAAGGATGGTAGGAAAAATACCGTACCTTGATTCCTTCATATCAGTATCACCGATGACAACATTAGTGGACTTGCCGCTCTTCTCATGTTCACGCTCCTCAAAGCGGTTAGGACACTTCGGAGCCCAGTGATTAGGATCACCGCAGACATGGCAAAGTCCCTTCCCCTTCTTATGAGAATTCTTCTTGAAGTTGGTAGAATGTGATGGCTTGTTCTTTGTATCCAACTTGCCTTTGCCCTGAGTTTTGTTCTTATTGTTTTTGAACTTGTTGGGCTGGGAGTTCTTCTTCTGTAAAATGTGGGCTCGAGAACCTCCCTCAGCAACTCGAGCACGTGTGTCCTTTGCTCTCGCCTTCTCTTCAACATCAAGAATACCAATGAGACCCGCAACGGAAAACTCCTGTCTCTTGTGTTTCAGGCAAGTAGCAAAATTGTTCCATGAAGGTGGAAGCTTGGCAATGATGCCTCCGGCAACAAATTTGTCCGGCAACACACACTTTAAGTACTCAAGTTCTTTTGCGAGCGACTGTATCTCATGAGCCTGGTGTACAACAGGGCGCTCATCAGTCATCTTGTAGTCATAGAATTGCTCCATGACGTACAACTCGCTGCCGACGTCTGAGGCACCAAACTTGGCCTCGAGCGCAGCCCACATGTCCTTGCCGTTGTCAAACACATATACGAATCCACAATGGAGTCATCAAGAACACTCAGAAGAGCGCCTTTAAAGAGGGTATCGATCTTCTCAAAAGCTTCCGCCCTCAGGCTTGCCCTTGGTGGCATCATAGCAGCCCATGGTCTGAAACCAGTAGACTGCTCTCATGCGCCACCTCTTATATTGCACCCCCTTAAAGGCAGGCAGCTTCAGATGCGCAGCAAAACCACTCGGAGTAAATTGCCTATAATCAAGTTTTTGGATTGTTGGAAATATGAGGAAATTACTACGAGATTTAATCCGAATAAATAGAAGATAAATCATGACCACAGCAGCAGAGATTAACTAATCATGCGAACTAGCATAGCAGATGAACATATCACATCTAGGGAACATACTAGAAGCATGAATTCTACCACGATCTCGAACAGGAAGGATAGAATCACATACGGTGCAGCAGGTGCAGCACCGCCGGCGTTGACATTGTCGCCCATGTCATCGAGGAAGAGGTTGCCGAGGTCGAGGAAGAAGTCGTCGTTCGCGAAGTCGTCGCTGCCAGCAGTCGCGCGAGTGCGCTCCCCAAAAACCTTATCGCCCCTCTCATGTACAGGATCACGAGAGGCGGGGTTCCGGAGGCCTGCTGTCCCTTCTCGCGGTGCACGCCGGAAGGAGGGATGGAGAAGACTTGCTTGGCGGCGCAATGATCTGGAACGGTGGTGAGAAACCATACGAAGCGGCGGCGGCTAGGGTAGACGTCTGCCTGACTATATAGTGCGGGCCGGGTAGGTCATGGGAGTAAACCCCACGTCCGAGTCGTCATGATCCAAAAGAATCGGAAACGGTTCAGTAATTAACGCGTCCGTTAATTATTAATTAATGACTCATTATTTTCCCATGTAGCAAAAATATAGACAACGTGCATAGCTCTGTCCTCGGCTCGGCTCAATCCCGCAACCCGCGGCACGTCGTGACGAGGCATGGCGAGGCGAGCGAGGAGGAGGAGCGCGCGTGTACGTGTCCTCTTCTCATGCTCATACAAGTGGTAGAAGAGCTCACCTTATAAAGAGGTGCAACTCTCTCTCAACTTCCGGGGTGGGACTAAACTTTAGCCTCACTCACTCCACTCACATGTGTGCATGAATGGGCCAAGAGAATTTCAGAATTTTAGTTGGGCTTTGGGCCAAAACCTACTAGCAAAATTCCAACAATCCCCCACAAAGTCTCATTGGCACATCTCATCATTTAGTTCCAAAACATTGTTTTATATATAGGTGCTTAGTGGAGACTGTGAAGTTGAACTTCCACTTAGAAATTTATGCTACACTAGATCACAACTTGAATAGTGGACTATGCCTTGAACTACAAGTTTTCTGTGAAACTAGTTTCACACAAATTCTTGACCGATACTGGGCTGCCGCAAGGCTTCCCCGCGGGTGGAGCGTATACGTCATACTCCAGGGCCTTTCATGAATTTATTAGAGAACACCCAATTCTCACAGACTGCGACGTTAACAGTCAAATTCATATAGGTGTGTTCCTCAGAAGATGTTCTGCAGGACAACATCTCTGCTTACCCGAATAAGCCACTTGGAACACATTAAGATAAGTATCAACCTACCATGCAGATCAGGAGAGTATTGCATCTTCATGGAGTGGGATAATTAATATAGGGATACTCTCCTCCCAGCTGACCAACAGCTTGTCTCCCACTTCTATTTCACGGGATCTCCGATCACATAGAGTGGGTTACCACTATGTACAACTCATGCGGTGGGTCTCAAACCCATCTCCATCGATGCATTATCTATCACATTACGTGATAGACCCTTTGTGAAGGGATCTGCCAAGTTTTTCAATGTTTGGATATAATCCAACGTAATAACTCCGGAGTTCCTCAATTTTTTGACAGATTTTAGTCTCCTCTTCACATGCCTTGAGGACTTCATTTTGTCCCTAGAACTATTTATCTTGACGATCACAGTTTGATTATCACAGATCATCAGGATAGGGGGTATTGGTTTTTCAGCCATAGGTAAGTCCATCAAGAGTTCACGAAGCCACTCTGCTTCAATAGTGGTAGTGTCTAATGTTGTGAGTTCTTCTTCCATAGTTGACCTCGTTAAGATGGTCTGCTTGCAAGACTTCCAGGAAACAGCGCCACCACCAAGTGTAAAAACATAACCACTTGTGGCCTTAATGTCATCAGTATCAGATATCCAGTTTGAGTCACTATAACCCTCTAGTACCCTTGGATACCCGGTGTAGTGAATCCCATAGCTCGCGGTGCCTTTCAAATAGCGCATAACTCTCTCAAGCGCATGCCAATGATCATCTCCCGGTTTTGACACAAACCGACTCAGCTTGCTCACAACAAAACAGATGTCAGGTCTCGTGGCACTCGCCAAATACATAAGCGAGCCAATAATCTGAGAATACCTCAGTTGATCTCTAGCAATTCGTCGATTCTTTCAAAGCAACACACTAGCATCATATGGAGTTGGAGAAGGCGTGCAGTCGCTATACCCAAAACGACTCAAGACCTTTTCCACATAATGAGACTGAAGCAGTGTGATCCCACCATTCTCATCTCTCAACAGCTTGATGTTTAAGATAACATCAGCTACTCCTAGATCCTTCATCTCAAAACAGAGAGATAAGAAATCCTTAACCTCCTTGATTAAATCAAGTTTGGTTCCAAAGATCAATATGTCGTCGACATACAGACAAAGAATAACTCCTTCGCCCCACCATAGCGATAGTACACGCACTTGTCACTATCGTTTACTACAAAGCCGGCAGCAGTTAATGTTCTTTCGAACTTCTCATGCCACTCCTTAGGAGCTTGTTTAAGGCCATATAAAGACTTTAATAACTTCCACACCTTTCCTTCCTGACCAGGTACTACAAAACCATCTAGCTGATCCATGTAAATTTCCTCCTTCAACTCTCCATTGAGGAAAGCTGTCTTAACGTCCATTTGATGAACGAGAAGACCATGTGAGGCAGCCAGTGATAGTAGCACCCGAATTGTGGTCAGTCTAGCCACGGGTGAGTAAGTATCAAAGAAGTCTTCACCTTCTTTCTGGGTATAACCCTTGGCCACAAGCCGTGCCTTGTACTTTTCAATCGTACCATCAGGTCTAAGCTTCTTCTTGAACACCCACTTACATCCTACAGGTTTGCACCCATAAGGACGGTCAGTGATCTCCCAGGTACCGTTAGCTAAGATGGAATCCATCTCGCTACGTACTGCTTCCTTCCAGTAGTCAGCATCAGGAGATGCATAGGCTTCTGAAATAGTCCTGGGTGTGTCATCCACGAGGTACATAATGAAATCATCACCAAAAGACTTTGCAGTCCTCTGTCTCTTACTCCTCACAGGAGTTCCATTGTTACCCTCAACAGGATTCTCAATGTGTTCCATCGCAATGGTGGGTTCAGGAATTACAGTGAATTCCTCACTAGATGGAGTAGGTATCTCCTGATTTGATGAACTCGACATATCCTTCATAGGAAATATGTCCTCAAAGAAAGTTGCATCATTTGATTCCATAATCGTACCAACATGCATGTCGGATACCTCCGATTTTATTATCAAAAATCTATAGCCGATGCTATGAAAAGCATAGCCCAGAAGAACACAATCCACAATTTTTGGTCCAAGCTTGCGCTTCTTGGGAATTGGTATATTGACTTTGGCCAAACAACCCCAAGTACGTAGGTAAGAGAATTTCAACCTTTTCCTTTCCCATTCCTCAAATGGAGTCATGGTCTTATGCTTTGTGGGAACTCGGTTAAGGACATGACACGCAGTCATTAGCGCCTCCCCCCACCATTCCTTGGATAGACCCGAAATGTCTAACATGGTGTTAACCATATCAGTTAGAGTTCGGTTCTTTTTTTCGGCTACCCCATTTGACTGGGGTGAGTAGGGAGAAGTTGGTAGAATGTGATGGCTTGTTCTTTGTATCAAACTTGCCTTTGGCCTGAGTTTTGTTCTTATTGTTTTTGAACTTGTTGGGCTGGGAGTTCTTCTTCTGTACCATGTGGGCACTAGAACCTCCCTCAGCAACTCGAGCACGTGTGTCTTTTGCTCTCCCTTCTCTTCAACATCAAGAGTACCAATGAGACCCGCAACGGAAAACTCCTGTCTCTTGTGTTTCAGGCAAGTAGCAAAATTGTTCCACGAAGGTGGAAGCTTGGCAATGATGCCTCCGGCAACAAATTTGTCCGGCAACACACACTTGAAGTACTCAAGTTCTTTTGCGAGTGACTATATCTCATGAGCCTAGTGTACAACAGGGCACTCATCACTCATCTTGTAGTCATAGAATTGCTCCATGACGTACAACTCGCTGCCGGCGTCCGAGGCACCAAACTTTGCCTCGAGCGCAGCCCACATGTCCTTGCCGTTGTCAAACGACATATATGAATCCACAATGGAGTCATCAAGAACACTCAGAAGAGCGCCTTTAAGGAGGGTATCGATCTTCTCAAAAGCTTCCAGCTGTGCTGGATTAAGATCGCCCTCAGGCTTGCCCTTGGTGGCATCATAGCAGCCCATGGTCTGAAACCAGTAGACTACTCTCGTGCGCCGCCTCTTATATTGCACCCCCTTAAAGGCAGGCGGCTTTAGATGCGCAGCAAAACCACTCAGAGTAAATTGCCTATAATCAAGTTTTTGGATTGTTGGAAATATGAGCAAATTACTACAAGATTTAATCCAAATAAATAGAAGATAAATCATGAGCACAGCAACAGAGATTAACTAATCATGCGAACTAGCATAGCAGATGAACATATCACATCTAGGGAACATACTAGAAGCATGAATTCTACCACGATCTCGAACAGGAAGGATAGAATCACATACGGTGCAGCGGGTGCAGCACCGCCGGCGTTGACGTTGTCGCCCATGTCATCGAGGACGCGGTTGCCGAGGTCGAGGAAGAAGTCGTCATTCGCAAAGTCGTCGCTGCCAGCAGTCACGCGAGTGCGCTCCCCAAAAACCTGATCGCCCCTCTCTCGTAGAGGATCACGAGAGGCGGGGTTCCGAAGGCCTGCTGTCCCTTCTCGCGGTGCACGCCGGAAGGAGGGATGGAGAAGAGTTGCTTGGCGGCGCAATGATCGGGAACGGTGGTGAGAAACCATACGAACTGGCGGCGGCTAGGGTAGACGTCTGCCTGACTATATAGTGTGGGCCGGGTAGGTCGTGGGAGTAAACCCCATGCCGAGTCGTCACGATCCAAAAGAATCGGAAACGGTTCAGTAATTAACGCGTCCGTTAATTATTAATTAATGACTCATTAATTTTCCCATGCAGCAAAAATATAGACAACGTGCATAGCTCTGTCCTCGGCTCGGCTCAATCCCGCAACCCGGGGCGCGTCGTGACAAGGCGTGGCGTGGCGAGGCGAGCGAGGAGGAGGAGCGTGCGTGTAGGTCTCCTCTTCTCATGCTCATACAAGTGGTAGAAGAGCTCACCTTATAAAGAGGTGCAACTCTCTCTCAACTTCCGGGGTGGGACTAAACTTTAGCCTCACTCACTCCACTCACATGTGTGCATGAATGGGCGAAGAGAATTTCAGAATTTTAGTTGGGCTTTGGGCCAAAACCTACTAGCGAACTTCCAACAATCCCCCACAAAGTCTCATTGGCACATCTCATCATTTAGTTCCAAAACATTGTTTTATATATAGGTGCTTAGTGGAGACTGTGAAGTTGAACTTCCACTTAGAAATTTATGCTACACTAGATCACAACTTGAATAGTGGACTATGCCTTGAACTACAAGTTTTCTGTGAAACTAGTTTCACACAAATTCTTGACCGATACTGGGCTGCCGCAAGGCTTCCCCGCGGGTGGAGCGTATACGTCATACTCCAGGGCCTTTCATGAATTTATTAGAGAACACCCAATTCTCACAGACTGCGACATTAACAGTCAAATTCATATAGGTGTGTTCCTCAGAAGATGTTCTGCAGGACAACATCTCTGCTTACCCGAATAAGCCACTTGGAACACATTAAGATAAGTATCAACCTGCCATGCAGATCAGGAGAGTATTGCATCTTCACGGAGTGGGATAATTAATATAGGGATACTCTCCTCCCAGCTGACCAATAGCTTGTCTCCCACTTCTACTTCACGGGATCTCCGATCACATAGAGTGGGTTACCACTATGGACAACTCATGCGGTGGGTCTCAAACCCATCTCCATCGATGCATTATCTATCACATTACGTGATAGACCCTTTGTGAAGGGATCTGCCATGTTTTTCGATGTTTGGATATTGTAGGATCGAAAGTATGTCTAGAGGGGGGGGGGGTTGATTAGACTACTTGACCAAATAAAAACTTTGCCTTTTCCCAATTTTAGTTCTTGGCAGATTTTAGCTATTGTAGGACAAGTCAAGCAATCATCACACAATTCAAGCAAGCATGCAAAGAGTATATTGGCAGCGGAAAGTAAAGCATGCAACTTGCAAGAATGTAAAGGGAAGGGTTTGGAGAATGCAAACGCAATTGGAGACACGAATGTTTTTCCCGTGGTTCGGATAGGTGGTGCTATCCTACATCCACGTTGATGGAGACTTCAACCCACGAAGGGTAACGGTTGCGTGAGTCCACGGAGGGCTCCACCCATGAAGGGTAATGGTTGCGCGAGTCCACGAAGGGCTCCACCCACGAAGGGTCCACGAAGAAGCAACCACCCACAAAGGGTCCATGAAGAAGCAACCTTGTCTATCCCACCATGGTCATCGCCCACGAAGGACTTGCCTCACTAGCGGTAGATCTTCACAAAGTAGGCGATCTCCTTGCCCTTACAAACTCCTTGGTTCAACTCCACAATCTTGTCGGAGGCTCCCAAGTAACACCTAGCCAATCTAGGAGACACCACTCTCCAAGAAGTAACAGATGGTGTGTAGGTAAGGAACTCCTTACTCTTGTGCTTCAAATGATAGTCTCCCCAACACTCAACTCTCTCTCATAGGATTTGGATCTGGTGGAAAGAAGATTTGAGTGGAAAGCAACTTGGGGAAGGCTATAGATCAAGATTCATATGGTAGGAATGGAATATCTTGGTCTCAACACATGAGTAGGTGGTTCTCTCTCAGAACATATGAGTTGGAATTGTGTATGTGTTCTGATGGCTCTCTCCACGAATGAAGAGGAGGTGGAGGGGTATATATAGCCTCCACACAAAATCCAACCGTTACACACAGTTTTCCAATCTCGGTGGGACCGAATCAACAAACTCGGTCGGACCGAAAAGGTAAACCTAGTGACCGTTAGAGATTTTCGGTGGGACTGACATGCAACTCGGTAGGACCGATATGGTTAGGGTTTGGGCATAACGTAATCTCGGTGAGACCGATTACACAAACTCGGTGGGACCGATTTTGGTAATAATCTAGGGTTTGGCAGTGGCTTATGACAAGTGAAACTCGGTGGCGCCGGATAGAAAGAATCGGTAGGACCGAGTTTGGCTTAGGGTTTAGGTCATATGTGGATATGGGAAAGTAGTTGAGGGTTTTGGAGCATATCACTAAGCACATGAAGCAAGAGGCTCATTAAGCAACACCTCATCCCTCCTTGATAGTATTGGCTTTTCCTAAAGACTCAATGTGATCTTGGATCACTAAAATATAAAATGAAGAGTCTTGAGCTTTTGAGCTTGAGCCAATCCTTTGTCCTTAGCATTTTGAGGGTTCCACTTTCACATCCATGCCATGCCAATCATTGAGCTTTCCTGAAATAATCATCATGGAATAGCATTAGCTCAATGAGCTACATGTTGTTATGAATTACCGAAACCACCTAGGGATAGTTGCACTTTCAATCTCCCCCTTTTTGGTAATTGATGACAACATATAGATCAAAGCTTCGACAAATGATAATAAGCATGAAATATATCGTCGCTTTGAGAAGTATGTGACAAGTAAGAGCTCCCCCTAAATTTGTGCATATTTAAAATTTGCTTTGGACTGCAAATGCACAAAGAGTTAGAGTCATGGGTTACTCTTCCATGTCACATACATCTTGGTGGAGCTCTTAAAATGATAAGAATGAAATACATGCACTCATCACCAAGAAAAGTGAATGATCACATAAGATAGATAAGATAATAGCATTAAGCAAACATTAAGTGTAGCTTATGATCAAACACATGATCATCAATGTCTCACGAGCAATGACATAGTATCTCAAGCACTCAAAAGCAAACAAAGTTCGAAAAACCACCAAATAAAGCAAGAGAGAAAAAAACACTCTCTCTTGAAGCCTATGATCTATACATTTTTCTCCCCCTTTGGCAACAAGTTACCAAAAAGTTCCTAGAAAATGCATAGTGCTAGATCGACGCTCAGGCTTGATCTTCAGGTGGTGGTGGAGTCCGGAGCACTCCAAGGACGAAGCCTTCTGTAGACGTGGTCGGAGTCGAGGCTGAAGTGGACGCTGGAGCTGGTGGAACTGAGGCTGTAGCTGGTGCAGAAGTGGTGGCTCTGGTGTCAGCAACTGGCACTGCATGTGATCTCTGAGCTCTTGGCACTCTGGCAAATGCATCAGTTGTAGTCTTGCCTCTCCTCTCCTGCATGTCATCCTAAAGTTGTTCCACTGCAGTCTGAATCTCTGTTACTTTGACATCCAAGTCATAGAACTTTTGTTCCATGATTTCTCTAAGCTTGCCTGGTTCTGAGTTAGGGTGGCTAGTCCTTGCTCAATCCGCAGGGTGGATGCAATCAAGTAACCAAGCTGCTCTTGTTTGGTTTTCAGGAAATACTCAGATGCCTCCTCTTGAGTTGGCATCTTGGCAGCTTTCTCCTTCCTCGCCTGCTCCTTCTTTGCTTGTGCTTGAACTGATGATGGTTCATTCTCATTCATCACAACTTGGTTGTCCTCAAAGTCTGGATGAATAGGCAAGTGTTCCTTGTCCAACAAGTATATGCCTGTGCCCATCTTCGAGTTGATTAACTCCTGAATCTGAGGGGCATAACCACAGCTCCTCTTCTGATCTGCTGTAGTCCTCTTGATAGTTTCTACTATGAGGCTCATGACCTTGAATTTCTGAGGCACATCAAATACATGAAGCAAATTGATTGCATGGCCTCTGATCATCTTGTGATCACCTGACTTGGGCAACAGAGTGTGCCTAAGGATCCAGTTAATGGTTGGCAGCCCTGACAGAAGATAATGCACAAACCCAAACTTGAAAGTATCAAGTGTCTCGTTTGGAATTTCCTTGTACATATTGGACATAGAGTTGTGGTCCATCTTCTTCTTGGCATAGATATCCAAGTCATCCTCATGCTCCTCTGGGGCATTAATGAGCTGTGCCCACTCAGCAACTGTAGATTGGTACCTCGTACCTTCAGACATCCATGTGATCTTTCCATCTGGGTAGAAATGTGTTGTGGAGTAGAATTTCATAATGAGTTCCTCGTTCCACTTTGTGAGCTTCTGCCCAACAAAGTCTGCTACTCCACAAGCATTGAAGCTTTCTTGCACTCCAGGATAGTGCTCTTCATTGTCCTTGATGTATTGCCAATCGACCCATCTCATATCACAAACTATGGGCTTCTTATCAAGCAACACTGTCTCATAAAAGTCTTGCTGCTCCTTGGTGTGAAACCTGTAGTCAACTGCAGTCCTTCTCCTTGAAGCATACGGATCTGCTTCTCTCCATTTCCGGAGCCCTGAATCTCTCTTGAGTTTCATATCGTCAGCCACAGGATGAGCATCGTTGTGGTCTGGGATCTTGGGCTTGAGTTTTCTGAGTACTTGCTCTTCATCATCTTCTTCTGCAGCTTCAGGCACTGGGGCCTTGTTCTTCTTAGTTGCAGGTATGCTCCTTGTATTTCTCTTTGGTGTAGACTTGGGCTTGGAGGCAGCTTTGGGTGCTTCTTTGGGCTTAGATGTGGCAGCCCCTGATCTTATAGCATCACCCATAAGCTTAGGTGCCTTAGGTGTTGGTGCAGCAACCTCTTCTTCTTCCTCTTCTTCCATGATGGAAGCCTTGCCAAGCACTCTGGCTACGGTTTTCTTCACCCTTTCCTTTCTTTTCTTTCCTTCAGCAGCAACTAGCTCAGGAATCTGAGTTGAGGCTCTGGCCTTTGGCATAGGCTGCCTACCTGCTAGCCTTTTGATTTTCAATCCTGGCTTTTTGCCCTGTGCTGGCTCAACTCTCTTTGATGTGGCTTCCTCTTCTTCTGCCACATAATCTTCATCCTCAGAATCTGAAGTTCTCTTCTTCCTCTGTCTGGTGGCATCTTTTGGCAAATTGCTTGGGGTACTTCTGCTGCCATCATCTGAAGAGCTGGAGGGACTAGTGCCCTCACTCATCTGCACTTGCTGCTCTGACAAGTTCTAGCTATCACTTTGGTCTGACATGATGAACAAGCTGACTGCTGACCCTGTGAATAGTTTATAGATGAGGTAGAATAGATGAGCATCACAAAATGCAGGGTTTTTTGCAAAAGAATGACCCAAAAACTTAGTTTTAGTTTCCCACAGAAATCATCTCGGATCTACCGATTTTTAAACTCGGTGATACCGAAGCAGTTTTGGAACCTAAACTAGTGAACTCGGTCAGACCGAGTCACAGTTCGGTGACACCGAGACTGCTAGGGTTTCATAGAGTTCCAAAATCGGTCACACCGATAAGTAATTCTCGGTCAGACCGAGTCTCACTTGTGCAATGGCATAAGCCAAATCGGTGGGACCGAGTTTTTCAACTCGGTGGGTCCGAGATGGTTTCGGCGAAAACCTAACCCTAAAATTTTCGAATCAAAACTAATCTACGAACGCATTGACTGGATAGGAGTGTTTCAATCGTGGCAAGAATCAGTAAGAACACAATGTGCTAGGAATTGGACGGGGAATAGCACTGTGATCGAGTCCATACCCTAGTTCGGCGGAGACTCGCTACGGCGGCAACGGCGGGGTTGAATTCCGTTGACGGCGATGGAGACCAGCGACTGGAGGCGGCTGGCGGCGAGGAGACGATCTGGAGACCAAGTTGGTAGAGCAGGCTATCGCGCGGGCGAAGGGGTTCGGAGAAATTTCCAAATTTTTGCCCGTGACTATATATAGCCTGACCCTGTCGGTGTGACCGAGTGGAACGACTCGGTGGCACCGAGATGCAAAACTGTATACAGTTATTGCAACTCGGTGTGACCGAATGGTTCAAATCGGTTGCACCAAGATCGAAAACATAGATCAACTTAATGATCTCGGTAGGACCGAAAGTAGGGTATCGGCCAGACCGAGAATCATAAAGAGGTTTTGGAAGTTTAAGTCTATGACGAATCGGGGACTCCGAGCGCTCCTCACACAGAGTGGTTCGAATCTGACTTGATCAAATTTTGTGATGTAGCATGAATAGAGTTTGAGACGAGAAAAGCATAGATAGCTAGAGGAGGTTCTTAGGCATTCTTGTCCATCCACTTGGCAAAAGGAAATAAAACTGAACAATCAAAGCAACAAGTGGATGTCCTCGAATGAGTAAAATATGCAACCAGCATGCTCACACAATAAGATGGCAAATGAAATGTGACAAGGCATGCACAACCAATTCTAGCATCTACCAAGCAAGTTGAAATGACAAGGTCATCTATATATGAGTACATTGACTTAGGAGTCAAGTGAGAACACTTGATCATAGGTCATACTCATCGTTTAAGCTCAAGTGGGGTTACCACTTTTACATAAAGCATTGTTGTGTTCACATCTTTAGAGTTGCTTTAGCTCAAGTCTTAGAGTAAAGCTCCCCCTAGATGTGATATCCCCCCTTAGAGGGATGAACTAACCTTGGGTTTTGTCGATGATGACTTCATGTAGATGTTGAAAATGTGGATGCTCAATGTTGAT
Source organism: Triticum dicoccoides (assembly GCF_002162155.2). Lineage (NCBI taxonomy): Eukaryota > Viridiplantae > Streptophyta > Magnoliopsida > Poales > Poaceae > Triticum > Triticum dicoccoides. The sequence goes on along the minus strand of NC_041390.1, from coordinate 352,991,837 downwards.
GTAGATCACTTGGAGCTATCCCTTTGAGTGAATTGCACTTTCAATACCTACATGGGTTAGTCCCGCAAGGAACAAACAAGGATATCCATAGACATAGAGTGATGCACACACAAGATGATGTCCATGAAAACTTTTAGGTTACCTTGTCCCTTGTCTTACCAACAAGAGGGTTTGTGACTCCTTGAACTAGTGCAAGATGTGGAAGTTGATTGCACTTGTTCTTGCCAAAATGATAAGAGTGAAGTATGTTGGCGGAGTCACCCTCAAGAACTCTCTAGTTCTTCTTCTTTTGGATCCACACCATCTTGATGGGAATCCTTGGAGTTGTAGTCGTACTTGATGAAGTGGAACTTGAAGTAGTCTTGGGAATCCACTTGACTAAGGTCTTAGGAGCTTCTTCAAATGCATCAATTTCCTCTTAAAGCTTGTCCTTGCCTTTTTGCTTGTAGTCTTGTGGTGGAAGATCATCTTGAGCTTGTGTCCCCTTGAAAGAAGTATCATACTTCTCTTGTTGAGGAACAAACTTTGTCTTGGGGTATTGATCTTCTTCCCACTCAACTCCATTGGCATTGAACTTTCGTTCAAAACCAACACCTTGATTCTTCCGGTGCATTCCTTGCTTGCGCACAATTTCCTCGAATTGCTTACTCCCGGCAAGGCTTTTGTACACTCCTTTCTCTATAATTCCCTTCAATAAGCTATTTTCTTGCTCAAGTGTAACTTGGCTAAGAGAATCATTAGTGGAATCAAGAGAACTACTAGAAGCAACAATATTGGATTTACCATGATCATTGTTACTGCTAGAGGAAGAATCTTTCTTGTTACTAGACTTGACTTGAGGCATGTAAGTGGATAAGAGTAAACGCTTGGCAATGTAAGAAGAACTTTTCTTGCGGAGATCATCATTGATTGCTTTTAAGAACTCATGCTCTTGCTCAAGATTGAGCTTTTCAAAGCGTAATTTCTCATGAGCTCTTAAAAGTTCTCGATGATCTTCGAAGATAGTTTCATGAGCTAACTTAAGAGTGTTTAGTTCTTTAGTTAGAGCCTCAATCTTCTCCCTATCATTGTCATTCGTTTCATCTTGATTAGCATGATTAATTGACGTTTCATCATAGTATTCATCACTAGAGTTGTCAACAAGCAAATCATCACCTAACAAGCCATCTTCATCACTATTGAAATCAACATACTCGGGGTGTGTTACCTTAGGACCTTTGGTCATGAAGCATCTTCCAATTCCTTCATTTGGTGAGTCAAATATGTCGTAGGAGTTGGTTGACACAAGTGCTAGACCGGCAACACCTTCATCTTGAGTATCTTCGGAGTCGGAGTGATAACTTCTCTTGGAGTGGCTGTCGGAGTCGGAGCCGGATGCCCATTCACCAACATGAGCTTGAGGTCTTCGTTTTGTGTAGCTCCTTGATGATTTTTCCTTCCTTTCCGAATCCTTGCTTCTCCGTGAGTATCTTCGTTCATAACGATCATCTCTACTCCTTCTCTCTCTTGGTGGTGATTCTTTGCTTCTTCTTTTTGTAGAATCTTCTCTTCTCTTGTAGGGAGCCGTACACTCATTGGAATAGTGTCCGGGTCTTCCACAACTGTAGCAGTTTCGCTCTCGACTAGAAGATCTTTTGTCATTGTAGGACCTTGACTTGAAGCTTCTATCTTTGCTTCTACTCTTGTAGAACTCGTTGAAGTTCTTCACCATTAAGCTCAATTCTTCATTGAAGTTTTGTTTCTCACTTGATGATGTAGGGGCTTCACATGAGGCTTTGTAGGCACCACTTGATTTGTTGTGAAGTTCCTCTTTATCCTTAAGTGACATCTCATGAGCAACAATTCTTCCAATCACCTCCGTTGGCTTGAGATCTTTGTAATTGGGCATCATTTGGATCAATGTGCACACGGTATCATATTTTCCATCCAAGGCTCTTAGAATCTTCTTGATGATGAATCTATGGGTCATCTCTTCATTTCCTAAGCCGGCAATCTCATTTGTGATGAGAGCAAACCTAGAGTACATTTCAGCGACACCTTCACCATCCTTCATTTTGAACTTGTCAAGTTGACTTTGAAGCACATCCAACTTGGATTCCTTGACGGAGTCAGTACCTTCGTGCATATCAATCAAAGTGTCCCAAATTTCCTTTGCATTCTCAAGACGGCTGATTTTGTTGAATTCTTCGGGGCACAATCCGTTGAAGAGAATATCACCAGCTTGTGCATTGTATTGCAACATCTTCAACACATCCGCGGTAGCTTCACGGTTTGGTTCTCTCCCATCAAAGAAGTCACCTTGCAAACCAACACAAACAATAGCCCAAACGGCGGGGTTATGTCCAAGAATATGCATTTTCATTTTATGCTTCTAACTAGTAAAATTAGTACCATCAAAGTAAGGACCTCTACGGTGATAATTTCCCTTGCTAGATGCCATACTCTCCTAGGTTGTGAAACCAAGGCTATGACCACCAAAAGCTATGGAGATCAAAGCAAATGGAGACCAAAGCTCTGATA
>NC_041390.1:352919314-352987786 GCF_002162155.2 Triticum dicoccoides | reverse complement strand
CCGATTTGCTAGGGTTTGGCAGTGGCTTATGACAAGTGAAACTCGGTGGCGCCGGATAGAAAGAATCGGTAGGACCGAGTTTGGCTTAGGGTTTAGGTCATATGTGGATATGGGAAAGTAGTTGAGGGTTTTGGAGCATATCACTAAGCACATGAAGCAAGAGGCTCATTAAGCAACACCTCATCCCTCCTTGATAGTATTGGCTTTTCCTAAAGACTCAATGTGATCTTGGATCACTAAAATATAAAATGAAGAGTCTTGAGCTTTTGAGCTTGAGCCAATCCTTTGTCCTTAGCATTTCGAGGGTTCCACTTTCACATCCATGCCATGCCAATCATTGAGCTTTCCTGAAATAATCATCTTGGAATAGCATTAGCTCAATGAGCTATATGTTGTTATGAATTACCAAAACCACCTAGAGATAGTTGCACTTTCAGATATAATCCAACGTAATAACTCCGAAGTTCCTCAATTTTTTGACAGATTTTAGTCTCCTCTTCACATGCCTTGAGGACTTCATTTTGTCCCTAGAACTGTTTATCTTGACGATCACAGTTTGATTATCACAGTTCATCAGGATAGGGGGTATTGGTTTTTCAACCATAGGTAAGTCCATCAAGACTTCACGAAGCCACTCTGCTTCAATAGTGGCAGTGTCTAACGCTGTGAGTTCTGCTTCCATAGTTGACCTCGTTAAGATGGTCTGCTTGCAAGACTTCCAGGAAATAGCGCCACCACCAAGTGTAAAAACATAACCACTTGTGGCCTTAATCTCATCAGCATCAGATATCCAGTTTGAGTCACTATAACCCTCTAGTACCCTTGGATACCTGTTGTAGTGAATTCCATAGCTCGCGGTGCCTTTCAAATAGCGCATAACTCTCTCAAGCGCATGCCAATGATCATCTCCCGGTTTTGACACAAACCGACTCAGCTTGCTCACAGCAAAACAGATGTCATGTCTCGTGGCACTCGCCAAATACATAAGCGAGCCAATAATCTGAGAATACCTCAGTTGATCTCTAGCAATCCGTCGATTCTTTCAAAGCAACACACTAGCATCATATGGAGTTGGAGAAGGCGTGCAGTCGCTATACCCAAAACGACTCAAGACCTTTTCCACATAATGAGACTGAAGCAGTGTGATCCCACCATTCTCATCTCTCAACAGCTTGATGTTTAAGATAACATCGGCTACTCCTAGATCCTTCATCTCAAAACAGCGAGATAAGAAATCCTTAACCTCCTTGATTAAATCAAGTTTGGTTCCAAAGATCAATATGTCGTCGACATACAGACAAAGAATAACTCCTTCGCCCCCACCATAGCGATAGTACACGCACATGTCACCATCGTTTACTACAAAGCCGACAGAAGTTAATGTTCTTTCGAACTTCTCATGCCACTCCTTAGGAGCTTGTTTAAGGCCATATAAAGACTTTAATAACTTGCACACCTATCCTTCCTGACCAGGTACTACAAAACCATCTGGCTGATCCATGTAAATTTCCTCCTTCAACTCTCCATTGAGGAAAGCCATCTTAACGTCCATTTGATGAACGGGAAGACCATGTGAGGCAGCCAGTGATAATAGCACCCGAATTGTGGTCAGTCTAGCCATGGGTGAGTAAGTATGAAAGAAGTTTTCACCTTCTTTCTGGGTATAACCCTTGGCCACAAGCCGTGCCTTGTACTTTTCAATCGTACCATCAGGTCTAAGCTTCTTCTTGAACACCCACTTACATCCTACAGGTTTGCACCCATAAGGACGGTCAGTGATCTCCCAGGTACTGTTAGATAAGATGGAATCCATCTCTCTACGTACAGCTTCCTTCCAGTAGTCAGCATCAGGAGATGCATAGGCTTCTGAAATAGTCCTGGGTGTGTCATCCACGAGGTACACAATGAAATCATCACCAAAAGACTTTGCAGTCCTCTGTCTCTTACTCCTCACAGGAGTTCCATTGTTACCCTCAACAGGATTCTCAACGTGTTCCATCGCAATGGTGGGTTCAGGAATTACAGTGAATTCCTCACTAGATGGAGTAGGTATCTCCTGATTTGATGAACTCGACATATCCTTCATAGGAAATATGTCCTCAAAGAAAGTTGCATCATTTGATTCCATAATCGTACCAACATGCATGTCGGATACCTCCGATTTTATTATCAAAAATCTATAGCCGATGCTATGAAAAGCATAGCCTAGAAGAACACAATCCACGGTTTTTGGTCCAAGCTTGCGCTTCTTGGGAATTGGTATATTGACTTTCGCCAAACAACCCCAAGTACGTAGGTAAGAGAGTTTCAACCTTTTCCTTTCGCCACACAGTCATTAGCGCCTCCCCCCACCATTCCTTGGATAGACCCGAAGTGTCTAACATGGTGTTAACCATATCAGTTAGAGTTCGGTTCTTTTTTCCAGCTACCCCATTTGACTGGGGTGAGTAGGGAGGCGTCCTCTCATGGATTATACCATGTTCCGCACAAAACAGATCAAATTCATTGGAAAAATACTCTCCACCATGATCGGACCTAAGCCATTTAATTTTTCGATCAAGTTGGTTCTCTGCCTCAGCTTTATAGTTTTTAAAGAAAGTCAAAGCCCCATCTTTTGATTTCAGAAGATACACATAACAATATCTAGTGGAGTCATCAATCAATGTCATGAAGCATCTCTTTCCACCTTTTGTCAACACGCCATTCATCTCACAAAGATCAGAATGTATAAGCTCTAGTGGCGCCAAGTCTCTTGCCTCTGCAGTCTTATGGGACTTGCGAGGTTGCTTAGCTTGCACACATACTTGGACTTGGAGCCTTTGACAGTAGAGATTTTCGGAATTAAATTCATATTGGCTAACCGCGTCATGCAACCAAAGTTAATATGACAGAGTCGTGAATGCCAAATATCAGACTCATTATTGTGGCAAACATTATTAATAACTTTAGTGCAAATATCTGACAAAGATAGGCGGAACAAGCCTCCGCACTCATAGCCTTTTCCAACAAATTGTCCACACTTAGAAATTAAAACTTTATTGGATTCGAAAACCAACTTAAAACCATCTCGACATAAACGGGAACCGCTAACGAGATTTTTATTGATGGACGGCACATGAAGAACGTTCTTCAGACGCACAGTCTTCCCCGAAGTAAACTTCAGATCGACCATACCAACACCTCGAACGATGGCATGTGACCCGTTCCCCATCAGCACGAGTGAAGTCCCTGTTGTCTGGTAAGAAGAAAACATGGAGGCATCAGCACAAACATGTACATTGGCACCGGTGTCAATTAACCAATCAGGGGATTGAAATACTGAAAGGATGGTAGGAAAAATACCGTACCCTGATTCCTTCATATCAGTATCACCGATGACAACATTAGCGGACTTGCCGCTCTTCTCATGTTCACGCTCCTCAAAGCGGTTAGGACACTTCGGAGCCCAGTGATTAGGATCACCGCAGACATGGCAAAGTCCCTTCCCCTTCTTATGAGAATTCTTCTTGAAGTTGGTAGAATGTGATGGCTTGTTCTTTGTATCAAACTTGCCTTTGCCCTGAGTTTTGTTCTTATTGTTTTTGAACTTGTTGGGCTGGGAGTTCTTCTTCTGTAAAATGTGGGCTCTAGAACCTCCCTCAGCAACTCGAGCACGTGTGTCCTTTGCTCTCGCCTTCTCTTCAACATCAAGAATACCAATGAGACCCGCAACGGAAAACTCCTATCTCTTGTGTTTCAGGCAAGTAGCAAAATTGTTCCATGAAGGTGGAAGCTTGGCAATGATGCCTCCGGCAACAAATTTGTCCGGCAACACACACTTTAAGTACTCAAGTTCTTTTGCGAGCGACTGTATCTCATGAGCCTGGTGTACAACAGGGCGCTCATCAGTCATCTTGTAGTCATAGAATTGCTCCATGACGTACAACTCGCTGCCGACGTCTGAGGCACCAAACTTGGCCTCGAGCGCAGCCCACATGTCCTTGCCGTTGTCAAACACATATACGAATCCACAATGGAGTCATCAAGAACACTCAGAAGAGCGCCTTTAAAGAGGGTATCGATCTTCTCAAAAGCTTCCGCCCTCAGGCTTGCCCTTGGTGGCATCATAGCAGCCCATGGTCTGAAACCAGTAGACTGCTCTCATGCGCCACCTCTTATATTGCACCCCCTTAAAGGCAGGCAGCTTCAGATGCGCAGCAAAACCACTCGGAGTAAATTGCCTATAATCAAGTTTTTGGATTGTTGGAAATATGAGGAAATTACTACGAGATTTAATCCGAATAAATAGAAGATAAATCATGACCACAGCAGCAGAGATTAACTAATCATGCGAACTAGCATAGCAGATGAACATATCACATCCAGGGAACATACTAGAAGCATGAATTCTACCACGATCTCGAACAGGAAGGATAGAATCACATACGGTGCAGCGGGTGCAGCACCGCCGGCGTTGATGTTGTCGCCCATGTCATCGAGGACGAGGTTGCCGAGGTCGAGGAAGAAGTCGTCGTTCGCGAAGTCGTCGCTGCCAGCAGTCGCGCGAGTGCGCTCCCCAAAAACCTGATCGCCCCTCTCACGTACAGGATCACGAGAGGCGGGGTTCCGGAGGCCTGCTGTCCCTTCTCGCGGTGCACGCCGGAAGGAGGGATGGAGAAGACTTGCTTGGCGGCGCAATGATCCGGAACGGTGGTGATAAACCATACGAAGCGGCGGCGGCTAGGGTAGACGTCTACCTGACTATATAGTGCGGGCCGGGTAGGTCATGGGAGTAAACCCCACGTCCGAGTCGTCATGATCCAAAAGAATCGGAAACGGTTCAGTAATTAACGCGTCCGTTAATTATTAATTAATGACTCATTAATTTTCCCATGTAGCAAAAATATAGACAACGTGCATAGCTCTGTCCTCGGCTCGGCTCAATCCCGCAACCCGCGACACGTCGTGATGAGGCATGGCGAGGCGAGCGAGGAGGAGGAGCGCGCGTGTACGTCTCCTCTTCTCATGCTCATACAAGTGGTAGAAGAGCTCACCTTATAAAGAGGTGCAACTCTCTCTCAACTTCCGGGGTGGGACTAAACTTTAGCCTCACTCACTCCACTCACATGTGTGCATGAATGGGCCAAGAGAATTTCAGAATTTTAGTTGGGCTTTGGGCCAAAACCTACTAGCAAAATTCCAACAATCCCCCACAAAGTCTCATTGGCACATCTCATCATTTAGTTCCAAAACATTGTTTTATATATAGGTGCTTAGTGGAGACTGTGAAGTTGAACTTCCACTTAGAAATTTATGCTACACTAGATCACAACTTGAATAGTGGACTATGCCTTGAACTACAAGTTTTCTGTGAAACTAGTTTCACACAAATTCTTGACCGATACTGGGCTGCCCCAAGGCTTCCCCGCGGGTGGAGCGTATACGTCATACTCCAGGGCCTTTCATGAATTTATTAGAGAACACCCAATTCTCACAGACTGCGACGTTAACAGTCAAATTCATATAGGTGTGTTCCTCAGAAGATGTTCTGCAGGACAACATCTCTGCTTACCCGAATAAGCCACTTGGAACACATTAAGATAAGTATCAACCTACCATGCAGATCAGGAGAGTATTGCATCTTCATGGAGTGGGATAATTAATATAGGGATACTCTCCTCCCAGCTGACCAACAGCTTGTCTCCCACTTCTATTTCACGGGATCTCCGATCACATAGAGTGGGTTACCACTATGTACAACTCATGCGGTGGGTCTCAAACCCATCTCCATCGATGCATTATCTATCACATTACGTGATAGACCCTTTGTGAAGGGATCTGCCAAGTTTTTCGACATTTGGATATAATCCAACGTAATAACTCCGGAGTTCCTCAATTTTTTGACAGAATTTAGTCTCCTCTTCACATGCCTTGAGGACTTCATTTTGTCCCTAGAACTGTTTATCTTGACGATCACAGTTTGATTATCACAGATCATCAGGATAGGGGGTATTGGTTTTTCAGCCATAGGTAAGTCCATCAAGAGTTCACGAAGCCACTCTGCTTCAATAGTGGTAGTGTCTAATGTTGTGAGTTCTGCTTCCATAGTTGACCTCGTTAAGATGGTCTGCTTGCAAGACTTCCAGGAAACAGCGCCACCACCAAGTGTAAAAACATAACCACTTGTGGCCTTAATGTCATCAGTATCAGATATCCAGTTTGAGTCACTATAACCCTCTAGTACCCTTGGATACCCGGTGTAGTGAATCCCATAGCTCGCGGTGCCTTTCAAATAGCGCATAACTCTCTCAAGCGCATGCCAATGATCATCTCCCGGTTTTGACACAAACCGACTCAGCTTGCTCACAGCAAAACAGATGTCAGGTCTCGTGGCACTCGCCAAATACATAAGCGAGCCAATAATCTGAGAATACCTCAGTTGATCTCTAGCAATTCGTCGATTCTTTCAAAGCAACACACTAGCATCATATGGAGTTGGAGAAGGCGTGCAGTCGCTATACCCAAAACGACTCAAGACCTTTTCCACATAATGAGACTGAAGCAGTGTGATCCCACCATTCTCATCTCTCAACAGCTTGATGTTTAAGATAACATCAGCTACTCCTAGATCCTTCATCTCAAAACAGAGAGATAAGAAATCCTTAACCTCCTTGATTAAATCAAGTTTGGTTCCAAAGATCAATATGTCGTCGACATACAGACAAAGAATAACTCCTTCGCCCCACCATAGCGATAGTACACGCACTTGTCACTATCGTTTACTACAAAGCCGGCAGCAGTTAATGTTCTTTCGAACTTCTCATGCCACTCCTTAGGAGCTTGTTTAAGGCCATATAAAGACTTTAATAACTTGCACACCTTTCCTTCCTGACCAGGTACTACAAAACCATCTGGCTGATCCATGTAAATTTCCTCCTTCAACTCTCCATTGAGGAAAGCTGTCTTAACGTCCATTTGATGAACGAGAAGACCATGTGAGGCAGCTAGTGATAGTAGCACCCGAATTGTGGTCAGTCTAGCCACGGGTGAGTAAGTATCAAAGAAGTCTTCACCTTCTTTCTGGGTATAACCCTTGGCCACAAGCCGTGCCTTGTACTTTTCAATCGTACCATCAGGTCTAAGCTTCTTCTTGAACACCCACTTACATCCTACAGGTTTGCACCCATAAGGACGGTCAGTGATCTCCCAGGTACCGTTAGCTAAGATGGAATCCATCTCGCTACGTACTGCTTCCTTCCAGTAGTCAGCATCAGGAGATGCATAGGCTTCTGAAATAGTCCTGGGTGTGTCATCCACGAGGTACACAATGAAATCATCACCAAAAGACTTTGCAGTCCTCTGTCTCTTACTCCTCACAGGAGTTCCATTGTTACCCTCAACAGGATTCTCAATGTGTTCCATCGCAATGGTGGGTTCAGGAATTACAGTGAATTCCTCACTAGATGGAGTAGGTATCTCCTGATTTGATGAACTCGACATATCCTTCATAGGAAATATGTCCTCAAAGAAAGTTGCATCATTTGATTCCATAATCGTACCAACATGCATGTCGGATACCTCCGATTTTATTATCAAAAATCTATAGCCGATGCTATGAAAAGCATAGCCCAGAAGAACACAATCCACGGTTTTTGGTCCAAGCTTGCGCTTCTTGGGAATTGGTATATTGACTTTGGCCAAACAACCCCAAGTACGTAGGTAAGAGAATTTCAACCTTTTCCTTTCCCATTCCTCAAATGGAGTCATGGTCTTATGCTTTGTGGGAACTCGGTTAAGGACATGACACGCAGTCATTAGCGCCTCCCCCCACCATTCCTTGGATAGACCCGAAGTGTCTAACATGGTGTTAACCATATCAGTTAGAGTTTGGTTCTTTTTTTCGGCTACCCCATTTGACTGGGGTGAGTAGGGAGAAGTTGGTAGAATGTGATGGCTTGTTCTTTGTATCAAACTTGCCTTTGGCCTGAGTTTTGTTCTTATTGTTTTTGAACTTGTTGGGCTGGGAGTTCTTCTTCTGTACCATGTGGGCACTAGAACCTCCCTCAGCAACTCGAGCACGTGTGTCCTTTGCTCTCCCTTCTCTTCAACATCAAGAGTACCAATGAGACCCGCAACGGAAAACTCCTGTCTCTTGTGTTTCAGGCAAGTAGCAAAATTGTTCCACGAAGGTGGAAGCTTGGCAATGATGCCTCCGGCAACAAATTTGTCCCGCAACACACACTTGAAGTACTCAATTTCTTTTGCGAGTGACTGTATCTCATGAGCCTAGTGTACAACAGGGTGCTCATCACTCATCTTGTAGTCATAGAATTGCTCCATGACGTACAACTCGCTGCCGGCGTCCGAGGCACCAAACTTTGCCTCGAGCGCAGCCCACATGTCCTTGCCGTTGTCAAACGACATATATGAATCCACAATGGAGTCATCAAGAACACTCAGAAGAGCGCCTTTAAGGAGGGTATCGATCTTCTCAAAAGCTTCCAGCTGTGCTGGATTAAGATCGCCCTCAGGCTTGCCCTTGGTGGCATCATAGCAGCCCATGGTCTGAAACCAGTAGACTGCTCTCGTGCGCCGCCTCTTATATTGCACCCCCTTAAAGGCAGGCGGCTTCAGATGCGCAGCAAAACCACTCGGAGTAAATTGCCTATAATCAAGTTTTTGGATTGTTGGAAATATGAGCAAATTACTACGAGATTTAATCCGAATAAATAAAAGATAAATCATGAGCACAGCAGCAGAGATTAACTAATCATGCGAACTAGCATAGCAGATGAACATATCACATCTAGGGAACATACTAGAAGCATGAATTCTACCACGATCTCGAACAGGAAGGATAGAATCACATACGGTGCAGCGGGTGCAGCACCGCCGGCGTTGACGTTGTCGCCCATGTCATCGAGGACGCGGTTGCCGAGGTCGAGGAAGAAGTCGTCATTCGCAAAGTCGTCGCTGCCAGCAGTCGCGTGAGTGCGCTCCCCAAAAACCTGATCGCCCCTCTCTCGTAGAGGATCACGAGAGGCGGGGTTCCGGAGGCCTGCTGTCCCTTCTCGCGGTGCACGCCGGAAGGAGGGATGGAGAAGAATTGCTTGGCGGCGCAATGATCGGGAACGGTGGTGAGAAACCATACGAAGTGGCGGCGGCTAGGGTAGACGTCTGCCTGACTATATAGTGTGGGCTGGGTAGGTCGTGGGAGTAAACCCCATGCCGAGTCGTCACGATCCAAAATAATCGGAAACGGTTCAGTAATTAACGCGTCCGTTAATTATTAATTAATGACTCATTAATTTTCCCATGCAGCAAAAATATAGACAACGTGCATAGCTCTGTCCTCGGCTCGGCTCAATCCCGCAACCCGTGGCGCGTCGTGACAAGGCGTGGCGTGGCGAGGCGAGCGAGGAGGAGGAGCGTGTGTGTAGGTCTCCTCTTCTCATGCTCATACAAGTGGTAGAAGAGCTCACCTTATAAAGAGGTGCAACTCTCTCTCAACTTCCGGGGTGGGACTAAACTTTAGCCTCACTCACTCCACTCACATATGTGCATGAATGGGCGAAGAGAATTTCAGAATTTTAGTTGGGCTTTGGTCCAAAACCTACTAGCGAACTTCCAACAATCCCCCACAAAGTCTCATTGGCACATCTCATCATTTAGTTCCAAAACATTGTTTTATATATAGGTGCTTAGTGGAGACTGTGAAGTTGAACTTCCACTTAGAAATTTATGCTACACTAGATCACAACTTGAATAGTGGACTATGCCTTGAACTACAAGTTTTCTGTGAAACTAGTTTCACACAAATTCTTGACCGATACTGGGCTGCCGCAAGGCTTCCCCGCGGGTGGAGCGTATACGTCATACTCCAGGGCCTTTCATGAATTTATTAGAGAACACCCAATTCTCACAGACTGCGACATTAACAGTCAAATTCATATAGGTGTGTTCCTCAGAAGATGTTCTGCAGGACAACATCTCTGCTTACCCGAATAAGCCACTTGGAACACATTAAGATAAGTATCAACCTGCCATGCAGATCAGGAGAGTATTGCATCTCCACGGAGTGGGATAATTAATATAGGGATACTCTCCTCCCAGCTGACCAATAGCTTGTCTCCCACTTCTACTTCACGGGATCTCCGATCACATAGAGTGGGTTACCACTATGGACAACTCATGCGGTGGGTCTCAAACCCATCTCCATCGATGCATTATCTATCACATTACGTGATAGACCCTTTGTGAAGGGATCTGCCAAGTTTTTCGATGTTTGGATATTGTAGGATCGAAAGTATGTCTAGAGGGGGGGGGTTGATTAGACTACTTGACCAAATAAAAACTTTGCCTTTTCCCAATTTTAGTTCTTGGCAGATTTTAGCTATTGTAGGACAAGTCAAGCAATCATCACACAATTCAAGCAAGCATGCAAAGAGTATATTGGCAGCGGAAAGTAAAGCATGCAACTTGCAAGAATGTAAAGGGAAGGGTTTGGAGAATGGAAACGCAATTGGAGACACGAATGTTTTTCCCGTGGTTCGGATAGGTGGTGCTATCCTACATCCACGTTGATGGAGACTTCAACCCACGAAGGGTAACGGTTGCGCGAGTCCACGGAGGGCTCCACCCATGAAGGGTAATGGTTGCGCGAGTCCACGAAGGGCTCCACCCACGAAGGGTCCACGAAGAAGCAACCACCCACAAAGGGTCCATGAAGAAGCAACCTTGTCTATCCCACCATGGTCATCGCCCACGAAGGACTTGCCTCACTAGCGGTAGATCTTCACCAAGTAGGCGATCTCCTTGCCCTTACAAACTCCTTGGTTCAACTCCACAATCTTGTCGGAGGCTCCCAAGTAACACCTAGCCAATCTAGGAGACACCACTCTCCAAGAAGTAACAGATGTTGTGTAGGTAATGAACTCCTTACTCTTGTGCTTCAAATGATAGTCTCCCCAACACTCAACTCTCTCTCATAGGATTTGGATCTGGTGGAAAGAAGATTTGAGTGGAAAGCAACTTGGGGAAGGCTATAGATCAAGATTCATATGGTAGGAATGGAATATCTTGGTCTCAACACATGAGTAGGTGGTTCTCTCTCAGAACATATGAGTTGGAATTGTGTATGTGTTCTGATGGCTCTCTCCACGAATGAAGAGGAGGTGGAGGGGTATATATAGCCTCCACACAAAATCCAACCGTTACACACAGTTTTCCAATCTCGGTGGGACCGAATCAACAAACTCGGTCGGACCGAAAAGGTAAACCTAGTGACCGTTAGAGATTTTCGGTGGGACTGACATGCAACTCGGTGGGACCGATATGGTTAGGGTTTGGGCATAACGTAATCTCGGTGAGACCGATTACACAAACTCGGTGGGACCGATTTTGGTAATAAGCTAACCAGAGAGTTGGTCAGGCAAACTCGGTGGGACCAATTTGCTCTTTCGGTGAGACCGAAAAGTTACAAAAAGGAAACACTGAATTTACATTGCAATCTCGGTGGGACCGATCCGCTCTTTCGGTGAGACCGAAAAGTTACGAAAAGGAAACAGAGAGTTTGCAATCCCATCTCGGTGAGACCGAGATCCCTATCGGTAGAACCGATTTGCTAGGGTTTGGCAGTGGCTTATGACAAGTGAAACTCGGTGGCGCCGGATAGAAAGAATCGGTAGGACCGAGTTTGGCTTAGGGTTTAGGTCATATGTGGATATGGGAAAGTAGTTGAGGGTTTTGGAGCATATCACTAAGCACATGAAGCAAGAGGCTCATTAAGCAACACCTCATCCCTCCTTGATAGTATTGGCTTTTCCTAAAGACTCAATGTGATCTTGGATCACTAAAATATAAAATGAAGAGTCTTGAGCTTTTGAGCTTGAGCCAATCCTTTGTCCTTAGCATTTTGAGGGTTCCACTTTCACATCCATGCCATGCCAATCATTGAGCTTTCCTGAAATAATCATCATGGAATAGCATTAGCTCAATGAGCTACATGTTGTTATGAATTACCGAAACCACCTAGGGATAGTTGCACTTTCAATCTCCCCCTTTTTGGTAATTGATGACAACATATAGATCAAAGCTTCGACAAATGATAATAAGCATGAAATATATCGTCGCTTTGAGAAGTATGTGACAAGTAAGAGCTCCCCCTAAATTTGTGCATATTTAAAATTTGCTTTGGACTGCAAATGCACAAAGAGTTAGAGTCATGGGTTACTCTTCCATGTCACATACATCTTGGTGGAGCTCTTAAAATGATAAGAATGAAATACATGCACTCATCACCAAGAAAATTGAATGATCACATAAGATAGATAAGATAATAGCATTAAGCAAACATTAAGTGTAGCTTATGATCAAACACATGATCATCAATGTCTCACGAGCAATGACATAGTATCTCAAGCACTCAAAAGCAAACAAAGTTCGAAAAACCACCAAATAAAGCAAGAGAGAAAAAAAAACACTCTCTCTCGAAGCCTATGATCTATACATTTTTCTCCCCCTTTGGCAACAAGTTACCAAAAAGTTCCTAGAAAATGCATAGTGCTAGATCGACGCTCAGGCTTGATCTTCAGGTGGTGGTGGAGTCCGGAGCACTCCAAGGACGAAGCCTTCTGTAGACGTGGTCGGAGTCGAGGCTGAAGTGGACGCTGGAGCTGGTGGAACTGAGGCTGTAGCTGGTGCAGAAGTGGTGGCTCTGGTGTCAGCAACTGGCACTGCATGTGATCTCTGAGCTCTTGGCACTCTGGCAAATGCATCAGTTGTAGTCTTGCCTCTCCTCTCCTGCATGTCATCCTAAAGTTGTTCCACTGCAGTCTGAATCTCTGTTACTTTGACATCCAAGTCATAGAACTTTTGTTCCATGATTTCTCTAAGCTTGCCTGGTTCTGAGTTAGGGTGGCTAGTCCTTGCTCAATCCGCAGGGTGGATGCAATCAAGTAACCAAGCTGCTCTTGTTTGGTTTTCAGGAAATAATCAGATGCCTCCTCTTGAGTTGGCATCTTGGCAGCTTTCTCCTTCCTCGCCTGCTCCTTCTTTGCTTGTGCTTGAACTGATGATGGTTCATTCTCATTCATCACAACTTGGTTGTCCTCAAAGTCTGGATGAATAGGCAAGTGTTCCTTGTCCAACAAGTATATGCCTGTGCCCATCTTCGAGTTGATTAACTCCTGAATCTGAGGTGCATAACCACAGCTCCTCTTCTGATCTGCTGTAGTCCTCTTGATAGTTTCTACTATGAGGCTCATGACCTTGAATTTCTGAGGCACATCAAATACATGAAGCAAATTGATTGCATGGCCTCTGATCATCTTGTGATCACCTGACTTGGGTAACAGAGTGTGCCTAAGATCCAGTTAATGGTTGGCAGCCCTGACAGAAGATAATGCACAGACCCAAACTTGAAAGTATCAAGTGTCTCGTTTGGAATTTCCTTGTACATATTGGACATAGAGTTGTGGTCCATCTTCTTCTTGGCATAGATATCCAAGTCATCCTCATGCTCCTCTGGGGCATTAATGAGCTGTGCCCACTCAGCAACTGTAGATTGGTACCTCGTACCTTCACACATCCATGTGATCTTTCCATCTGGGTAGAAATGTGTTGTGGAGTAGAATTTCATAATGAGTTCCTCGTTCCACTTTGTGAGCTTCTGCCCAACAAAGTCTGCTACTCCACAAGCATTGAAGCTTTCTTGCACTCCAGGATAGTGCTCTTCATTGTCCTTGATGTATTGCCAATCGACCCATCTCATATCACAAACTATGGGCTTCTTATCAAGCAACACTGTCTCATAAAAGTCTTGCTGCTCCTTGGTGTGAAACCTGTAGTCAACTGCAGTCCTTCTCCTTGAAGCATACGGATCTGCTTCTCTCCATTTCCGGAGCCCTGAATCTCTCCTGAGTTTCATATCGTCAGCCACAGGATGAGCATCGTTGTGGTCTGGGATCTTGGGCTTGAGTTTTCTGAGTACTTGCTCTTCATCATCTTCTTCTGCAGCTTCAGGCACTGGGGCCTTGTTCTTCTCAGTTGCAGGTATGCTCCTTGTATTTCTCTTTGGTGTAGACTTGGGCTTGGAGGCAGCTTTGGGTGCTTCTTTGGGCTTAGATGTGGCAGCCCCTGATCTTATAGCATCACCCATAAGCTTAGGTGCCTTAGGTGCTGGTGCAGCAACCTCTTCTTCTTCCTCTTCTTCCATGATGGAAGCCTTGCCAAGCACTCTGGCTACGGTTTTCTTCACCCTTTCCTTTCTTTTCTTTCCTTCAGCAGCAACTAGCTCAGGAATCTGAGTTGAGGCTCTGGCCTTTGGCATAGGCTGCCTACCTGCTAGCCTTTTGATTTTCAATCCTGGCTTTTTGCCCTGTGCTGGCTCAACTCTCTTTGATGTGGCTTCCTCTTCTTCTGCCACATAATCTTCATCCTCAGAATCTGAAGTTCTCTTCTTCCTCTGTCTGGTGGCAGCTTTTGGCAAATTGCTTGGGGTACTTCTGCTGCCATCATCTGAAGAGCTGGAGGGACTAGTGCCCTCACTCATCTGCACTTGCTGCTCTGACAAGTTCTAGCTATCACTTTGGTCTGACATGACGAACAAGCTGACTGCTAACCCTGTGAATAGTTTATAGATGAGGTAGAATAGATGAGCATCACAAAATGCAGGGATTTTTGCAAAAGAATGACCCAAAAACTTAGTTTTAGTTTCCCACAGAAATCATCTCGGATCTACCGATTTTTAAACTCGGTGATACCGAAGCAGTTTTGGAACCTAAACTAGTGAACTCGGTCAGACCGAGTCACAGTTCGGTGACACCGAGACTGCTAGGGTTTCATAGAGTTCCAAAATCGGTCACACCGATAAGTAATTCTCGGTCAGACCGAGTCTCACTTGTGCAATGGCATAAGCCAAATCGGTGGGACCGAGTTTTTCAACTCGGTGGGTCCGAGATGGTTTCGGCGGAAACCTAACCCTAAAATTTTCGAATCAAAACTAATCTACGAACGCATTGACTGGATAGGAGTGTTTCAATCGTGGCAAGAATCAGTAAGAACACAATGTGCTAGGAATTGGACGGGGAATAGCACTGTGATCGAGTCCATACCCTAGTTCGGCGGAGACTCGCTACGGTGGCAACGGCGGGGTTGAATTCCGTTGACGGCGATGGAGACCAGCGACTGGAGGCGGCTGGCGGCGAGGAGACGATCTGGAGACCAAGTTGGCAGAGCAGGCTATCGCGCGGGCGAAGGGGTTCGTAGAAATTTCCAAATTTTTGCCCGTGACTATATATAGCCTGACCCTATTGGTGTGACCGAGTGGAACGACTCGGTGGCACCGAGATGCAAAACTGTATATAGTTATTGCAACTCGGTGTGACCGAATGGTTCAAATCGGTTGCACCGAGATCGAAAACATAGATCAACTTAATGATCTCGGTAGGACCGAAAGTAGGGTATCGGTCAGACCGAGAATCATAAAGAGGTTTTGGAAGTTTAAGTCTATGACGAATCGGGGACTCCGAGCGCTCCTCACACAGAGTGGTTCGAATCTGACTTGATCAAATTTTGTGATGTAGCATGAATAGAGTTTGAGACGAGAAAAGCATAGATAGCTAGAGGAGGTTCTTAGGCATTGTTGTCCATCCACTTGGCAAAAGGAAATAAAACTGAACAATCAAAGCAACAAGTGGATGTCCTCGAATGAGTAAAATATGCAACCAGCATGCTCACACAATAAGATGGCAAATGAAATGTGACAAGGCATGCACAACCAATTCTAGCATCTACCAAGCAATTTGCGATGACAAGGTCATCTATATATGAGTACATTGACTTAGGAGTCAAGTGAGAACACTTGATCATAGGTCATACTCATCGTTTAAGCTCAAGTGGGGTTACCACTTTTACATAAAGCATTGTTGTGTTCACATCTTTAGAGTTGCTTTAGCTCAAGTCTTAGAGTAAAGCTCCCCCTAGATGTGATATCCCCCCTTAGAGGGATGAACTAACCTCGGGTTTTGTCGATGATGACTTCATGTAGATGTTGAAAATGTGGATGCTCAATGTTGATGTAGATCACTTGGAGCTATCCCTTTGAGTGAATTGCACTTTCAATACCTACATGGGTTAGTCCCGCAAGGAACAAACAAGGATATCCATAGACATAGAGTGATGCACACACAAGATGATGTCCATGAAAACTTTTAGGTTACCTTGTCCCTTGTCTTACCAACAAGAGGGTTTGTGACTCCTTGAACTAGAGCAAGATGTGGAAGTTGATTGCACTTGTTCTTGCCAAAATGATAAGAGTGAAGTATGTTGGCGGAGTGACCCTCAAGAATTCTCTAGTTCTTCTTCTTTTGGATCCACACCATCTTGATGGGAATCCTTGGAGTTGTAGTCGTACTTGATGAAGTGGAACTTGAAGTAGTCTTGGGAATCCACTTGACTAAGGTCTTAGGAGCTTCTTCAAATGCATCAATTTCCTCTTGAAGCTTGTCCTTGCCTTTTTTGCTTGTAGTCTTGTGGTGGAAGATCATCTTGAGCTTGTGTCCCCTTGAAAGAAGTATCATACTTCTCTTGTTGAGGAACAAACTTTGTCTTGGGGTATTGATCTTCTTCCCACTCAACTCCATTGGCATTGAACTTTCGTTCAAAACCAACACCTTGATTCTTCCGGTGCATTCCTTGCTTGCGCACAATTTCCTCGAATTGCTTACTCCCGGCAAGGCTTTTGTACACTCCTTTCTCTATAATTCCCTTCAATAAGCTATTTTCTTGCTCAAGTGTAACTTGGCTAAGAGAATCATTAGTGGAATCAAGAGAACTACTAGAAGCAACAATATTGGATTTACCATGATCATTGTTACTGCTAGAGGAAGAATCTTTCTTGTTACTAGACTTGACTTGAGGCATGTAAGTGGATAAGAGTAAACGCTTGGCAATGTAAGAAGAACTTTTCTTGCGGAGATCATCATTGATTGCTTTTAAGAACTCATGCTCTTGCTCAAGATTGAGCTTTTCAAAGCGTAATTTCACATGAGCTCTTAAAAGTTCTCGATGATCTTCGAAGATAGTTTCATGAGCTAACTTAAGAGTGTTTAGTTCTTTAGTTAGAGCCTCAATCTTCTCCTTATCATTGTCATTCGTTTCATCTTGATTAGCATGATTAATTGACGTTTCATCATAGTATTCATCACTAGAGTTGTCAACAAGCAAATCATCACCTAACAAGCCATCTTCATCACTATTGAAATCAACATACTCGGGGTGTGTTACCTTAGGACCTTTGGTCATGAAGCATCTTCCAATTCCTTCATTTGATGAGTCAAATATGTCGTAGGAGTTGGTTGACACAAGTGCTAGACCGGCAACACCTTCATCTTGAGTATCTTCGGAGTCGGAGTGATAACTTCTCTCGGAGTGGCTGTCGGAGTCGGAGCTGGATACTCATTCACCAACATGAGCTTGATGTCTTCGTTTTGTGTAGCTCCTTGATGATTTTTCCTTCCTTTCCGAATCCTTGCTTCTCCGTGAGTATCTTCGTTCATAACGATCATCTCTACTCCTTCTCTCTCTTGGTGGTGATTCTTTGCTTCTTCTTTTTGGAGAATCTTCTCTTCTCTTGTAGGGAGCCGTACACTCATTGGAATAGTGTCCGGGTCTTCCACAACTGTAGCAGTTTCGCTCTCGACTAGAAGATCTTTTGTCATTGTAGGACCTTGACTTGAAGCTTCTATCTTTGCTTCTACTCTTGTAGAACTTGTTGAAGTTCTTCACCATTAAGCTCAATTCTTCATTGAACTTTTGTTTCTCACTTGATGATGTAGGGGCTTCACATGAGGCTTTGTAGGCACCACTTGATTTGTTGTGAAGTTCCTCTTTATCCTTAAGTGACATCTCATGAGCAACAATTCTTCCAATCACCTCCGTTGGCTTGAGATCTTTGTAATTGGGCATCATTTGGATCAATGTGCACACGGTATCATATTTTCCATCCAAGGCTCTTAGAATCTTCTTGATGATGAATCTATCGGTCATCTCTTCACTTCCTAAGCCGGCAATCTCATTTGTGATGAGAGCAAGCCTAGAGTACATTTCAACGACACCTTCACCATCCTTCATTTTGAACTTGTCAAGTTGACTTTGAAGCACATCCAACTTGGATTCCTTGACGGAGTCAGTACCTTCGTGCATATCAATCAAAGTGTCCCAAATTTCCTTTGCATTCTCAAGACAGCTGATTTTGGTGAATTCTTCGGGGCACAATCCGTTGAAGAGAATATCACCAGCTTGTGCATTGTATTGCAACATCTTCAACACATCCGCGGTAGCTTCACGGTTTGGTTCTCTCCCATCAAAGAAGTCACCTTGCAAACCAACACAAACAATAGCCCAAACGGCGGTGTTATGTCCAAGAATATGCATTTTCATTTTATGCTTCCAACTAGTAAAATTAGTACCATCAAAGTAAGGACCTCTACGGTGATAATTTCCCTTGCTAGATGCCATACTCTCCTAGGTTGTGAAACCAAGGCTATGACCACCAAAAGCTATGGAGATCAAAGCAAATGGAGACCAAAGCTCTGATACCACTTGTAGGATCAAAAGTATGTCTAGAGGGGGGGTGATTAGACTACTTGACCAAATAAAAACTTAGCATTTTCCCAATTTTAGTTCTTGGCAGATTTTAGCTATGGTAGGACAAGTCAAGCAATCATCACACAATTCAAGCAAGCATGCAAAGAGTATATTGGGAGCGGAAAGTAAAGCATGCAACTTGCAAGAATGTAAAGGGAAGGGTTTGGAGAATTCAAACGCAATTGGAGACACGGATGTTTTTCCCGTGGTTCGGATAGGTGGTGCTATCCTACATCCACGTTGATGGAGACTTCAACCCACGAAGGGTAACGATTGCGCGAGTCCACGGAGGGCTCCACCCACGAAGGGTAACGGTTGCGCGACTCCACGAAGGGCTCCACCCACGAAGGGTCCATGAAGAAGCAACCACCCACAAAGGGTCCACGAAGAAGCAACCTTGTCTATCCCACCATGGCCATTGCCCACGAAGGACTTGCCTCACTAGCGGTAGATCTTCACGAAGTAGGCGATCTCCTTGCCCTTACAAACTCCTTGGTTCAACTCCACAATCTTGTCGGAGGCTCCCAAGTAACACCTAGCCAATCTAGGAGACACCACTCTCCAAGAAGTAACAAATGGTGTGTAGGTAATGAACTCCTTGCTCTTGTGCTTCAAATGATAGTCTCCCCAACACTCAACTCTCTCTCATAGGATTTGGATCTGGTGGAAAGAAGATTTGAGTGGAAAGCAACTTGGGGAAGGCTATAGATCAAGATTCATATGGTAGGAATGGAATATCTTGGTCTCAACACATGAGTAGGTGGTTCTCTCTCAGAACATATGATTTGGAATTGTGTATGTGTTCTGATGGCTCTCTCCACGAATGAAGAGGAGGTGGAGGGGTATATATAGCCTCCACACAAAATCCAACCGTTACACACAGTTTTCCAATCTTGGTGGGACCAAATCAACAAACTCGGTCGGACCGAAAAGGTAAACCTAGTGACCGTTAGAGATTTTTGGTGGGACTGACATGCGACTCGGTAGGACCGATATGGTTAGGGTTTGGGCATAACATAATCTTGGTGAGACCGATTACACAAACTCGGTGGGACCGATTTTGGTAATAAGCTAACCAGAGAGTTGGTCAGGCAAACTCGGTGGGACCAATTTGCTCTTTCGGTGAGACCGAAATGTTACAAAAAGGAAACACTGAATTTACATTGCAATCTCGGTGGGACCGATCCGCTCTTTCGGTGGGACCGAAAAGTTACGAAAAGGAAACAGAGAGTTTGCAATCCCATCTCGATGAGACCGAGATCCCTATCGGTAGAACCGATTTGCTAGGGTTTGGCAGTGGCTTATGACAAGTGAAACTCGGTGGCGCCGGATAGAAAGAATCGGTAGGACCGAGTTTGGCTTAGGGTTTAGGTCATATGTGGATATGGGAAAGTAGTTGAGGGTTTTGGAGCATATCACTAAGCACATGAAGCAAGAGGCTCATTAAGCAACACCTCATCCCTCCTTGATAGTATTGGCTTTTCCTAAAGACTCAATGTGATCTTGGATCACTAAAATATAAAATGAAGAGTCTTGAGCTTTTGAGCTTGAGCCAGTCCTTTGTCCTTAGCATTTCGAGGGTTCCACTTTCACATCCATGCCATGCCAATCATTGAGCTTTCCTGAAATAATCATCTTGGAATAGCATTAGCTCAATGAGCTATATGTTGTTATGAATTACCAAAACCACCTAGGGATAGTTGCACTTTCAGATATAATCCAACGTAATAACTCCGAAGTTCCTCAATTTTTTGACAGATTTTAGTCTCCTCTTCACATGCCTTGAGGACTTCATTTTGTCCCTAGAACTGTTTATCTTGACGATCACAGTTTGATTATCACAGTTCATCAGGATAGGGGGTATTGGTTTTTCAACCATAGGTAAGTCCATCAAGAGTTCACGAAGCCACTCTGCTTCAATAGTGGCAGTGTCTAACGCTGTGAGTTCTGCTTCCATAGTTGACCTCGTTAAGATGGTCTGCTTGCAAGACTTCCAGGAAATAGCGCCACCACCAAGTGTAAAAACATAACCACTTGTGGCCTTAATCTCATCAGCATCAGATATCCAGTTTGAGTCACTATAACCCTCTAGTACCCTTGGATACCTGTTGTAGTGAATCCCATAGCTCGCGGTGCCTTTCAAATAGCGCATAACTCTCTCAAGCGCATGCCAATGATCATCTCCCGGTTTTGACACAAACCGACTCAGCTTGCTCACAGCAAAACAGATGTCATGTCTCGTGGCACTCGCCAAATACATAAGCGAGCCAATAATCTGAGAATACCTCAGTTGATCTCTAGCAATCCGTCGATTCTTTCAAAGCAACACACTAGCATCATATGGAGTTGGAGAAGGCATGCAGTCGCTATACCCAAAACGACTCAAGACCTTTTCCACATAATGAGACTGAAGCAGTGTGATCCCACCATTCTCATCTCTCAACAGCTTGATGTTTAAGATAACATCGGCTACTCCTAGATCCTTCATCTCAAAACAGAGAGATAAGAAATCCTTAACCTCCTTGATTAAATCAAGTTTGGTTCCAAAGATCAATATGTCATCGACATACAGACAAAGAATAACACCTTCGCCCCCACCATAGCGATAGTACACACACTTGTCACCATCGTTTACTACAAAGCTGGCAGCAGTTAATGTTCTTTCGAACTTCTCATGCCACTCCTTAGGAGCTTGTTTAAGGCCATATAAAGACTTTAATAACTTGCACACCTTTCCTTCCTGACCAAGTAATACAAAACCATCTGGCTGATCCATGTAAATTTCCTCCTTCAACTCTCCATTGAGGAAAGCCGTCTTAACGTCCATTTGATGAACGAGAAGACTATGTGAGGCAGCCAGTGATAGTAGCACCCGAATTGTGGTCAGTCTAGCCACGGGTGAGTAAGTATCAAAGAAGTCTTCACCTTCTTTCTGGGTATAACCCTTGGCCACAAGCCGTGCCTTGTACTTTTCAATCGTACTATTAGGTCTAAGCTTCCTCTTGAACACCCACTTACATCCTACAGGTTTGCACCCATAAGGACGGTCAGTGATCTCCCAGGTACCGTTAGCTAAGATGGAATCCATCTCGCTACGTACTGCTTCCTTCCAGTAGTCAGCATCAGGAGATGCATAGGCTTCTGAAATAGTCCTGGGTGTGTCATCCACGAGGTACACAATGAAATCATCACCAAAAGACTTTGCAGTCCTCTGTCTCTTACTCCTCACAGGAGTTCCATTGTTACCCTCAACAGGATTCTCAACGTGTTCCATCGCAATGGTGGGTTCAGGAATTATAGTGAATTCCTCACTAGATGGAGTAGGTATCTCCTGATTTGATGAACTCGACATATCCTTCATAGGAAATATGTCCTCAAAGAAAGTTGCATCATTTGATTCCATAATCGTACCAACATGCATGTCGGATACCTCCGATTTTATTATCAAAAATCTATAGCCGATGCTATGAAAAGCATAGCCCAGAAGTACACAATCCACGGTTTTTGGTCCAAGCTTGCGCTTCTTGGGAATTGGTATATTGACTTTCGCCAAACAACCCCAAGTACGTAGGTAAGAGAGTTTCAACCTTTTCCTTTCGCCACACAGTCATTAGCGCCTCCCCCCACCATTCCTTGGATAGACCCGAAGTGTCTAACATGGTGTTAACCATATCAGTTAGAGTTCGGTTCTTTTTTCCAGCTACCCCATTTGACTGGGGTGAGTAGGGAGGCGTCCTCTCATGGATTATACCATGTTCCGCACAAAACAGATCAAATTCATTGGAAAAATACTCTCCACCATGATCGGACCTAAGCCATTTAATTTTTCGATCAAGTTGGTTCTCTGCCTCAGCTTTATAGTTTTTAAAGAAAGTCAAAGCCCCATCTTTTGATTTCAGAAGATACACATAACAATATCTAGTGGAGTCATCAATCAATGTCATGAAGCATCTCTTTCCACCTTTTGTCAACACGCCATTCATCTCACAAAGATCAGAATGTATAAGCTCTAGTGGCGCCAAGTCTCTTGCCTCTGCAGTCTTATGGGACTTGCGAGGTTGCTTAGCTTGCACACATACTTGGACTTGGAGCCTTTGACAGTAGAGATTTTCGGAATTAAATTCATATTGGCTAACCGCGTCATGCAACCAAAGTTAATATGACAGAGTCGTGAATGCCAAATATCAGACTCATTATTGTGGCAAACATTATTAATAACTTTAGTGCAAATATCTGACAAAGATAGGCGGAACATGCCTCCGCACTCATAGCCTTTTCCAACAAATTGTCCACACTTAGAAATTACAACTTCATTGGATTCGAAAACCAACTTAAAACCATCTCGACATAAACGGGAACCGCTAACGAGATTTTTATTGATGGACGGCACATGATGAACGTTCTTCAGACGCACAGTCTTCCCCGAAGTAAACTTCAGATCGACCGTACCAACACCTCGAACGATGGCATGTGACCCGTTCCCCATCAGCACGGGTGAAGTCCTTGTTGCCTGGTAAGAAGAAAACATGGAGGCGTCAGCACAAACATGTACATTGGCACTGGTGTCAATTAACCAATCAAGGGATTGAAATACTGAAAGGATGGTAGGAAAAATACCGTACCCTGATTCCTTCATATCAGTATCACCGATGACAACATTAGCGGACTTGCCGCTCTTCTCATGTTCGCGCTCCTCAAAGCGGTTAGGACACTTCGGAGCCAAGTGATTAGGATCACCGCAGACATGGCAAAGTCCCTTCCCCTTCTTATGAGAATTCTTCTTGAAGTTGGTAGAATGTGATGGCTTGTTCTTTGTATCAAACTTGCCTTTGCCCTGAGTTTTGTTCTTATTGTTTTTGAACTTGTTGGGCTGGGAGTTCTTCTTCTGTACCATGTGGGCACTAGAACCTCCCTCAGCAACTCGAGCACGTGTGTCCTTTGCTCTCGCCTTCTCTTCAACATCAAGAGTACCAATGAGACCCGCAACGGAAAACTCCTGTCTCTTGTGTTTCAGGCAAGTAGCAAAATTGTTCCATGAAGGTGGAAGCTTGGCAATGATGCCTCCGGCAACAAATTTGTTCGGCAACACACACTTGAAGTACTCAAGTTCTTTTGCGAGCGACTGTATCTCATGAGCCTGGTGTACAACAGGGCGCTCATCAGTCATCTTGTAGTCATAGAATTGCTCCATGACGAACAACTCGCTGCCGACGTCCGAGGCACCAAACTTGGCCTCGAGCGCAGCCCACATGTCCTTGCTGTTGTCAAACGACATATACGAATCCACAATGGAGTCATCAAGAACACTAAGAAGAGAGCCTTTAAAGAGGGTATCGATCTTCTCAAAAGCTTCCAGCTGTGCTGGATTAAGATCGCCCTCAGGCTTGCTCTTGGTGGCATCATAGCAACCCATGGTCTGAAACCAGTAGACTGCTCTCGTGCGCCGCCTCTTATATTGCGCCCCCTTAAAGGCAGGCGGCTTCAGATGCGCAGCAAAACCACTCGGAGTAAATTGCCTATAATCAAGTTTTTGGATTGTTGGAAATATAAGCAAATTACTACGAGATTTAATCCGAATAAATAGAAGATAAATCATGACCACAGCAGCAGAGATTAACTAATCATGCGAACTAGCATAGCAGATGAACATATCACATCTAGGGAACATACTAGAAGCATGAATTCTACCACGATCTCGAACAGGAAGGATAGAATCACATACGGTGCAGCGGGTGCAGCACCGCTGGCGTTGACCTTGTCGCCCATGTCGTCGAGGACTAGGTTGCCGAGGTCGAGGAAGAAGTCGTCGTTCGCGAAGTCGTCGCTGCCAGCAGTCGCGCGAGTGCGCTCCCCAAAAACCTGATCGCCCCTCTCTCGTACAGGATCACGAGAGGCGGGGTTCCGGAGGCCTGCTGTCCCTTCTCGCGGTGCACGCCGGAAGCAGGGATGGAGAAGACTTTCTTGGCGGCGCAATGATCGGGAACGGTGGTGAGAAACCATACGAAGCGGCGGCGGCTAGGGTAGACGTCTGCCTGACTATATAGTGTGGGCTGGGTAGGTCGTGGGAGTAAACCCCACGTCCGAGTCGTCACGATCCAAAAGAATCGGAAACGGTTCAGTAATTAACGCGTCCGCTAATTATTAATTAATGACTCATTAATTTTCCCATGCAGCAAAAATATAGACAACGTGCATAGCTCTGTCCTCGGCTCGGCTCGATCCCGCAACCCGTGGCGCGTCGTGACGAGGCATGGCGTGGCGAGGCGAGCGAGGAGGAGGAGCGCGCGTGTAGGTCTCCTCTTCTCATGCTCATACACGTGGTAGAAGAGCTCACCTTATAAAGAGGTGCAACTCTCTCTCAACTTCCGGGGTGGGACTAAACTTTAGCCTCACTCACTCCACTCACATGTGTGCATGAATGGGCCAAGAGAATTTCAGAATTTTAGTTGGGCTTTGGGCCAAAACCTACTAGCAAAATTCCAACAATCCCCCACAAAGTCTCATTGGCACATCTCATCATTTAGTTCCAAAACATTGTTTTATATATAGGTGCTTAGTGGAGACTGTGAAGTTGAACTTCCACTTAGAAATTTATGCTACACTAGATCACAACTTGAATAGTGGACTATGCCTTGAACTACAAGTTTTCTGTGAAACTAGTTTCACACAAATTCTTGACCGATAATGGGCTGCCGCAAGGCTTCCCCGCGGGTGGAGCGTATACGTCATACTCCCGGGCCTTTCATGAATTTATTAGAGAACACCCAATTCTCACAGACTGCGACGTTAACAGTCAAATTCATATAGGTGTGTTCCTCAGAAGATGTTCTGCAGGACAACATCTCTGCTTACCCGAATAAGCCACTTGGAACACATTAAGATAAGTATCAACCTGCCATGCAGATCAGGAGAGTATTGCATCTTCATGGAGTGGGATAATTAATATAGGGATACTCTCCGATCACATAGAGTGGGTTACCACTATGGACAACTCATGCGTGGGTCTCAAACCCATCTCCATCGATGCATTATCTATCACATTACGTGATAGACCCTTTGTGAAGGGATCTGCCAAGTTTTTCGACGTTTGGATATAATCCAACGTAATAACTCCAGAGTTCCTCAATTTTCTGACAGATTTTAGTCTCCTCTTCACATGCCTTGAGGACTTCATATTGTCCTTAGAACTGTTTATCTTGACGATCACAGTTTGATTATCATAGTTCATCAGGATAGGGGGTATTGGTTTTTCAACCATAGGTAAGTCCATCAAGAGTTCACGAAGCCACTCTGCTTCAACAGTGGCAGTGTCTAATGCTGTGAGTTCTGCTTCCATAGTTGACCTCGTTAAGATGGTCTGCTTGCAAGACTTCCAGGAAACAGCGCCACCACCAAGTGTAAAAACATAACCACTTGTGGCCTTAATCTCATCAGCATGAGATATCCAGTTTGAGTCACTATAACCCTCTAGTACCCTTGGATACCCGGTGTAGTGAATCCCATAGCTCGCGGTGCCTTTCAAATAGCGCATAACTCTCTCAAGCGCATGCCAATGATCATCTCCCGGTTTTGACACAAACCGACTCAGCTTGCTCACAGCAAAACAGATGTCAGGCCTCGTGGCACTCGCCAAATACATAAGCGAGCCAATAATCTGAGAATACCTCAGTTGATCTCTAGCAATCTGTCGATTCTTTCAAAGCAACACACTAGCATCATATGGAGTTGGAGAAGGCGTGCAGTCGCTATACCCAAAACGACTCAAGACCTTTTCCACATAATGAGACTGAAGCAGTGTGATCCCACCATTCTCATCTCTCAACAGCTTGATGTTTAAGATAACATTAGCTACTCCTAGATCCTTCATCTCAAAACAGCGAGATAAGAAATCCTTAACCTCCTTGATTAAATCAAGTTTGGTTCCAAAGATCAATATGTCGTCGACATACAGACAAAGAATAACTCCTTCGCCCCACCATAGCGATAGTACACGCACTTGTCACCATCGTTTACTACAAAGCCAACAGTAGTTAATGTTCTTTCGAACTTCTCATGCCACTCCTTAGGAGCTTGTTTAAGGCCATATAAAGACTTTAATAACTTGCACACCTTTCCTTCCTGACCAGGTACTACAAAACCATCTGACTGATCCATGTAAATTTCCTCCTTCAACTCTCCATTGAGGAAAGCCGTCTTAACGTCCATTTGATGAACGAGAAGACCATGTGAGGCAGCCAGTGATAGTAGCACCCGAATTGTGGCCAGTCTAGCCACGGGTGAGTAAGTATCAAAGAAGTCTTCACCTTCTTTCTGGGTATAACCCTTGGCCACACGCCGTGCCTTGTACTTTTCAATCGTACCATCAGGTCTAAGCTTCTTCTTGAACACCCACTTACATCCTACAGGTTTGCACCCATAAAGACAGTCAGTGATCTCCCAGGTACCATTAGCTAAGATGGAATCCATCTCGCTACGTACAGCTTCCTTCCAGTAGTCAGCATCAGGAGATGCATAGGCTTCTGAAATAGTCCTGGGTGTGTCATCCACGAGGTACACAATGAAATCATCACCAAAAGACTTTGCAGTCCTCTGTCTCTTACTCCTCACAAGAGTTCCATTGTTACCCTCAACAGGATTCTCAACGTGTTCCATCGCAATGGTGGGTTCAGGAATTACAGTGAATTCCTCACTAGATGGAGTAGGTATCTCCTGATTTGATGAACTCGACATATCCTTCATAGGAAATATGTCCTCAAAGAAAGTTGCATCATTTGATTCCATAATCATACCAACATGCATGTCGGATACCTCCGATTTTATTATCAAAAATCTATAGCCGATGCTATGAAAAGCATAGCCCAGAAGAACACAATCCACGGTTTTTGGTCCAAGCTTGCGCTTCTTGGGAATTGGTATATTGACTTTCGCCAAACAACCCCAAGTACGTAGGTAAGAGAGTTTCAACCTTTTCCTTTCCCATTCCTCAAATGGAGTCATGGTCTTATGCTTTGTGGGAACTCGGTTTAGGACATGACACGCAGTCATTAGCGCCTCCCCCACCATTTCTTGGATAGACCTGAAGTGTCTAACATGGTGTTAACCATATCAGTTAGAGTTCGGTTCTTTTTCCGGCTACCCCATTTTACTGGGGTGAGTAGGGAGGCGTCCTCTCATGGATTATACCATGTTCCGCACAAAACAGATCAAATTCATTGGAAAAATACTCTCCACCACGATCGGACCTAAACCGTTTAATTTTTCGATCAAGTTGGTTCTCTGCCTCAGCTTTATAGTTTTTAAAGAAAGTCAAAGCCTCATCTTTTGATTTCAGAAGATACACATAACAATATCTAGTGGAGTCATCAATCAACGTCATGAAGTATCTCTTTCCACCTTTTGTCAACACGCCATTCATCTCACAAAGATCAGAATGTATAAACTCTAGTGGCGCCAAGTCTCTTGCCTCTGCAGTCTTATGGGACTTGCGAGGTTGCTTAGCTTGCACACATACTTGGCACTTGGAGCCTTTGACAGTAGAGATTTTCGGAATTAAATTCATATTGGCTAACCGCGTCATGCAACCAAAGTTAATATGACAGAGTCGTGAATGCCAAATATCAGACTCATTATTGTGGCAAACATTATTAATAACTTTAGTGCAAATATCTGACAAAGATAGGCGGAACAAGCCTCCGCACTCATAGCCTTTTCCAACAAATTGTCCACACTTAGAAATTACAACTTTATTGGATTCGAAAACCAACTTAAAACCATCTCGACATAAACGGGAACCGCTAACGAGATTTTTATTGATGGACGGCACATGATGAACGTTCTTCAGACGCACAGTCTTCCCCGAAGTAAACTTCAGATCGACCGTACCAACACCTCGAACGATGGCATATGACCCGTTCCCCATCAGCACGGGTGAAGTCCTTGTTGCCTGGTAAGAAGAAAACATGGAGGCGTCAGCACAAACATGTACATTGGCACTGGTGTCAATTAACCAATCAGGGGATTGAAATACTGAAAGGATGGTAGGAAAAATACCGTACCCTGATTCCTTCATATCAGTATCACCGATGACAACATTAGCGGACTTGCCGCTCTTCTCATGTTCGCGCTCCTCAAAGCGGTTAGGACACTTCGGAGCCCAGTGATTAGGATCACCGCAGACATGGCAAAGTCCCTTCCCCTTCTTATGAGAATTCTTCTTGAAGTTGGTAGAATGTGATGGCTTGTTCTTTGTATCAAACTTGCCTTTGCCCTGAGTTTTGTTCTTATTGTTTTTGAACTTGTTGGGCTGGGAGTTCTTCTTCTGTACCATGTGGGCACTAGAACCTCCCTCAGCAACTCGAGCACGTGTGTCCTTTGCTCTCGCCTTCTCTTCAACATCAAGAGTACCAATGAGACCCGCAACGGAAAACTCCTGTCTCTTGTGTTTCAGGGAAGTAGCAAAATTGTTCCACGAAGGTGGAAGCTTGGCAATGATGCCTCCGGCAACAAATTTGTCCGGCAACACACACTTGAAGTACTCAAGTTTTTTTGCGAGCGACTGTATCTCATGAGCCTGGTGTACAACAGGGCGCTCATCAGTCATCTTGTAGTCATAGAATTGCTCCATGACGTACAACTCGCTGCCGGCGTCCGAGGCACCAAACTTGGCCTCGAGCGCAGCCCAC
Organism: Triticum dicoccoides; assembly: GCF_002162155.2. Classification (NCBI taxonomy): domain Eukaryota; kingdom Viridiplantae; phylum Streptophyta; class Magnoliopsida; order Poales; family Poaceae; genus Triticum; species Triticum dicoccoides. The sequence continues at coordinate 352,958,477 of NC_041390.1, read as the reverse complement.
ATATCCTTTCCGTTGTCAAACGACATATACGAATCCACAATGGAGTCATCAAGAACACTCAGAACAGCGCCTTTAAAGAGGGTATCGATCTTCTCAAAAGCTTCCAGCTGTGCTGGATTAAGATCGCCCTCAGGCTTGCCCTTGGTGGCATCATAGCAGCCCATGGTCTGAAACCAGTAGACTGCTCTCGTGCGCCGCCTCTTATATTGCGCCCCCTTAAAGGCAGGCGGCTTCAGATGCGCAGCAAAACCACTCGGAGTAAATTGCCTATAATCAAGTTTTTGGATTGTTGGAAATATGAGCAAATTACTACGAGATTTAATCCGAATAAATAGAAGATAAATCATGACCACAACAGCAGAGATTAAACTAATCATGCGAACTAGCATAGCAGATGAACATATCACATCTAGGGAACATACTAGAAGCATGAATTCTACCACGATCTCGAACAGGAAGGATAGAATCACATACGGTGCAGCGGGTGCAGCACCGCCGGCGTTGACGTTGTCGCCCATGTCGTCAAGGACGAGGTTGCCGAGGTCGAGGAAGAAGTCGTCGTTCGCGAAGTCGTCGCTGCCAGCAGTCGCGCGAGTGCGCTCCCCAAAAACCTGATCGCCCCTCTCACGTACAGGATCACGAGAGGCGGGGTTCCGGAGGCCTGCTGTCCTTCTCGCGGTGCACGCCGGAAGGAGGGATGGAGAAAACTTGCTTGGCGGCGCAATGATCTGGAACGGTGGTGAGAAACCATATGAAGCGGCGGCGGCTAGGGTAGACGTCTGCCTGACTATATAGTGCGGGCCGGGTAGGTCGTGGGAGTAAACCCCACGTCCGAGTCATCACGATCCAAAAGAATCGGAAACGGTTCAGTAATTAACGCGTCCGTTAATTATTAATTAATGACTCATTAATTTTCCCATGCAGCAAAAATATAGACAACGTGCATAGCTCTGTCCTCGGCTCGGCTCAATCCCGCGGCGCGGCGCGGCGCATCGTGACGAGGCGTGGCGTGGCGAGGCGAGCGAGGAGGAGGAGCGCGTGTAGGTCTCCTCTTCTCATGCTCATACAAGTGGTAGAAGAGCTCACCTTATAAAGAGGTGCAACTCTCTCTCAACTTCCGGGGTGGGACTAAAATTTAGCCTCACTCACTCCACTCACATGTGTGCATGAATGGGCCAAGAGAATTTCAGAATTTTAGTTGGGCTTTGGGCCAAAGGCCTACTAGCAAAATTCCAACAATTTTATCCTCAACTTTCTATTTGCAGTCACCTGAAATTGTTTATCAAATATTTGTTGGCTACAATAAGAAAATAATGAGTATGTTATTCTTGTAATACATATCTTGTTATCCATGTAGCAGATCCTTCATGCTTCTGCAATATCCACGCTCAAGCTAGAATGCAGATATGATTGGACTTCCAGTATACCCCATAAGTAGAGATGAGTCATGCTATTCGATCATGGTTTGGAGAGGTCAAACTTCATATCTAGGTTTTTTGGTATGCTAAGAGATAATAAAACTTGATGAGGCCTCTTACAATGCACTGCTGATATGACAGACCGAGGGAAAGAATTAAAGAAGATATTGCTAAAATGAAGACCATTTTAATTGCTATTTCCTTTACAAAAATCCACTCTTGAGCTTTACGCCAATAAATTTCTTTCTTTGTGTACAACTTAACCTTCATTTCCTATTGATGCAGATGTAATTTTGCTTCAGGGTTGGCAGTAGCAGTTCTTCAGAGCCACTAGGCAACAATTGACAGGGAAGAAAGTGTTACTATTAGTCCCTTTGATTTTCTTCTGCTTGGGGAGTTCCTACATGTATTAGTAGCTAATGCTTTGTCATATGCTTTAGGACACACCTTGCTGCAGATATGTGTTCACATGCTTCATGCTTTTAAGTATCTACTTTCAAGGCTTTCACAAAAAAAGTATCTACTTTCACGGGATAACTCGGTCCCTATGTTTCTTGAGAGGACAGGACTAACTGGAAAATATTATATGGCTCACAACACGAAGAAGCATGCAGTAATTTATAAGTTTATTTGTTTGCTAAACTTCGGTTCTGATTCGGAACATACGTATTTTATTTTTTGAGTTTGCTTTACTTGGTCAGATTATAATCCGGTGCATTTCTATGATACACGTTCAAGCTGAAGAGTTAATTGTATTAGGTTTAAGAAATGAGTAAATTGTATTATATGTCACATCGGCTTGGACTCAGGGGGGTTGTTAAAACGTAGGCTTCATGGTTTTTACTCTAGGTATGCAACTACAAGCATCTTCACTTGCTTTTGCTGTGCTATTCTTGATAGCAGACTAAGATGGTTAGTTTGCAAAGTTCTTGGATAAACTAGGAAGATATTGTTTTTTTTTGCACATGTTGGACTATACAATTGCTTGATGTCGGTATATACTAAGTAAAGTATTTTAATAGTTAAAAGCAGAGTGAATACAGCAGTAGCTGGAATTTTAAAACTCCATGAATTTTTTTATCATTGTAGAATCGTTAAACAATGATTAAACACCTATTTATTTCTCTGAATTATTTTAGTGATTGTAGACACTGATTACAGTAGACAATTTTTTCTGTGATTGTAGACACCGTATACAGTACTTGGCCGGAATATTTGACTGAATAATCATACATGTGACTGAATTTATCTTAATTTTGACTGCATTTTGCAGAACTATAGATCACAAATACTCCATGGAGTATGATGGAGTAGTACAGTACCAAGAAGAACTCCATAAATGAATTTTGACAGTTTTGAACTGCATTTATAGAATTACACAACACACAAATAAAAACATCTTCACTGTCAAAATTAGTGCTTAAATGTGATCAACAGTAAACTGTTAATATTAGTGCTTAAACATGTGTTTGACAGAAATTGACAGGTTTTTGGCAGTAGAAATGTTTCGATAGGTTTTTGGTAGTATAAATTTCAATAATTTGTTGTTGGCAATACAGAGATGTTTGTGACAAGTAATTGACACAAGTAACTTGATGATGTTATTCAGTTATCTAAAATCAAGTTTTCTTGGAGTACGGAAATGTTTGACACAAGTAATTGACACAACTGCAGTAATTCAGTTAACTTGGAGTACAGAAATGTTTGACACAAGTAATTGACACAACTGTAGTAATCCAGTTATCGAAAATCAAGTTTTCTTGGAGTACAGAAATGTTTCTAGAGTAATTGATTGTTTCCAAAATATTCTGGAGTAATTGATTGTTTCCAAAATCTGTAGTAATTGATTGTTTCTAAAATCTGAATGCATCAAGAGATCATCCAAGAGATCTGGAGTACTTGTGTTCAAAAGTTAACTGGATTTTTTGGTATCAACATTGCAACATTTCTTCAGAGTACATGATTAGTTGTGTTTGAAATTACAGAACAAGCGCAGTGTACAGAAATTGGAGCTCGGGGTGCTTCTTCTCACCGGCAGCAGCACGAGCAGGGGAGCTCTGGGTGGCAGCAGGAGTAGCAACTTGAAGAGGAGCAGGAGAAGGAGCTCGAGGTCCACGCGCTCGAGACCCAGATGCGCGTAAGTGCTGGGTGGCGGCGGCGGCGGCGACGCAGGCTCTGGGCGGCAGGAGGGGATAGCGGTGGCGCAAGCCTAGGCGTTAGGAGGGATCACGGCGGGAGGGGATAGTGGCGGTGTAGCGCGCGTCAGCCGTGGAGCCAGCGTCCGTCGAGGTAGTCGCCGTGGAGGTCACCTCCATGCGGGCGGCGCAGGTTGACCTTCATCGTGCGCTGGGCCCTACGGCGGCTGCTGATGGCAGCTGGTGTTGGTTCCTGCCCACGGTGTGCATGGGTGACAGAGGAAGGAGGAAGAAGCAGAGGGGGGCTGATCATCCGTCTATCGATTTAGTTTGCTTTTCATTTTGTTAGTTTTTCTTACTATTTTTCTAGCTAAGTGAAACCTATCAGAAGCTTTGAACTTTAGCAACGCCGGTGATTGGACTCTTGGTGTTTGTGGATTCTGAATGAAGTACAAGCAGCTAAATTTTCTGAATGAATTTGTTGAGAATTTGTATAGTTATTCTTCATTCTGGGTGCATGGCTATTCTTGGGTTTGAGCCTTAGGCATGTGAGATGAAATTTCACTGTTTCGTGAGCTATTTAAACTGAAATCATTCATCCGTTTTGTTCTGAAATTTTATCCCAATACTTTTAATCACTACTGTACTTCTATTTCGGCAACATAATTTGTTTCGACTTGTCATGTGCCGGTTCACCAACAATACAAACACAATGCAACTTGAAACATTAAGTAAGAGCATATCCATGTTTAATTGTTATATTCTTTGAGGAAGTTATGGCATTTACATACTGAAAATATTAATTGTTTGAAAATTGTTCGAACAATGTTGCTCTGCTATGGTTGTTTGATTACTTGCAAAGTGATTTGGTTGGTATTTTTTCAACTGTTTAAGCATATATTTATTTATTTTGCACCTGATGCAATGCACGGGCACTTTTACTAGTAATATATTATTTTGTAGCTGACACGTCTTCGTCGTATCTATTTTTCCTAACGCTTTTTCTCTTGTTTTGGACTCTAATTTGCATGATTTAAATGAAACTAACCCGGACTGACGCTGTTTTAAGCAGAACTATCATGGTGTTGTTTTGGTGCAGAAATAAAAGTTCTCGGATTGGAACGAAACTTGTTGGAGAATTATTTCAGAATAAAAGAAAAATACTGGAGCCAAGAACCACCGGAGGGGGGCACCTCAGTGAGCATAACCCACCATGGCGCACCCCCCTCCATGCATGCCCAGGTGGGTTGTGCCCACCTAGTGGCCCCGCAGACTCTGATCCTGACTCCATAAATACCTATTTTTTCTGAAAACAATCAGGGAGGAAGAATTATCTCATTTCATGATACGGAGCTGCCGCCACCTCCTGTTCTTCATCGGGAGGCCAGATCTGGGGTCCGTTTTGGGCTCCGGAGAGGGGGATCTTCAATATTCGTCATCACCACCCTCCTTCATCGCCAATTGATGCTCCCCACTGGTCGGTGAGGAGTTGGATGAGGTTCGCTGGTCGGTGAGGAGTTGGATGAGGTTCATCATGTAACCGAGTTAGTTTTGTTAGGGCTTGATCCCTAGTATCCACAATGTTATGAGATTGATGCTGTTATGACTTTGCCATGCTTAATGCTTATCACTTTGGGCCCGGGTGCCATTATTATAGATCTGAACCTTTTATGTTATCACCATTATATCTATGTTCTGGATCCGTTCTTTCAAGTCATATTCACCTATTACGTGTTATGGTCCGTAAACCCCGGAGTGACAATAGTAGGGATACTTTCCGTGATGACCGTAGTTTGAAGAGTCCATGTATTCACCATGTGTTAATGCTTTGTTCCAGTTCTCTTTTAAAAGGAGGCCTTAATATCCCCTAGTTTCCATATGGACCCCGCTGCAACGGGAGGGTAGGACAAAAGATGTCATGCAAGTTCTTTCCATAAGCACATATGACTATTTACAGAATACATGCCTACATTATATTTATGAACTGGAGCTAGTTTTGTATCGCCCTAGGTTATGACTGATCTATGATGAATACCATCCAATGAATCCACCGATCCAATGCCTACGAATTTCCTATATATTGATCTCACTAAGTTACTATTGCTACTGTTACTGTTACACTTGCTATAAAATCATTGCTATCACTGTTACCGTTACTATTGCTGTTGCTACTACTATCAAAACTATATTATTGTGCTACTGATTGCTTTGCTGCAGATAATTAATCTCTAGGTGTGGTTGAATTGACAACTCAACTGCTAATACTTGCAAATATTCTTTGGCCCCCTTGTGTCAAATCTATAAATTTGGGTTGAATACTCTACCCTCGAAAACTGTTGCGATCCCCTATACTTGTGGTTTATCAAGACCTTTTTCTGGTGCCGTTGCCGGGGCATAGCTATATTTGTTGAATCACTTGGGATTATTATTTATCTATCATTATGAAGAATCTGAAGGGTACCAGGACTAAGATTTCCCCCTCTAAAATGAGGGGAGGTAAGGAACTGCCATCTAGCTCTGCACTCGATTCACCCTCTATTTTGAGTAGACTTGCAACACCATCACATGCTACTAATCCTGATATGTCGCAAGTTATTGATGATGCTACTTCTATGAATGCTACTCATGATGATGGTAGTACCTTGCTTGATGATAATATGCCACTAGGTGAATTTCTTAATGAACAAATTGCTAGAGCTAAAAATATTGAGAGTGCTGAAACTGATGAAGTACTTGAATATGAAAATCTTGAAACACATGTTAGACCTAGCTCTCCTAGATATGAATTTCCTAAGATACCGGAAGGTTATGTTATGGATGAGGAGATAACTAGAAATTATTATGCAAAATAAAAGAAAAATCTTTGAATGCTAGAATGAAATGTGACCCTAAGTTTGCTACTTCACCTATCTTTGTTGATGATAAGGATTATGAATTCTATGTCGAACCAGAGTTAATTACTTTGGTTGAATCTTATCCTTTCCATGGATATGAAAATGAAACTGTTGTGGCACACCTTACAAAGTTGAATGATATAGCCACCCTTTTTACTCATGATGATAAAATTCACTACTATTATATCCTCAAATTATTTCCGTTCTCATTAAAGGGTGATGCTAAGATATGGTACAATACTCTTTCTCCTGGTTGTGTGCATAGTCCCCAGGATATGATTTATTATTTCTCTGAAAAATATTTTGCTGCTCATAAGAAACAAGGTGCCTTACAGGAAATATTTCACTTTGTGCAAATTGAAAAAGAGAGTCTCCCACAAGCTTGGGGGAGGCTTCTCCAACTGCTTAATGCTTTGCCTGACCATCCACTTAAGAAAAATGAAATACTTGATATTTTCTATAATGGACTAACCGATTCTTTTAGGGATTTCCTAGATAGTTGTGCTGGTTGTCTTTTCAGGGAACAGACTATTGAACAACCTGAGGAATTATTAAATAACATGTTGAAAAATTATGATGATTGGACTCTTCCCGAACCACCGCCTAAACCCACTCCGAATAAGAGGGGTATCTTATATCTAAATCCTGAAGATATGCAAGAGGCAAAGAAATGTATGAAGGAAAAAGGTATTAAAGATGAAGATGTCAAAAATTTACCTCCTATTGAAGAAATACATGGACTTGATACACCACCACCCAAGGTGGTAGAGGTAAACTCTTTATTGAAATTTTATGAAAAGGACAATCCTTATAATATGCATCCTAGTCAATGCCTTTATGAGTTTGATAACTACATTAGAAAACAAGATCACTTCAATGAAAATGTTATGAAACAATTGAAATACAACTCTGAGATGATTGCTCGCTTGAGTGACTTGTTATTTAGAATATATAATGATGTTAGAGGTGTAGGAAAACATGCTTCCATGGTTCACACACAGTTAGAATAGGTTGCTAAATCTCAAAGAGAATTACTTGATGAAATGAATAATAATATGAAGGACCATGCTATTAGAGTAGTAACTAGAGGAGGTAGAATGACTCGGGAACCACTTTACCATGAGGAACACCCTAAAAGAATTGAGCAAGACTCCCAAAGAAGTAACACTGATGCACCTAGTCTTTCTAAAAAGAAAAGGAAGAAGAAAAATGATAGGACTTTGCATACCTCTAGTGAACTTGAAATAGAAAAACCTCCTAAAGATAATAATGATGTTTCTATCTCTGATTCTGAAACTTAATCTGGTAATGAACATTCATCTAGTGATAATGAAAAATATAATAATGTTGTTCATGAAGACACTCAACCAAACAATGATAAAGAACCAGACAATGATGTTGAGACAGAACCAGCTGCTGATCTTGATAACCCACAACCTAAAAATAAAAGATATGATCAAAGAGACTTTATTGCTAGAAATCATGGTAAAGAAAGAGAACCATGGGTTCAAAAACCCATGCCCCTTCCACGCAAACCAACTAAGAAAAAAAGATGAAGAATTTGAACGCTTTGTTGAAATGCTTAGGACAGTCTTTTTGCGCACTCGCTTGACCAATATTTTAAAGATGGCCCCTTATGCAAAATACATGAAAGACATCATCACTAATAAAAGAAAGATACCAGAAGCTGAAATCTCAACCATGCTTGCTAATTATACTTTTAAGGATGGAGTACCTAGAAAACTTGGAAATCTGGGGATTCCAACTATACCTTGCTCCGTCAAAAGAAATTATGTTAAAACTTCTTTATGTGATTTAGGAGCTGGTGTTAGTGTTATGCCTTTCTCTTTATATAAAAGACTTGATTTAAATAAACTCACACCTACTGAAATATCTTTGCAAATGGCTAATAAATCAACTGCCATACCTATCGGTATTTTGTGAAGATGTGCCCGTTGTTGTTGCAAATGTCACCATCTTAACTGACTTTGTTATACTTGAGATGCCCGAGGAGCAACATGTCGATTATACTTGGTAGTCCCTTTTTGAATACTCCAGGGGTTGTTATTGATTGCAATAAAAGCAAGGTCACTTTTCATATCAATGGTAATGAGCATACAATGCACTTTCCGAAGAAACAATTCCAAGTGAATGGTATGAATGTTATTGAAAAATCTCCGACAATCACTATTGGATGTTTTCAACTACCTCTACCTACTGTCAAAAAGAAATATGATATACTTATTGTTGGGGACATGCATATCCCCGTTGAGGTAACTTAGTGTTTTACGAAAGTTCTTCGGTTTGGTCGGATTTCGGGCTCTGCAGACCCTTGATAGGTTTGAACTCTGGGGTGCGTGCGAAGAACTCAACCTCCCCAGCCTACCTAATCGCCAACCTCACGGCCTAGCTTGATGAATAGGAAGGAAATGGGATGCGACAGTTTACCCAGGTTCGGGCCACCTTGCGGTGTAAAACCCTACTACTACTTTGTGGTGGGTTGGCCTCGAGATGGGCTGAGGATGAACTAGTATAGTGGAAGAACAACCTTAGGAGGTGTGCTCTTGAGCTGGTGAGCTGGTGGGGATGGAATGGATCTGTCCCTCTCTATGGCGGTGGCTAGGTCCTGTTTATAGTGGCCTTGGTCCTCTTCCCAAATGAAGGCGGGAAGGGATCCCACAACGACCAAATTCGAAGGGAGACAACTAGTACATCTTATCATGACACAAGTAGTCTTCGCTTGCAAAGCTTCTAGTCGTGACACTGAGGGGGTCCTGGATTAAGGGGTCCTCGGGCATCTGACCTATTAGCCATGGGCCGGACTGATGGGCTGTGAAGACACAAAGACCGAAGACTACACCCGTGTCCGGATGGGACTCTCCTTGGCGTGGAAGGCAATCTTGGCGGCCGAATATGTAGATTCCTTTCTATGTAACCGACCTTGTGTAACCCTAGATCCCTCCCGTGTCTATATAAACCAGAGGGCTAGGTCCGTAGATAGGCCGAAGACTCATTACCATAGCCATACAAGCTAGACCTCTAGGGTTTAGCCATTACGATCTCGTGGTAGATCAACTCTTGTAATACTCGTATTCATCAATATCAATCAAGCAGGATGTAGGGTATTACCTCCATAGAGAGGGCCCGAACCTGGGTAAACATCATGTCCCCTGTCTCCTGTTACCATCGACCTAAGACGCACAGTTCGGGACCCCCTACCCGAGATCCGCTGGTTTTGACACCGACGTTGGTGCTTTCATTGAGAGTTCCACTGTGCCGTCGACAACGGGATCGATGGCTCGCCTCGTCCTTAAAGACAATATCACCACCGGAGGAGAACTGGCCCCAGGCCAAACCCTCCGGTTGGGCAGCTTTACCATGACCGCCCGTTCGGCCGTTAAGCCGACGATGACCTCTCGGGCCATCGAAAATCCTCTTCGTATCGACCCCAAACACTCCAAGAAGATGGATCCAGCGGAGTTTTCATCTTTAAATGAGCTCCTTGATCATATTGCCGCCCTGGGAATCGCCACAGATTACGATCGGATCGGGCCCAAACCCGACCAAGGAGAAATCAAATCTCCACCGATCACCCACCAGATAGCGGTAGTCGAGGAGAAAGACGGCGACTCTTCCCCTATACTGAAGACGGACTACGTCCGGATCGCCAACCCTACAGAGCCGGATACCCACCCGCAAAAGGAGGTGACTAGCCTTCCGAACATAGGGCGGCGGGCAAAGGCAACCAGAAGATACCCTGGAGCACGGACTGTTAAGTCTGGAAAAACTTCAGAATCTGGATCATCGATCGGGTCAGGGTCCAGATCCAATTCCACCCACCCACCTAGACATAAGCGCTCTCACAAGCATACAACAGCAGTCTCAGGAAATAGTCCACCACTTATGGGCCAAATTCCTCCTTGTCAAGGACAAGGTTAAAGATTGCCGCGACGAGGACGCGATATCAGCGTTCCGCAACAATTGGACAAACGAAGGAATCCTCAATGACATTAATCGCCGCCGCATACTACACTTCACTGACTTGGTAACTATCGTACAAAAGTACAACGCAATGGAAAGCGCCTGGAGGGATCAGGCAGCTTGTTGGGAGCCATCGGTCCCAACTCAACCACTGGTCCAGGCGAAAAGGGCACATCCCCGTGACGCACCCAGTCCAATAGCCAAGAAATACAAACCCATCACGCGGCCCGGAACCGTTCTGGAGGGATGGCTCGATGGCCCATGCAAAATAATCACAACACCGGATAACATACCAACCCACGGCCTTAGAGCATGTTGGATACTCCAACAGGTAGCCAAAAGAGGCGAGGACATCCTTACCAAAAACACCCCGAGCAACGCCCTCCAGAAGACAACGACCCCAGAGTACCGACGGTCTTCGAGACATTCACTTCAAACAAAAAGCGCAAAAGGGCACTTCGCGGCCTCGTCGAAGTCTGTCAAATCACCACAGTAAATCCTTGGAATGACACGGCTATAACCTTTAATGCCGGCGACGAACCAAAATACAAGACAGTCCGAACACCAGCCGCTTTAGTCCTCAGCCCTATCGTGGACGACTTTCGACTTACCAAGGTCCTCATGGATGGTGGCAGCGGACTAAACCTCATCTATGAGGATACACTCAACAAAATGGAAATAGACACGAGCCGCATCAAGCAAAGCAACACGACCTTCCGCGGAATCATTCCCAGTCGGGAGGCGTGGTGTGCGGGAAAAATCACACTCGACGTGGTATTCGGCACGCCGGAGAATTACTGATCTGAAGAAATCACCTTCCAAGTGGCTCCTTTCAGCAGCGGATACCACGCCTGTTGGGGCGGGATGCTTTTACACGCTTCCAAGTTATACCTCATTACGGGTATATGAAGCTCAAAATGCCCGGACCAAACGGCATAATCACTCTTGTCAGTGATCCGGACATAGCACTGTGCACCGAAAACAAAACCGCATCCCTGGCCCTTGAGGCATTATCTAAAGCCCTCATGGCCGAAGAATTAACCGCACTGCACTCCATGGTGGATAGGGACGATGTGATCTTGACAAACGACCCAAATCTACCTCCTTCAAACCGACAGAAGAAATAGTCAAATTCTAGGTCCACCCAACAGACCCCAAGAAGACAGCGTCTATTGGAGCACAACTAGACCCAACGGTCGATGCCGCACTAAGGGATTTCCTTCGCGACAAATGGGATATATTCGCTTGGCACCCTTCTGACATGCCTGGAATCCCACGTGAGCTGGCCGAACATAGCCTTAATATCTTAAAGGGACACAAACCAATCAAACAAGCACTGCGGCGCTTTTCCGAGCCCAAACGCCAAGCTACAGGGGAGGAGCTGGCCAAGCTAATTGAGGCCGGATTCATCAGAGAGATAAAACATCTGGATTGGCTGGCAAACCTGGTGATGGTACCAAAGAAGGACAAATCCTGGCGCTTGTACGTCGATTTTAAAGACCTCAATAAGGCTTGCCCTATAGATCCCTTCCCTCTCCCCCGCATTGATCAAATCATTGATGCTACCGCAGGACACGACCCACTGTGTTTCCTTGATGCATATTCCAGATACCATCAAATCAAAATAAAGGAGTCCGACCAAGCTGCAACAACATTCATTACTCCATATGGGCCATTCTGCTTCAACACCATGCCCTTCGGGCTCAAGAACGCCGGCGCCACATACCAACGCATGATTCAAACATGCCTGGAGAAACAGACTGGCAAGACAGTTGAAGCTTATGTGGACGACGTCGTCATCAAAACTAGGCACGTCGAAACACTAATAGACTATTTACGTCTCACATTTGATAACCTCCGCGCGTATGACATTAAGCTCAATCCGAAAAAGTGCGTTTTTGGCGTTCCTGCTGGAAAACTGCTGGGCTTCATCGTTTCCAATAGAGGAATTGAAGCAAATCCAGCCAAAATCCGAGCTTTATCACAATTGGCCATGCCAACAGACCTCAAACAAGTCCAAAAGCTCGCGGGTTGCGTGGCAGCTCTAAGCCACTTTATCTCTAGATTGGGAGAAAAGGCATTGCCACTCTATCGCCTTCTACGGCAAACCGATCTCTTCGAGTGGACGGACGCGGCAACAGCCGGACTGGAGGAAATAAAAACCCTTCTTGCGAGCAACCCAATCCCGGCCGTGCCAAATGTCGGCGAACCAATGCTATTATACATATCGGCAACACATCAGGTGGTGAGCGCCGTGCTCGTCGTTGAACGAGAACAGGACGAACACAAATTTCCGCTTCAGAAGCCAGTATACTACGTATCCACTGTCCTTACACCATGCAAATCCCGGTACCCCCATTATCAAAAGATAGCATACGCGGTCTTCATGGCATCCCGGAAGCTCCGTCACTACTTCCAGGAGTGTTCGATCACGGTGGCTTCCGAAGTACCACTCAATGACATTATAAACAACCGCGATGCCACGGGCCGGATTGCCAAATGGGCCATTGAGATCCTTCCATTTGATATTACATACAAACCACGTCGAGCTATTAAATCCCAAGTACTGGCTGACTTCGTCACCGAATGGACAGAGGCCGAACTCCCTAAAGAGTACGCATATATTCCAATTGGGTTATGTATTTCGATGGCTCCAAAATGCTGGCAGGGCTAGGGGCGGGCGTCGTTTTAACGTCACCTACTAGAGACGTCATTTAGTACATACTCCAAATACTATACACAGACTCCAACAACGCAGACGAATACGAGGCCTTATTGCATGGTCTCCGGATGGCTGTCTCCATGGGCATACAACGCCTAGAAGTGCGTGGGGAGTCAAACCTTGCAATATCTCAAATAAATGGAGACTTCGACGCCAAAGATCCGAAGATGGCAGCTTATCGTAATGCCGTCATAAAAATGTCGGCCCGGTTCGAGGGGCTCGAGTTCCATCATGTGGCTCGAGAAAGTAATCAAGCGGCGGACGTTCTTGCTTGTATCGGTGCTAAGAGCGACCCCGTCCCACTTAATATATTTCTGGAAAGGCTTATTAAGCCATCTGTGGCGTGGCAGGGGGAAAACGACAACACTAGCCCGGATTCGAACATAACCCCAGATTCCGAAAATACCGACATCATCGGAGGCTCAGCCACCGAAATAACACCGTCGGCGCATCTCATCATGGCAGTCATTGCCCCATGGACTGAACCCTTCCTGGCCTACCTTAATAGTAAGGAGCTTCCCGAGGATCAAAATGATGCCCGCTGCATTGTCCGGCGTTCGAAGGCCTACAAGGTTTATGATGGAGAGCTCTATAAGAAAAGCGCTACCGGAGTTCTTCAACGATATATCTCTGAGGAAGAGGGGCGACAACTCTTGGCTGAAATTCACGCCGGACTCGGCGGTCACTATGCCGCAGCTCGGGCCCTTATTAGCAAGGCCTTCCGTACAGGGTTTTATTGGCCAACGGCCCGAGCAGATGCATAGGACCTTGTCCAACGTTGCGTTGGATGCCAACTCTTTGCCTACCAAAGCCATATGCCCCCACTGCCTTACAAACAATCCACATCACTTGGCCTTTTGCGGCCTGGGGACTTGACATGGTCGGACCCCTTAAAGGAGGAAGCCATAAGAGAAAGTATCTGCTGGTTATGGTGGATAAATTCACTAAGTGGATAGAGGCCAAACTAGTCAAAACAGCCGAAGCGGGTCTGGTAATAGATTTCATATCCGGTGTGGTACACCGTTACGGTGTCCCACACAGCATAATCACCGATAACGGCTCTAATTTCACAGCCGATGAAGTGAAAACCTGGTGTGCCAATCTGGGCATTAAGCTCGATTACGCCTCTGTCTATCACCCGCAGACAAACGGTCAAGTCGAACGGGCTAATGGTCTTATTATGAGCGGCATCAAACCTAGACTAGTGCGGTCTTTGAAAGAATCAGACAAGCACTGGGTGGAGGAACTTGACTCCGTACTCTGGGGGCTGCGGACCACGCCCAACCGCACTACTGGATATACACCTTTCTTCATGGTGTACGGTGTAGAAGCAGTGTTACCCTGCGATATTATTCACGACTCACCTCGAGTGCGCATGTACGAAGAGAGAGAAGCCAAGCTTGATCGGCAGGACAACTTAGATGCCCTGGAGGAGGAGCGCGATGTCGCAAAAGCCCGTTCCGCATTTTATCAACAGCAGGCTCGCAGGTATCAAAGCAGAGAAGTGCGGGCCAATACTTATAACGTTAGTGAACTCGTTCTACACCTGCTGGAGAAGAAAAAGGACAAACTCAAGCCTAAGTAGGAGGGTCCCTTCATCATTGACGAAGTCCTCACCAGAGGAGCGTACCGCCTGCGTGATGCGCCAGACAATCACCTGGAGCCGAACCCCTGGAACGCGGCCAGACTCCGACAATTTTATGCCTAGCACCGAACACTGTGTTCGTCTCCTTCCTCCTGTTATTAATGTTATTTTTTCTCTCTCATTTCATTTTTATGTTTTTTCGTTTTGCTCTTTAGCCCTATGACTTTAGTACAGCTAGACCGTCCTCCCCTGATGCGTACATCTCCACATATGTACGTTCATTATACCTGGGGGCTTCTCATACAGAAGCTTGCTATTATTCTTTGAGCATCAAGCTCACCACATATGTGTTTTCCATATGTACCTTTTCTTCAACATTATATGCATCGATATGACTTAAGTTTTGGCCAAGCTAGGTTGCCTGGCTCCTATGCTTATGACCTACGTTCCCGTTAGTTCGGCTAGGGCATAAAGGGAGCACCTCTGCGATTGTTAATGCCGGGTCATCCGGATGTGTACCTCAGACTGGGTGAAGCCGAAAGCTAGCGTTCTTAAGGGAATATTCGGTCGGCGAATTAAAGATGTTTCCACATTCACTCCATTGTGCAACCCCAAAAGTTACTTACTCTGTGATTTTTTCAGTCATAGTTCGGACATGCACATTAAACGCATGCACACCCAGGGAAAGGGTTCCGCATGCACACCCAGGGAAAGGAACCCTTAATGGAACTATTCTGTCTGGAAGATGTTTCTTACATAATGTAATATAACATAAGTAGCCAGAATGCCAGATACACATTGTTTGTTCAAGCAACTATGACCCCTACGCCTGGTTCCCATGCATACCCCGGTATATTCTACCATTAGGGTATTCGGAAACACTCCGCACCTTCGGGTCCAGAGGTCGAAGCAAAAAGGTCTTCCATGACAATTGTTTTTATTATCCAGCTAGAAGGAAAGTACATAGTCAATTAGGACTCAAAAACTTCCTCCTCTATACCGTCCAATAGACATTCTAATTTACAATCCTTTTGGGAGTATCTAGCAGCCACCTCTACTTGGCCATATACTAAACTAACGGGAATTTCTTCCCCATTTGACCCTAGTGGTCTGACCCGGGCCATGTGATTCGGATTCAGCTTGGTATATCGTGTTTTTACCATGGCCCAACCCTCTCGCGCGCCCTCTCGGCAGGCTGATATCTTCCATAGTCGGATACGCCGCCACACTCCCTTGAACAGCTCTACAAGCTTCTCCATACTCCCTGGAGGGGAGTCGGATGGCCATAAGGCCTTGGCTACACTCCGCATTGCTAGTCGAGCTTGCTCGTGCAACTGCGACAACCCTTGCAGAAGATCACTTGATGATCCGGACACCTCCTCTTCGGGACGGCCCGCCAATATATCTGCAATCACAGCTATATCAGCTACTTTTACTTTCAAACTGTTATAAGGTAAATATGGCCACATACTAAATATGCCGCCTCATAGTTTTTTGTTCTCCTTCACGGAGTCGGCTAGCTGGGCCCACACATCCTTCAGCTCTTCACCCAGCTAGGTGTTTGCATCTTGGAGTTTGTTTTTCTCCTGTTTGACACGGGTCAAAACCTGCTCGCCTGCAGCATGCAGTCTTTTCGACACTTTTTCCTCCAATTGATCCGATGATCCTGTTATGAGATAAAGCCACAGTGTTAACACGGTCGCTGTGCAATAACTGTTTCTCGATGGAGGGAAATATCACCGGAGGACGCCTCTTTGGATTTTTCCAATTCGGCGGTCACTGCGTTCAACTGCGTCTGGAACATTTCTAGCTCTTGGGCTAGCACGGCGTTCTTCTTCGATAGAACTTGGTCATGCAGCGATCCTCAAATCAGTTGTCCCAAGTACTTTAAGTCTCGGAGGGCTAATGGCATATGGTTATCATAGTCAGACGAAGTAAACTTACATGCACATCTTTTAAATGTTGCTTTGTGGCTCTGTTAAGCCCATCTCAAGGTGCTCAGATATATGCATCAACAGAGCTGAAGGCATTAAATGCCTCTTCTGAAAAGCCAGGGTCTTGTAAAATGGCCCTGTGGCACCGATGATTCATGACGCTCTCCACTTCCGAGTTGGTGACGGATACGTCATCTGAATCCTCGGCTGGAGGACAGTCTGGCGTCACCCCTGCATCAGTCCCCGTCTTCATGGCAGGATCTGGATCCTGGCTGCGGGAAGTATGGCCGGCCGGACCCCCGGATATAGTCCGGCACACCTTTTACCTAATACAGGGTAAACGGAAAGGTCACAGTTGGATGTGACTGCCAAGGTGCATATTCGCAAATTCATACCTCTTTGATGAAGGCTCGGCCGTACCTTCGTTTGCCTTCCTCTTTGAAGGCTTGCCTGGTGTGGGGGACGCTCTCTTCGGAGATGCCCCCGGGGCAGCATGGCGCGCCGAACGCCTCCCCTTTTGAGAACATGATAGTGCGGTGGGTAAGGAGGAATGAGAAAACTCTCCTGGACAAGGTATCTCCGGATTACTTACATGTGAAGCAGGAAGGAGGCTGGGGTAATCAACGATGATGGGTACATCTGTACCGTCATAGCTCATCTGATAGAATATTCCATCCTCGAGCTCCACAAATATGTCCGGGTCTTCCTCATATCCGGGGTCAAGATCCCGGTTGCGATTCTCCGGCTGAGGGGAAGGATCATGGATCCCCTCGACAGCCTTTCGCCATTCCTGTTATAAGTGGATAAGATGTTGCCTGTCAAGAATGATTCAGGGACAGGAGTAAAGTAGTGGAGCTGAAGCTTACCCAGCTAGGAGGATTATACATGGAAAATCTGTCTCAATATTGGAGACGGTTGAACTCCTCCTTCTCCCCTTTATACAGATCGACCAGTATTTTGGCCAGGGCGGCGGGGGTCTTCAGGCCCTTCCGACCATAGCTTGAGGCGTCGTCTTCCCCGTTATAATGCCACATGGGCAGCCCTCTGTATTGGAGTGGCTGGACCCCCCGCGTTATAGAGATCGCCATTACCTCGACTATTGACAATCCGGACTGGGCAAGCGTCTTAATCTTGCCCAGCAGCAGGCTGATCTCTGCACTATCCTCTTCCTCGAGGCTCCGAGGACGCCAGCTATGTCATTTCTTCAGCGGATCATTTGAAAACTCGGGGAGGCCCATGCGGTCGGGGTCGGGAAGAGCGATGTCGTTGATGTAGAACCATTTGGAAGGCCACTCTTCAGAAGATTTCTTCGGCGTACCAGACAGATATCCGGTCCCGGCGATGCACCACACTTCGGCTCCTCCCACTTCAAAAATTGACCCACCTTGATTGCGAGGGACGAGGCAGAACAGTCTTCTCCATAAATCGAAATGGGCCTCGCAGCCCAGGAATAGCTCGCATAGAGCGACATAACCCGCAATATGGAGGATGGAGGCGGGAGTGAGACTGTGCAGTTGGAGGCTGTAATACTCCAGCAGACCTCGGAGGAAGGGATGGATCGGAAAGCCGACACCTCTTAACAAGAAGGGGACGAAGCACACTCGTTCTCCCGCAGATGGATTGGGGAAATCCTCTGCCTGGGTTTTGCCGTCGAAGGAGGCCAATCCTGCTTGAACATGGACCAGATCTGCAGGAGGGAGAAATCCCTGCGTTTGCAACTTCTCTAATTGGCTGTGGGACACGGAGCACCTCTCCCACTCGCCTTTCTCTGGGTCGGAACGGGAGGTGGAGCTGGGAATTTTAGCCATGTTGGAATAGTCTTTCTTGGCAATCTCTAAGGATTTTTCTCCGCGTGGTGCCAAATGGATCTGAGACCCAATCTCTTTAAATAGACGCTCTTTCTTGCGTGGCCGGGGTGTTATTTGCAAAAAATACCCTGACCGTCCGCATTCGCCCGACATGTGGAAGCTTAAGTCAAAGATGCATAGAAGCCGAGGGGTGTGGCATTGAATTATAAGCCGAATACATTACTTGGAAGTCGTCGTCGGAGGAACCCGCCTTGCAATGCAGAAGACAATCTACATGCCGAACATCTTGTCATTGAAGCCTGGTTCGGGGGCTACTGGGGGGTCCTGGATTAAGGGGTCCTCGGGCATCCAGCCTGTTAGCCATGGGCCGGACTGATGGGCTGTGAAGACACGAAGACCGAAGACTGCACCCGTGTCTGGATGGGACTCTCATTGGCGTGGAAGGCAAGCTTGGCGGCCGAATATGTAGATTCCTTTCTTTGTAACCGACCTTGTGTAACCCTAGATCCCTCTTGTGTCTATATAAACCGGAGGGCTAGGTCCGTAGATACGCCGAAGACTCATTACCATAGCCATAGAATCTAGACCTCTAGGGTTTAGCCATTACGATATCGTGGTAGATCAACTATTGTAATACTCGTATTCATCAATATCAATCATGCAGGACGTAGGGTATTACCTCCATAGAGAGGGACCGAACCTGGGTAAACATCATGTCCCCTGTCTCCTGTTACCATCAACCTAAGACGCACAGTTCAGGACCCTCTACCCGAGATCCACCGGTTTTGACACCGACAGACGCCGTGGTGGGCTCGGCGATGACCTCCATCATGCCGTCCTAGCGGTCTTGGTCTTGTTGCATGGGAATAGAAACCTTTGGCTGATTCGTCGGGAGTCCACGCCTGCGCTTGCCTCCTTAGCACCAAAGAGGAAAGCGCAGTCCTACGCCCGCTGGCGCCCGCCTGGCTTTGGTCATCATGGCTCACGTCATCCGAACCTCATGAGGTGAGGCTTTCATAGAAATCTTTGCTCCTCAGGAGCCAGCGTGAGGAGGCCGCTCCTTCTGGAAGTCTTGGCGTCGTCCGCCTCGCGAGGCTTCTCCCCTCACGAGGGTCTTGGGTTGTCGATGCTGAAGATGGGCCATACCAGGCCGTCGATGGAGCCACGCCATGGGTCGCAGGCTGGCAAGTCTGGGTACCCTCATTCCCAGAACGCTGACAGTAGCCCCCGGTCCCAAGGTGCACTGAACTTGGTTTCGAGGAAAAGCCAAAGGGCAAGTGTGGAGCGTCGCGGGCCCCAACCACCAGCAGCCTTGGTCGATGCGTGGTGCTAGGCGAGACGTGGGCGCCCCCACTTTCCCACGCTGCCTCGATAACTACTAGGCTTGGTAGCCGCTTGTTGCTAATGCAGCCTTGCCATCATTGCTCATCGTGCTCGCCCTTGGCTCCTCTTTCCTGTGAACTCGCATCTCTTCTCCCAAACTCGGTGCCGACGTCAATCCTCCCTCGCCGCCATGGCCCCGCGGTCGAAGAAGAAGGGAAAGGCCTACGCTCGGTCCGAATCCCTGCCAATCTTGGAGCCTGCCCTTTAGAGGTCGACGGTGATCAATCAGGAGGGGTTGGCCAAGGTCCAGCCGACCCTCGCCGATCCCAATGAGTGGAAGGCGATGAAGGCTTGGCCCGCCTCCTGGGCTATGATCGACATGGAGGCCACCGAGATCCCCATCCATCTTCACGCCCTCTTGGCTGGCCCGATCCTCCCTTACTCTGATTTCTTCAATGCCATACTCTCGCATTACCAGATCCAGGCGCTGCATCTAGAACTCCAATCCATCATCCTCCTCGCCATCTTCGCCTTCCTGTGTGAGGCTATGGTGGGAATTGCTCCTTCTGTTGCCCTATTTCACCATTTCTTCTTAGTCCACCTGGTCGACGCCCCCAGTGCTCGGGGTGCGTGGCCTTCCAGGCCGTGGCGGCAACGACTGGCTTAGGCATTGACTTCATGCTCCGTCCAGATGTGAGGGGATTCTGGAAGCAGTGGGTGTATGTGGATGCCGGCACGCTCAGCCCCCTGCTCCTGCTCCCACGAGTGCCAGCGGTGCCCGGCTCTAGCTGTGAAGCTCGTTGACCGTCGGCTTGCCCATGTCTAGACCAGGCTGGCCAAGTTGAAGAAGGTCGGGGTGACTGCGCCGATGGTGGTGAGGGAGTTCGTCCGGCAGCGCATCGCCCTGCTCCAGCGCCATTCTCGCCCAATGTGGACCTTCACTGGCCCCAAGGACCCCATAAGGCTCCAGGTTCCTTCGCTTCCTTCCAAGACACTGCGCGCCGTGCTCGCTCTCTTGACGGGTGACCCGACGCCTGCTGCGCTTCCGGAGGATGGATGCCTCTTGTGGCTCTGCTCGAACAAGGTGGATGTAACACCCACGATGCGGCTATATCTCCCACGTGTCGGGGCACGACTTAGAGGCATAACCGCATGGTAGGCATGTCATAAGAGGGGTAATCTTTACACATCCCATGTACTGAATAAGAAAGGGATAAAGAGTTGGCTTACAATCGCCACTTCACACAATACATAAATATATCATACACCATCCAGAATACAATCAAGGTCCGACTACGGAACCAAAATAAAGAAAGACAACCCCAAATGCTAGATCCCCGATCACCCCAACTGGGCTCCTCTACTGATCATCTAGAAAAAAAACATAGTAATGACCAGAATCCTCATTGAACTCCCACTTGAGTTCGGTAGCGTCCCCTCTACTGGCATCATTGGCACCTGCATCTGTTTTGGAAGTATCTGTGAGTCACGGGGACTCAACAATCTCACACCCTCGCGATCAAGACTATTTAAGCTTAAAGGAAGGAAAAGGGTAGTGAGGTGGAGCTGCAGCAAGCACTAGCATATATGGTGGCTAGCTTACGCAAAAGAGAGCGAGGAGAGAAGCAAAGTACGGTCGAGAAGCTAAAAAGATCAAGAAGTGATCCTAAAGCTACTTACGTTCAAGCATAACACGAGACCGTGTTCTCTTCCCGGACTCCGCCAAAAAGAGACCATCACGCCTACATGGTTGATTCATTTTAATTAAGTTAAGTTTCAAGTTTTCTACAACCGGATATTAGCAAATTCCCATCTGCCCATAACCATGGGCACGACTTTCAAAAGTTCAAAACCCTGCAGGGGTGTCCCAACTTAGCCCATCACAAGCTCTCACGGTCAATGAAGGATATTCCTTCTCCCAGGACCACCCGATCATACTCGGAATCCCGGTTACAAGACATTTCGACAATGGTAAAACAAGACCAGGAAAGCCGCCCGAATGTGCCGACAAATCCCGAGAGGAGCTGTACATATCTCGTTCTTAGGGCACACCGGATAAGCAATCCGTACAACTAAAACCAAACCTCAAGTTTCCCCGAGGTGGCGCTGCAAGGGGCTCTAGTTTGGACCAACACTCAGAGGAGCACTGGCCCGGGGGTTTAAAATAAAGATGACCCTTGAGTCCGCGGAACCCAAGGGAAAAAGGCTTAGGTGGAAAATGGTAAAACCAAGGTTGGGCCTTGCTAGAGGAGTTTTATTCAAGGCGAACTGTCAAGGGGTTCCCATTATAACCCAACTGCGTAAGGAACGCAAAATCAAGGAACATAACACCGGTATGACGGAAACTAGGGCGACAAGAGTGGAACAAAACACCAGGCAAAAGGCCGAGCCTTCCAAACTTTACCAAGTGTATAGATGCATTAAAGTAAACAAGATATAATAATGATAACCTAACAATAACCATGTTCCAACAAGGAACAAACTCCATCTTCACCTGCAACTAGCAACGCTATAAGAGGGGCTGAGCAAAGCGGTAACATAGCCAGACAATGATTTTCTAGGAAAGGTGGGTTAGAGGCTTGACATGGCAATATGGGAGGCATGATATAGCAAGTGGTAGGTATCGCGGCATGGCAAAAGAGCGAACAGCTAGCAAGCAAAGATAAAAGTGATTTCGAGGGTATGGTCATCTTGCCTGCAAAGTTCTCCGAGTTAACGAAAGCTTGATCCTCGTAAGCGTACTCAATGGGTTCCTCGATCACGCACTCATCTCCCGGCTCTATCCAAGGCAAGAACACAAGCAAAGGAAACAACAATCAACCACGGTGCAATGCAGAAGCAACATGATGCAAAACATGGCATGATATGCGGGATGTGATATGCAATGCATATGCGTGCTCCGGAAGGAAAATATTGATCAAGACATCAACTTGGCAAACCAAGTGCGCCGCTGAAAAGATGAGTTGATTTCGGTCGAAATCGATATAAAGATCACCGGAATCGGATGCACGGTTTGCAAATGGCAAGCAAAACAAGAATGACACAATTCTACGATTAACAGCACGATGCCATCTAGAATGCAACAAGAAACTAAGCTACTGCACTCCAACATAGCAACAAAGCACATGGAAGTGATCTACTCAAGATGCTTGACAAAAGATGAACACTGAGCTACGGCTAAATCACACAAGAGCTGGTTCAAACAAGACTGGCAAAAGTGCAAAAGATATCAGCTTCACAGACTTAGTGAAAACACTAACATGCCAGGAATTAACATCAGGAAGCAATGTTTAGAGCAAGCAAACAACATGCTACAGGAAAAGATCATAGCAAACAAAGGCATGGCATGAATCTACTCAAACCATAGAACAAAAGTCCCTTACTGACCATGAGCCAAAAAGGCACAGAAGATATGATGGCACCCATGTAAACATAGCAAGTTCCGTTAACAGATTCAGACTTAGCAGAAAACTGGGCATGGCAAAACAGAGTTATGAAGGCATCTTTGCGAGCTCGATTCACTCAACAAAAGGCATTGCATGGCAAGATAAACATACTACCAGAAAGAAACATTGACCATAAGACTAACCATGGCAAGAACAAGTTCATATCATGCATGGATCAACTACAACAACCTTGGCAAAATTGATTAACATGTAAACAATCTGCCAGGAACATTTTATAGCAAAAGTAGAGAAAGATTAAGTCATGCTAGGGCACTCCATAATTGAAAACAGGGGCATGGATGGATAGAGCATGACCATATGTCCAAATCATCCTTACTGAATCAACTCAAAAGAAGCATGGATCTCACTGTAGCAACAAGAATACATGGCATAAAAATATCAGCAGGCACATGACTTAGCAAAATCCCGAGATCCTGAAATCAACAATAACACGAAGGCTACTTTGCATGCTTGTGCTAGTCACCAAAAATATCACAAAAATACATGGCATACACCCCTGGAAAGATGGCATGACATAGATCAAAACACATGTAGAGCTCATACCAATATGCAGCACACAACAAATGTAGCAAAAATGACAAAACCTCATACTCTGATAAGATTCAGCACCTAACAATTTATAGCACTCTTGAATCCATGATTTGGGCATCAATATGGAATCAAACATGCATGACACAATGGAACAAAATGAGGAGCACATCATGATGAACATTTTGATATATCACACGCACAAAACGGAGCAGTATGCAACAAGTTATGGCATGTCAAAGGGGGCACCAGAATGCAACAATTTTCGGGACTTAGTGGAAAACAAAGTCAACCTCGTGGATCTGGATCCAGATCTGGCGCGCATGGTTTGAGGTTCACCGGAGCTTGTCCCGCGGTGGCCGGAGCAGGGAGGAGATGGCCGGAGAGGGGACTTGCCGGATCCGATAGGCGGAGCTCGCCGGAGTCGCTCACCGGCGAAGGGCACGGAAGACGAGGTGAGGTCTGCGGCGGGCGGCGGGCGCCGGAGGAGACGAGGGGCGGCGGAGCGGAGCCGGACGGCGGCCGGAGCAGCAGAGGACGGCGGCGCATGGCGGTGGGAGGCGCGGGGCGCGGCGCACTGGCGCGGTTGCCCGCGGGCGGCGGCGCGGCGGAACAGGCCCCGCGGGCCAGACGCGGGCCTCACGGGCCGATGGGAGGCGCGGAGCGGCGGCGGTGACGTGGCAGGCGGCGGTTGGCTACGGGCGGCGGTGGGATTTCATCCGGCGGCGGCCGGACGTGTCCGGTGGCGGCGGGGGAGAAAATTAGGGTTTCGACCCGGATTTGGACGGGGAGGACATATTTATACCTAGAAGGAGGTAGGAGTGTCCAAATGAGGTGTAGTTTTCGGCCACGCGATCGTGATCCAATGGCAAAGGACATGGGATAGGTCTGGATGGGTTATTGGGCCACTTTGGAGGGGTGTTGGGCTGCAACACACACGAGGCCTTTACGGTTCCCCGGTTAACCGTTGGAGTATCAAACGGACTCCAAATGGCACGGAACTTGACAGGCGGTCTACCGGTGGTGTACCAAGGATGCTTGGCAAATCTTGATCCATTCCAAGAAATTTTAACACTATCTCACAAAAAGAGACAAAAGGGGACGCCGGAGGACATAAGATTGTCGGATTGCAAAACGGACAACGGGGAAAATGCTCGGATGCATGAGACGAACACGTATGCAAATGCGATGCACATGATGACATGATATGAAATGCATGACATGAACAAAATGCAAAAAGAAGACAAGACCCAACCACGAATGGAAAATCTTAACTTAGAGCCGAAAATGGAAAGAGTCGGAGTACAAATATGGCAAGTTACATCCGGGGCGTTATAGTGGACTTTGTGAAGTAGATGCCCTCTTTGACGAGTGGGGGCTACGCTCAGGGGGCCTTGAGGGGCCTTGCGAGAACCCCATCTTTGTAGCTCCTATGCTTGTTGACCCTGCGACACATGCCCCGGACGAGGATGCAGGGGGGCGAGCGCCGCCTGGTACTCCTGGGGAGACCCTTGGGGAGCGGGTGTCGTCTAGTGCTCCTGAGATGGCACTCCCGAGGCTCTGTCGAAGGCTCCCGAGGCGGCCGTTGGAGGGCTGGCGCGGCCCGATGCTCCTGAGGCTGAGGCTGGTGAACTGGTGCGGCCTGATGCTCCTGAGGCCGCCACCCCGAAGCCCAGGCCAGTGCTCTGGAGGTGGGGACATGCTGCCCAGTCGCCAAGGGTCATGCCCCGACCCTAGGTTCACTTTTCTTGAACCTTGAAGCTCTCCGCAAGAGGAAGGGGCCTCCAAGATGCAGTGGTGATGCCCACCAGCCACTAAAGTAGAGAAAGTACATAGCCATAGACGAGTATGTACCTTATCTTTCTGGTTTTCTGCGCGTCGCGTCCCTTCCTGACCTTGGCTCTTTAGGATCCCTCCGGCTATGGCGGCGAAACCTCCTGCGAAGCAAACCTCCGGAGGTCCACGGTCCACTCATGGTTCTGAGCCCCCTGTGCCGGACACCTGCGCGAGGCACGGGGCCAGTCCGAGGTGGATGCACCGCTGGGGGGCCGTGAGCCTGTGCTCCCAGCATTCTTCCTTCGCGGTCAGTCTTGGGGCGCAGGAGGCATGCCGAGGGCTCCTCCGTTGGTCATCACCGATGGCTGGGCAATTCTAGCGTCGACTTCATCTTCGAGCAGCGAGCCCGTGTCGCCCAGCACCTTCGCCGAGGCCCGGAGAGCGGCCGGGAAGGCGCCGGCCTCCACCACCCTGCCAGAGGTAGGTGAGCCACTTCGCGCCTCTCCAGCATCCCCCGGTGCGGAGGATGGGCTCGACCGCGTGCTGGAGCTCGCGCGCAGGTGCAGTGCCGTCCGTCATGAGCTTTTCCAAGAGGCGATGGGCACACTGAGTCAACTTGTAGGAGAGCTTGCCGATGTCGATGCCCGCCTTGAGACGGAGGGTGAGGGAGTCCTGGATTAGGGGGTGTCCAGATGGCCGGACTATACCTTCAGCCGAACTCCTGGACTATGAAGATACAAGATTGAAGACTTCATCCCATGTCCGGAAGGGACTTTCCTTGGCGTGGAAGGCAAGCTTGGCGATACGGATATGCAGATCTCCTACCATTGTAACCGACTTTGTGTAACCCTAACCCTCTCCGGTGTCTATATAAACCGGAGAGTTTTAGTCCGTAGGACAACATACAGAACAACAATCATACCATAGGCTAGCTTCTAGGGTTTAGCCTCTCTGATCTCGTGGTAGATCTACTCTTGTACTACCCATATCATCAATATTAATCAAGCAGGACGTAGGGTTTTACCTCCATCGAGAGGGCCCGAACCTGGGTAAAACTTCGTGTACCTTGCCTCCTGTTACCATCCGGCCTAGACGCATAGTTCGGGACCCCCTACCCGAGATCCGCCGGGTTTGACACCGACATTGGTGCTTTTATTGAGAGTTCCTCTGTGTCGTCGCCGTCAGGCTTGATGGCTCCTACGATCATCGATAGTGATACGGTCCAGGGTGAAACTTGTCTCCCCGGACAGATCTCTGTCTTCGGCGGCTTTGCACTGCGGGCCAATTCACTTGGCCATCTGGAGCAGATCGAAAGCTATGCCCCTGGCCGTCAGGTCAGATTTGGAAGCTTAAACTACACGGCTGACATCCGCGGGGACTTGATCTTCGACAGATTCGTGCCACTGCCGAGCGCGCCGCACTGTCACGACGAGCATGATCTAGCTCTGCCGCCGAACAGTGCCCTGGAGGCCGCACCCGCATCGGCTTCGACCCTTAATTCAGAGCCGACTGCGCCGATCGAGGATGGGTGGTGGGACGCCGCCTCGGGGGCTGCGATCCCAATGGCGATCGAGCCGAACACCCGCCCCGCACTCTGCGAGACTCGTGACACCAAGGAGCCGGACTCCTCTTCGGACTCCGAACCCTCCGCGCCCCTGCCGATCGAATCTGATTGGGCGCTGATCATGGAGTTTACTGCCGCGGACATCCTTCAGCACTCGCCTTTCGGCGATATTCTGAAGACACTAAAGTCTCTCTCTTTATCAGGAGAGCCCTGGCCGAACTATAGTCAGCAAGGTTGGGATACGGACGATGAAGAAATTCAAAGCCCACCCACCACCCACTTTGTAGCCACTGTCGACGATTTAACCGACATGCTCGACTTCGACTCTGAATACATCGACGGTATGGACGTGGATGAAGGAGACGATAAAGAGCCAGCGCCTATCGGGCCCTGGAACACCACCTCGTCATATGACGTATACATGGTGGACGCACCAAAAGATGACGACGAGGAGCGGAAGGACACACCGAAGGCTTGTTCCCTCGAAAGGCAGTCAAAGCGGCGACGCAAGCGCCGCCCCAAATCCCGCCTCGACAGAAATAGTGATCACACAGACCCAGCGCTGGAGCAGGGCGAACCGCTGCCGGACAACGGCAATCTGGATAATCAAACCGAACAAAAAAATTCTATCAAGGATAAAGGTCCGGACGTCATAACGCCGGACAGGCACCCGGAGCAGCAGAATGCCCGTAAAAGGCTTGTTGCCACCGTGAGGAGTCTTAAAAAGCAGAAGCAAAGGCTCAAGGCCGTGCAAGACACACTCCAAATAAGATGGAGTAAAATACTCAACACTGCAGCAAGGTACAGCGACAATCGCCCCTCCAAGAGCTACCCAAAGCGGAAGCTGCTACCCGAATTCGATGAGGAGGCCTCAGACCCCTCACAACCAAATATCAAAGCAGCCACCTGGTCAGATAGATGACCCCTCCACCAACACAGAGCGACATACAACGCCGCTCACAATACAATACGCGACCCATGCGAGGGCTTGCACCAAAAGGACGGCGCAATAAGATCCATCTATGGACCACGCAAGCGCGCCCCAGCATACAATGCAACGCAACAAACATACGAGCAATGCGGTACACCCAGCTACAGGGGTGCTGCACACCCCCTATGTTTCACCGATGAGGTGCTGGACCATGAATTTCTAGAGGGATTCAAGCCCGTAAACATAGAGGCATACGACGGAACAACCGACCCTGGGGTCTGGATTGAGGACTACATCCTTCATATCCATATGGCTCGAGGAGATGATCTCCACGCCATCAAGTACTTACCCCTCAAGCTCAAAGGGCTAGCTCGTCACTGGCTCAAAGGCCTCCCCGAAAGCTCCACTGGAAGTTGGGAAGAGCTCGAAGACGCCTTTCGGGCAAATTTTCAAGGGACTTATGTCCGACCTCCGGATGCGGACGATTTGAGTCATATAACTCAACACCCCGGAGAGTCAGCCCGAAAGCTTTGGAACATGTTTCTTACTAAAAAGAACCAGATTGTCGACTGTCCGGACGCTGAAGCCTTGGCAGCTTTCAAAGCATAGCGTCCGTGACGAATGGCTCGCCAGACACCTCGGCCAAAATAAGCCGAGAACGATGGCTGCATTAACAAACCTCATGACCTGCTTTTGCGCGGGTGAGGACAGCTGGCTAGCCAGATGCAGCACCAGCGACCCCAGTACATCTGAAGTTAGAGATGGAAACGGGAAATCACGGTGCAACAGCAATAATAAACGCCGGAATAAAGAAGACAACACGAAGGGCACGACAGTAAATGCCGGATTCAAAAGCTCTCGGCCAGGTCAAAAGCCGCCCCCTAAAGGCACCAGGGATGAACTGTCCAGCCTCAACAAAATTCTGGACCAAGTATGTCAGATCCATAGTACCCCTGGTAAACCTGCTAATCATACCCACAGAGAATGTTGGGTCTTCAAGCAGTCCGGCAAGCTCAACGCCGTACACAAGGGGGAGGATACACCAAGTGAAGACGAGGACGAGCCTCCCAAGCAAGACACGGGGGAACAAAAGAAATTTCCACCAGAAGTCAAAATAGTAAACGTGTTACACGTGATCAAGGGAAAAAACAACACGACACTCCCAGGAAAATATACCCAAGTGCCTGTCACCGCGAAGTCCTGCCACTGGTCGTCTCAACCGATCACTTTCGACCATCGCGATTACTCAGCAAGTATCCGACACGCAGGATGGGCTGCCCTGGTATTAGACCCAGTAATCGGCGGATATCACTTCACACGAGTCTTGATGGACGGCGGCAGCAGCCTAAACCTAATATATCAGGATACAATCCGTGGGATGGGGTTAGACCCAACACAAATTCGCCATAGCAATACCACCTTTAAAGGAGTAACGCCAGGCCCAGGGGCTCGTTGTACGGGCTCCCTCCTACTACAGGTTATATTCGGCTCCCCCGATAACTTCCGTCGCGAGCATTTAACCTTCCACATCGCTCCGTTTCAAAGTGGCTATCAAGCACTGCTCGGACGCGAAGATTTCGCTCTCTTTAATGCAATACCACACTACGCCTCCCTCACACTTAAGATGCCCGGTCCACGTGGCATCATTTCAGTGCACGGAAATATCAAGCGATCTCTGCGCGCCGAAGATAGTGAGGCTGCCTTGGCAGCCGCACACTAAAGGCGCCCGGACCAGCAAAAGCATCCAATAGGTCGTCAAGACCTCAGACACAACTAATCGAGTCCGGCGCCGCTACTTATACCGAATAAATGGTCACACCCCTATTTGTCAATACAAGGGGCTCAACGCGCGTAGACAAGTGACGATCATCGTGCTACACCCATCCAGGATACGGCACAATGGAGACACATGCGCAGACATGCAGCAGGGACCCACTCCAAGGATTCTTTTTAGATTAAGACCCTGCATAAACCTTTTTTACTGTCTCTTGTTGATACATATCCACCATTGAGAAGGATGCTGACGTCTTGGCATGTGGCCACGCCAGAACAATGCACGTACCTGGACACAAGGGGCTTCTTACAAAGGCCATTATTTAGGCCTAGTTTATACCACAAAGACCGAATACCTTAGGGAGTGTTCGGCGTCGCGAGTTTGGCCCTATATGCATCAGCTCCGAATCATTGTCTTTGGTCCAATGTTGGGTTTGCCCGGCTCCTGTGTTTTGGTGCCTTACGTTCCGCTTTACCGGCTAAGGTAGCACCAGGAGAACTACTGTGATTGTGCCCTGGTTCATCCGGATGAGCACCTTAGTAGAGAAAGCCGAAAACTGACTGTCATGATATAGCATGAGACTGGTCAACCACTCGATGACCTGTGGGAATGTTAGAATTGCTCCGCCTTAACGAAGGGCCGTTTTCCGGCCAGGCATGTACGCACCCCGAGATCGGGAGAGTGCGGAGCCACCAGGGGCTATCTAGTAGCCCCACTGTCAAACTCCTATGGCTAAGTGAAAGTGCTAAAGCATTATAGTCCGGTTGCCTCGCTCGCTCCGCTATCACCTCCTTAATAGGACCAAGACGTTGGGTTAAGTGTGAACGCGTGTTTTTGTGAGTACCTCCGCATTATATGCGTGAGGGTTGAAGCCGACGGCTGCAATCTTTCAGGTTATACACATGTATACATAAACGGCCGCCTAGGAGGCATCATATTACTTTCAGGCAAAAGTATAAAAATAGCCTTATAAAAAATTTATAAAAGCATTTCGCTTACAATGAGATTACATATCACTCAAACATAATATTTTTTGAGCACTGGGTGTCTATCAAACGAGCACCCTCAAGAACTTCTTCAAAGTAGTGCTCAGTAGCCCTTCGACCTATGGCCAAATCCCGCGCTGCAACAGTGGTAGCATCCATCTCCACCCAGTATGCTTTAACACGGGCAAAGGCCATCCGTGCGCCCTCTATGCACGCCAACCTCTTCATCGCATTAATGCGCGGCACCACGTCAAGGGACTGCTGCACCAAGCTGAAATAGCTGTTCGGTTTTGACCTTTTCGGCCATAGCTGATCCACAACAGACCTCATGGAGAGTCCGGACAACCTATTTAGTTCGGCCCATTCGGCTAATTGGTCAGTCAATGAAAGCGGATGCTTGGGAGAATGGAATTATCTCCAAAACAGCTGGTCTACTTCACGGTCTGTCTGACCCTGGAAATACTTGGCTGCATCGGCAGCGCTCGCCGCCAAATCCATATATACATCCTCTGAACTCCACAGCCGATCTAGAGGGGCATACCGTGGATCTCCGAACTTCCTCCGCAACATAAAGGATTTCCCAGCTACAATATCCCTGACTTCCCGCAGCTCCTCCTTCTTTTCCCTCATAGCAGAGCGGAGGTCCTTTCTCGTTGCAATAGCCTTCTCAAGGTCCGATGCCTTCGCTTGGTTTTCCTTTTCAAGAACCCGGCAACGGTCGGCGGCGACTTTTAATTCTATGGCCATCTTGTCTCGGCTCTCGCCATTCGCGGCCTTCTCGGCTTGCAACTCTTCGGCCGCCTTCAAAGCAGCCGCATTACCCAACCTCGTTTGTTCCTTGGCTCGGGCAAGTTCTGCCCGCAAGGCTTCAACAGTGGCAGCTCCATCTGCAGTCACAACATATTAAATATACTGCCATCATGCTGCTCTTCCTATGTGGCGTTTACCATATAATGACACTTACCCTGTGCCTCGTCAAGCCTTTTGTTAACAAGCTCGATGTCGGCGTCTGCCGCATCCAACTGCCATTCTAAATGGGCAAACTCGCTAGTACGGCTAGCCACCGGAGCTTCCATCACCTGCACATAGAGGCAGTATGGTTATTACCTGGGAATATGATCCTCTGTTCGTCGTCGTTTCCGACGACAACCAGAGTCTCAGGGGCTACTATCTACACAGGGCACACCTAGCATGTGCAGGACTATCATACATTCTTTTACGTACCTCAAAGCCTGTCAGTAGACTCATAAAAGCTTCATGCAATCCACTTTCGGCGGACGATATTCTCTCCATCACCGTATTCATCAGCACAAGGTGTTCATTTGAGATGGCCGCTCGCCCCACCAACTCCCTCAGAACATCCGATCGCACACTAGACGGTGCCGGACTCTTTTGTCTGCTCTCTTTGGGAACCGGACACTGGGAGCTTCGGGGGTCAATGGGATTATCTTCCGGCCTCACCGGACTCGGAGAGGCCCTCCGCAACGACACTTCAGGGTCGCCCGCTTCCGGAGCGGAGGAGTCCGAAGGAGGCGTTTCGCTCTCCATCATCTCTGGAAGAAGATGCCCCAAAGACGAGCTCATTTGAGAGGGGCTAAGGCCCGAACTGCAAAGATATATGCGGTGGTTATTTTCTCCGAAGAAAAAGATGGCATATCTGTACTATTAAAGTATTTCGGGTCACTTACGACTCGCGGGAGAATTGATCCCCCTGCGGACTTTGTGCGGCAACAGTGCCCCCCAAGGTAGGACCTTTTGTGGGAGACTTCTTCTCCCGTTTGGAAGCTTCGGCTTCCGAATCCCCGGGCGCAGTCCTTTTCCTCTTCTGGTCGTCTTCCTTCATGGAGACGCTCGCTCCCTCGGTTAGAATGGGCAGCGTTGGGGGCCCGCATCCGCCCGTATTATCCTCCACAGTATCTTCCTTCAAGGGCTCCGGGCAAGGTGTGGTTTGGAGCATCTTTTCCAATACTGGATTTTCCAAACCCTCAGGGAGGGGGGCCAAACACCGAATCAACTTCGCCTTTGTTAGCCAGTCCTGGTCAAAAAGTGAACTCTCAGAAATAACTTCATAGCAAAGGAGAGATAGTATGTTCGGCCGAAAGATGCCTTACCTGTTCGGCGGCGCGGTTACTACTCAGGCCCACGTCCTCGGTGATTTCCGGACACTCCACCTGAGGTCCGAAGAATGACTTGTACATCCCCTCGTGCGTCAGGCCGAGAAAATTTTGAATGACACGCGGTCTCTCGGGATTGAACTCCCATAGGCGAAGAGGCCGGCGTTTGCAAGGCTGGACTTGACGAACCAGCATAACTTGTATTACCGCAACCAAACTGAAATCTCCATTGAAGAGATCTCGAATGCAGCTTTGCAGTATAGGCACGTCCTTGGCTGGACCCCAGCTCAGACCTCTGCTAATCCATGACATCAATTGTGGTGGAGGGCCCGAGCGGAAAACAGGGGCGGCCGCCCACTTGGCACTTCTAGGAGCCGTGATGTAGAACCACTCGTATTGCCACAATTCAGACACCTCTGGGATGGAACCTTTGGGCCACGGAGCTCCCTTCATCTTGCATACTGAGGCACCTCCACATGCTGCATGTTGCCCCTCGATCATCTTCGGCTTTACTTCAAAGGTCTTGAGCCATAGGCCAAAGTGAGGGGTAACCCGGAGGAAGGCCTCGCACATGACAATAAATGTCGTGATATGAAGAAAGGAGTCCGGACCTAGATCGTGGAAGTCTAGCCCGTAATAAAACATCAAACCCCTGACAAAAGGATCCAGAGCAAGTCCTAAACCTTAGAGGAAGTGGGAGACGAACACGACGTTCTCGTTGGGTTCAGGGGTGGGGACGGCCTACCCTCGGGGAGGCAGCCGATGTAAAATCTCGGTGGTCAGATATCTGGCCTCCCTCAACTTTTTGATGTCTTCTTCCGTGACGGAGGAAGACACCCATCGGCTTTGAAGGCTAGATCCGGACATGACTGAAAGTTCGGAGCACCTGACCTGAACTTCGGGCGTTTGAGCTTGAGGTGGGGGAAGGATTCGATTGAGCACGGGGAGGGAAAAATAAAAGCCTTGTCCCCTTTATAAAGAGGGTGAATATCAAGCGTCCTCTTCATGTCCGTTTGGACTTTCCTATAATCTAGGAGTCCTAGAAGCGGTTGGGTTATCCACGCCCATATTGATGAGAATCCCAGAATAAGGGGACACGATCTCTGCTTTAACAAGACGTGCCAAGGAAACCGCCTCGCATGATGCGCTGAGGTGGGATAATAAAACGACTCGGATAAAGGCTTGGATGTGGTGTGTCGCACTATGGAATACATCAGCAGATTAGATTTGTGTAAATGTTATTCTCTCTATGGAAATATGTGGAAACTTATTTTGCAGAGCCGGACACTATCTTTGTGTTCAAAATCTTCTATGAAGTACTTGGAGGAGGAACCCGCCTTGCAATGCCGAAGACAATCTGCGCGCCGGACTCGTCGTCATTGTAGCCTGGTTCAGGGGCTACTGAGGGAGTCCTGGATTAGGGGGTGTCCGGATGGCCGGACTATACCTTCAGCCGGACTCCTGGACTATGAAGATACAAGATTGAAGACTTCGTCCCTTGTCCGGAAGGGACTTTCCTTGGCGTGGAAGGCAAGCTTGGCGATACGGATATGCAGATCTCCTACCATTGTAACCGACTTTGTGTAACCCTAACCCTCTCCGATGTCTATATAAACCAGAGAGTTTTAGTCCGTAGGACAACATACAGAACAACAATCATACCATAGTCTAGCTTCTAGGGTTTAGCCTCTATGATCTCGTGGTAGATCTACTCTTGTACTACCCATATCATCAATATTAATCAAGCAGGACGTAGGGTTTACCTCCATCGAGAGGGCCCGAACCTGGGTAAAACTTCGTGTCCCTTGCCTCCTGTTACCATCCGGCCTAGACGCACAGTTCGGGACCCCCTACCTGAGATCCGCCGGTTTTGACACCAACAGAGGGCCTCCGCTTGGCACATGAGTGGCGCCAGCTAAAGGTCGCCGTCAACCTTGGGCATCTGCAGCACGAGCGCGCCTGCGCGAGCGCCGCGGTGTCCCTCGCAGACTCTTGCGAGGCTTGTGCCCATGATTAGGAGGAAGCCAGGGACGCCGACTGCCGTCGCGAAGTGGCTGAGGAGTAGGAGAGAGAGCTTCAAGCTTCAAATGCCGTCCTCGAATGCCAGTTCCAGGCGCGCAGGGCTACCCTAGCAGCACCGTCGAGCAAGCCCCCCGCCGATGAGAAGGAGGTCCAGGAATGCGAGGAGACGCTGGCGCTGGAGGTCTTGGAGCGTAGCCTGGAGCTCGAGCGACTGGAGGTGAGGGAGTGCTAGGTAGCCATGGCCGAGGATGTCGTTGCCACTCGGGAGGCTATGGTCTAGCAGGAGGTCGACCAAAGGGTGGCGAAGATCCGCGCGGCTCTTGCCGACGAGTACCGCCAGAAATCGGAGCTCCTGGAGGCCGAGCTTGAGGGCAGGACCACCACCCTCAGGACAAAGCTGGACATGGTAGAGCAGCGCAAGAGGGCTGCCAAGGAGGCTCTGGCCTCCACTCAAGCCGACTTGGCCTCCGCTCGAACCGACCTGTCTTCACTACAATAGCAGGTCGAGGCTGTTGCATCCCGTGCAGAGCACACCGAGAACGAGGCATGCCGCCGTCAGACGATGCAGCGTGAGCGTTGCTCGATGCTCACGAACCTTAGGGTCAGGGCCAACCGCGCTTTGGATACCATCTGCGAGGTGAGCGTCACCCATCCGTATGAGGACAACGACGCCAGCCACCTCTGCTTCTTCACCCAGATCGTGACCCACCCGGAGGACCGGGCCACGAGGGCTCGCCAGCTCATCCAAGAGAGAAGCCGGGGCCTTCTTGGGCATGCATTCTCACGAGTCTTCAGTCACCTTCTCAACCGCGATCCCCATTTCGACTTCAATGCTGTGATATCCCCCGTGCCCCGGGTCATCCAGGGCAGTCTGGCAGACTGGGTGGACGACCATGTGGATGACCTGGTCGCGGAGTTCGCTCCTGAGGACGACGTGGCTGTGATTGTGGCCGATGGGGGTGGTGCGGATGAAGATGATGAGGACGATGCCAACGACAGCGCAGGTGGCACGAATGAAGACGATGAGGACGGCGCCAGAAGCAGCACATCCAGCTAGGCCTGCATTTCCCTTTTGCCCTAACCTGTATGGAAAAACCTTCGGGCACGGCCCTGCGGGGTGTGAAAGCATTTTTGAAGGGGGAGCCCCTTATAATGTATGAAATGACAATATGCCTTGAAATAGGATTTGGAACGTGTCACCGTGGACCTGGGGGGGGGGGTAGTTGTCGCGACTTATCTCCGGTCTCATGGGGCCCAAGCTTGCCCTGTCTCTATAGGGGCGCCCTCCTCCTAAGGTGAGCCCTCCAAGGGCTCGCGAGGTTTTAGCCCTCCTGAGGAGCCTGCTGGCTCGTCCAAGAGGGCCTCGCGTGGAGCTGATTGCCGGATTATGGCAAGGTATGCACGCAGCGGTCCTGCGACAGTTGCATTCTTGATCCCGAGGGGGCCTCGGCGTCGCTTGGGCTAGCCCGAGCATGCTCTACGCATGCATGCAACGCCCAGCCCCCGCTCGCAGGGCGCTCACAGGGGGGTAACAGGCGTGAGACTTACTCTTCAAGCACGAAGCCAGAAAGCAAGAAATCACCACGAGCTAAGAAAAAACTCCCCCGTTTTATCTTTTGACAAACGCAAGAAACTCCAAATATCATTCCAAAAGATGGAAAGTTGGGTTACAGAAAGATGGGCGAAATCAAACGGCCGCATCTGGCACCTAGCTAGTCTTCTTGTCTTCTCACCAGCGCAGAGCTAAGTGCTTCCACTGGGCATGGGCATAGTCATTGGGGGATAGTGTCGACGGCCAGCGCGGAGCATGGTGCTTCCACTTGGACGTGGGTGGGAGCCCCCGTGAGGCCCAAGGGCGGCACCCAGGAGACTCTGGGGCGTGTACAACTCCAACTCATTATTATGTGAGAGTGTCATGAGCGGAGACCTGCACGTATTTCCATGGTGCCTGACAAGGGCCCCGCCCCGCGCCTCCCCCAACCATCGTTGGGGCGTTCGGAAACCAGGACGAGACCAAGGGGCAAGGGGGATGCTGGCGGTGCCCCCAGCGACCGCAGGCCCTCTGCCTGGGGAAGGGATCATCGACGCCTTCCCCAAAAGGGGACCTACCTCCGTGCGACGACTTGCTCCATGCGGCACAGAGGAGGCCCTATCACCAGGCTCCCCCCATGCAGCCCCCAGTATGTTTCGTCCACCTGCAGCGGGGCCATCATCCTGGGGCCCCTGGTTGCTGCTGTGACTTGGTTCACCTGTGGTCCATGGTTAGCGTAATCATACTCCTGAGATATCGGCTGTTGATACGTCCATTTTGCATCATGTTTTCTTACTGTTATTTACAACGTTTTTGATATCGGCTGTTGATACATCCATTATGCATCATGTTTTCTTACTATTATTTACAATGTTTTTATCCATAACAATGCGTTTTGGAGTAATTCTAATGCCTTTTTCTCATAATATGCAAGGTATACACAAAGAGGGAGAATTCCGGCAGCTGGAAATCTGGACCTGGAAAAGCTATGTCAGGCTACCTATTCTGCACTACTCAAAACAAGCTAAAACTTCACAGAGATTTTTATGGAATATTTAAGGAATATTGGAGCAAATAACTCCCAGAGGGGGCCCACCAGGTGGGCACAACCCACCTTGGCGCGCCAGGGAGCCCAGGCGCGCCCTGGTGGGTTGTGCTCACCCGGGCCCACCTCCGGTGCCCATCTTCTGGTATATAGGTTGTTTTGACCTAGAAAAAAAATAAGGAGAGGACTTTCGGGACGGAGTGCCGCCGCCTCGAGGCGGAACTTGGGCAGGAGCACTTTTGCCCTCCGACGGAGTAATTCCGCCGGGGGAACTTCCCTCCCGGAGGGGGAAATCGTCGTCATCATCATCACCAACAACTCTCCCATCTTGGGGAGGGCAATCTCCATCAACATCTTCAACAACACCATCTTCTCTCAAACCCTAGTTCATCTCTTGTGTTCAATCTTGTTACTGAAACTATAGATTGGTGCTTGTGGGTGACTAGCAGTGTTGATTACATCTTGTAGTTGATTACTATATGGTTTATTTGGTGGAAGATTATATGTTTAGATCCAATATGCTATTTAATACCCCTCTGATCTTGAGCATGATTATTATTTGTGACTAGTTACTTTTGTTCTTGAGGTCACGGGAGAAATGTAACACCCACAATGCGGCTATATCTCCCATGTGTCGTGGCACGACTTAGAGGCATAACCGGATGGTGGTTTTGTCGCAAGAGGGGTAATCTTCACACAATCCCATGTACTGAATAAGAAAGGGATAGAGAGTTGGCTTACAATCGCCACTTCACACAAATAACAAGTTAAACGTACATCATCCAGAGTACAATCAAGGTCTGACTACGGAACCAAAATAAAAGAAGACAACACCAAATGCTAGATCCCCGATCGTCCCAACTGGGCTCCACTACTGATCATCAGGAAACGAAACGTAGTAACGACCCAGATCCTCGTCGAACTCCCACTTGAGTTCGGTTGCGCCACCTGCACTGGTATCATCGGCACCTGCAACTGTTTGGAAGTATCCAGGAGTCACGAGGACTCAACAATATCACACCTGCGAGATCAAGACTTTTTAAGCTTATGGGTAGGATAGGGTACAGAGGTGGAGCTGCGCAAGCGCTAAGCAAATATGGTGGCTAACATACGCAAATAAGAGCGAGAAGAGAAGCAACGCAATGGTCGTGAAGCTAGAAGTGATCAAGAAGTGATCGTGAAACTACTTACGCACAACCATAACACAAGAACCGTGTTCACTTCCCGGACTCTGCCGAAAAGAGACCATCACGGCTACACACACGGTTGATGCATTTTAATTAAGTCAAGTGTCAAGTTCTCTACACCCGGACATTAACAAATTCCCATCTGCCACATAACCGTGGGCATGGCTCTCAAAACTTTATACCCTGCAGGGGTGTCCTAACTTAGCCCATCACAAGCTCTCACGGTGAACGAAGGATATTCCTTCTCCCGGAAAGACCCGATCAGTCTCGGAATCCCAGTTACAAGACATTTCGACAATGGTAAAACAAGACCAGCAAAGCCGCCCGATGTGCCGACAATCTCGATAGGAGTCGCACGTATCTCGTTCTCAGTGCACACCGGATGAGCACTCCGTACAACTAAAACCAGCCCTCAAGTTTCCCCGAGGTGGCACTGCA
>NC_041390.1:352742658-352919110 GCF_002162155.2 Triticum dicoccoides | reverse complement strand
AGGGAAGGGTAATAGGTTGTTAGGCAAATGTAAAACCAAGGTTGGGCCTTGCTGGAGGAGTTTTATTCAAAGCAAACTGTCAAGGGGGTCCCATAAATCCCCAACCACATAAGGAACGCAAAGTCAAGGAACATAACACCAGTATGATGGAAACTAGGGCAGCAAGAGTGGAACAAAACACCAGGTATAAGGCCGAGCCTTCCACCCTTTACCAAGTATATAGATGCATTAATTAAATAAGAGATAATGTGATATCCCAACATATCCATGTTCTAACATGGAACAAACTTGAACTTCACCTACAACTAGCAAAGCTATAAGAGGGGCTGAGCAAAAGCGGTAACATAGCCAAACAACGGTTTGCTAGGAAGGTGGGTTAGAGGCTTGACATGGCAACATGGGAGGCATGATATAACAAGTGGTAGGTAGCGCGACATAGCGATAGAACGAACAACTAGCAAGCAAAGATAGAAGTGATATCGAGGGTACGGTCATCTTGCCTGAGATCCCGCAAGGAAGAAGAACGAGTCCAAGAAGTAGACGACCCAACATAGTCGAACGAATCCTCACAACTTCGGAACAAAACTGAAGCTAACGAGAGAAGCAACCCGGAAAGAAGCAAGCAACATAGTAAACAACCATCACATAACATGGCATGATGCACAACCAAGTATGATGCATGTCCGGTTTAATGAGGCATGGCAATATGCACAAAGAGTACTACAAATTAAGTGGAGCTCAATATGCAATGAGTTGCATATTGACGAAACACCACTTTCAAACATTTAGTTCACTCTCGTTTATGTACCCAACAATATTAAATGTTGTTAAACATGGCAAGAGGTGAAGAATAATAAAACTACCTATCTAGGCAAGTTTAAATGAGGCCGGAACAACAAGCAACAAGTCCGGAAAAATCCTCATGTGCTTATTTTAAAGTTGGTACCATTCTGCCCTATACACAGTTTTAGAGGTGTTAAACATGCAAAATACTGCCACTATGTTAAACTATGCATTTTTCTACCCCATCTACATATAAAGATTATTTAAAATGGAGCTACAATTATGTAGTTATGAAATAAAACATTTTTAACATGGCATTATGCAAAATAAACACAAACAACATTTTAAACATTTTTAACCTGGATGAAAGTTTCATAAAATGAAACTAGATGGAATTCTAAGAATTTTACATATAAAGTTTGTTTTAAACCGATGCACGGTTATTTATTTATGAGCATATCAATATGATGGCATTTTCTGTAAATATGCAAAGGCCAGGAAATTGATAAATTCGTAGAATGAAAAAAAACCGTCTATGGACCGAAACTGACTGGCCTAACAGTGGGAAAAACAAAAGGGCGCGCGGGGTGTGGGTGGCTCACCCTGGGCCAAGGCCCAGATCGAAGGGGAAGCATACCGGTTGCTGGGCCTTGGAGGCCAAGCGGGGCCCACCAGGGCGATGGGGCAGCCTGGACGTCGTCCTCGTCTTGCGCCTGCACGAATAGAGGGTCGGCAGTGTGGCTTGCGGCGGCGAAACTCCAGTGAGGGTGCTCGAGGACGGCGGGGTGACCGGAAATGAGCGGATCCAGCCCTTGGTATCTTGTTACCGGCGTCTCCGGGGAACAATGGCGACAGACGGCGCAACCTGGGCGGCGGCGGCTCCCTGCGAAGGAAGAGGCCGACGAGGCGGTTAGCGATGGGGATATATATATATATAGAGAGAGAGAGGAAGAGCGAGGGAGGTGAGGGCGGCACTGGCCTGCTGGCTCCGGCGCCGGCGTGCATCTCCGGCGGCTTCGCTCGCCGGCGGTGGGCGGAGGCGACGTACGGCGGCGGGGGCGCGGGTTGCTCGGGGACGGGTGGAGTTCCTGCGGGAGCGGCGGTGAGCTCGGGCCCAGATGGGCTTCCCAGAGCCCGATCTGGGTCCTGGCGGGCCGCGCGGGGAGGTGGGAGGTGGAGGCGCTCTGGGGAGGCGACGTGGCGCGTGGGGCTTGGTCGGCGCCTTGTGGCGGATCTTTAGCGGCTAGGCACAGAAATCAAGGCCGGTGGCGCTGATTTCGAGGGGGATGCGGCGGCTGAGGGTAGGGGAAGGCTAGGGGTACTGACGGTGTCCTGGACTAGGGGGTAGTCACCACGTCGTCTCCCGATCTATTAGATCGGGCCGAGGACCCCCGTGGCCGTATACTTATGGGCCAGTTCGGACGGCTACCGCATACAAGGAAGATTCCACAAGACTTGGCGATCAAGACAAGGACTTCTCCCCACCGGCGTATTCGGCTAGGACTCTTGTTATCCTAGGCCTCCGGTGCATTATATAAACTGAGGCCAGGCTAGTCGATAGATATACAATATATACAACAATCATACCATAGGCTAGCTTCTAGGGTTTAGCCTCCTTGATCTCGTGGTAGATCTACTCTTGTACTACCCATACCATCAATATTAATCGAGCAGGACGTAGGGTTTTACCTCCATCAAGAGGGCCCGAACCTGGGTAAAACATCGTGTCCCCTGCCTCCTGTTACCATCCACCTTAGACGCACAGTTCGGGACCCCCTACCCAAGATCCGCCGGTTTTGACACCGACATTGGTGCTTTCATTGATAGTTCCGCTGTGTGATCGACAAAAGGATCGATGGCTCGCCTGCAGATCAACTGCGACTTCGGCATCTTCGTCACCAGCTCGACTGGTCACCTTGGTTTGACCAAGAATTGCGCCCCGTGTTCAGATCACCATGTCCGGACGAGGGCCTTCATCAAACATCAAACTCCGATCTCTATCAAGATCACGGAGGAATCATCTATGGAGCTCGGGGGCTCAACGTCAACATTGCCCTCAAGCGACCGTGCTGTTTTTCTGGAGAGTGAACTTGTATCTGCCACCACCACCTCCTCGAGTATTGCTTTGACGATCGCTTTGGTGGAATTCCGCGGAATTGAGTCTACAACAACCCTGGAAAATTTCATCGAGTTCCAATGGAGGAATATCTGGCAATCCACGATATACCAGAGCCCTGTCAAATCTGGTCGGGAATTTGGATGAGTTTAGGGCGTGGTGTCCAGCTTCTAGCTCGGACGTCCTTTGGAAGATCCAACCGTTGATCGGCTGCGGAATTCCTATATCTACCACCTCTAAAACTTTCGGCTCGATCCGACCGTCCAAACTCCGGGAACCTTCCGATTAGTGCATCACTTTTCGGATCTGTTTTCTGCGCGAAAACGAATCTGACCCGAGTTCATCTTTTTTATGAACAGGATTTCAGACATCCCTTTTGCAGGAAGTTTTGTATGGGGTATTGTGTTTTGTTCCCGAACACATCCCACTAACTGTAAGATCTTTTGAACATGATCTTCAACATCATGCTGGTGTCAAACCAGTCTGGCAATATTACTCCACGGCTGCCGACCTGCGCTAGACACGGCGTCACTTTGTTGAGCCGAGCTCAACTTCTTCGGATCATCATCTCGGCAAGTCGAACAAGAGCCCGGCATCGCGAAGGATAAATCATCACCAACATCATCGCCCCATGAATTACACGGAGCGGGCATACCGGCATCACCGCACGGTCGCTTCATCAAGCCGACATCGACCACGTCACGACCTGCATCGACAGGGCCGCACTATTGCTTCTTCAAGCTGGTGTCCATCACGCCGACCTACTTCGACTCATCGGCTGACATCGAGGCTTCGACATCTCGGCTGGACCGGGGGCTTCGCCATCTCTTTATCAACCTACTCCGGACACTTCGGCGTCACTAGCTGACCTGCTCCGTCACGTTAGCTGGGCTGAGGGCTTTGCCTCGGTGAGTCAACCTTTACCAGCATTGCCATGCCATCGTTTTATCGCCCATCAGGCAATGGGTGTGCGGAGCGGGTCCCAATTTTAGGAATCACCTTCCTTCGGATTGCTACAACAAATAAACCAGGTGCTATTAATCCCAGTATTTTTTGCTTCTTTGGGTTCATTTTTCCCAAGGAATTATTAATCTGGTTTGTCCATCATATGTACACAGGTCTATCAAATGGTGGCTGCATTAGCGACAATCGCATGGTGGTTTGGTCAGTTTCCGTACATAGTTCGGCGAACGCCGCACTCGGAGCTCGGACCGACCTGCTAATTCAGGCTTTGCCACGCCTTTACCGCATCACGCCGACTCCCTGCATCGACTTGACTTCGGCGCCAGGCCATATTTCTTTTATTACTCACTTTGCATAAATTATTTATTATGCAACGATTTTTTTAATTATCTTCATTACTATTATCTCTGGTTTGCACTATTTTTTGTGCACAGGAAAATGATCCGGGGACTTCGGCGTCACTCTGCCGGTCTGCATTGATCTTGCTATGTCACCACTTCGGCGTGTCAAGCTCTCCGCTCCGCCACCTCGGGACCGGCTTGAGGGATGGAACCTTTCCCCGCATCAAGCTCGGACCACGTCATCAATACTGAACACATTAACCAGCTAAGTCGCTTTCATGCTCAAAGCTTTAATTTCTAACTTGCGTTCGGTTCGACCAAGCATTATACTTTTTTGGAAAAAAGTTGCTTCTAAAAAATTTCCTTGTCCAAACTTTGTTTGTGACGCATAAATTCAAGTACCCCGTTTACTTGGGGGCTTCCTTTATGAAGCTTTTCCTGTTGCATATGATTATACTTGTACAGCTTCGTTCCTTGTTCGTGTATTACGCCACAATATGCACCACATTGACTTAAGCGATTTGCAAGCTGGGTTGCCTCGCTCCTGTGTTTACCCCTACATTCCCTATTGTTCGGCTAGGGAGTAAAGGGAGCACCTCTGCGATTGTCACAATCGGGTCACCCAAGCCGGACCTCAGACTGGGTGAAGCCGAAAGCTAGTGCTCTTATAGTTTTGAATGATGGTCGGCACACAACGGGACTCATGAGTACAAAAAATCTATTGCATAAGTCTCATAATAACAATGAGCACCGAAGAAAGGTACCGGTGGGGGTACTATTTTCTTCGAAGATGCTTCTTACACTTCATGGTAATATAGCATAAGTTCCCTGAGCGCACTTTGTCTGTTACAGCCTTATGGCCTGATTGCCTAGTTATTGGAAACACCGTCGATATTCTAGACCAATGGAGTACATAACACTTTTCAGTCCTTGACCGAAGAGGGAGAAGCTGACGGTCGGTTAAGACACGTTTAAAGTTCGGTTGAACATAGATATGATATAAGTACTTCGGTACATGCAATCATTCTTCTACCCAAGTCACTTGGGAGCTCTTAAAATTTATATGAGCCGTTTTATAATAAGTGTTCTTCTTCTTAGTCGTTGCAAAGTTTTATTATTATTATTTATCACTCCTTTTTTTGACATGAGTGTGCGGTCACTAGCCGGGGAGCCTAATTTCTCTCTCAAAGCCGCTAGAGTTTAGTTTGCTAAACTGGCCTGATGAGAAGTACTCCGCCCTCGGGATAGGAGGTTGAAGCTGTAGGCTGACCCGCTCGAAGTCTTGAGATAGGATGTATCATGTTAAAGCACGACAGAAGCACTTCTTTTTTCTAAGACCAACTTTCGGATTGGCACCGAACACTTGATATTGTTCGGACGTCATGTTTTTACTGACGTTTCTTGGTTTTCCAAGCTTTTTGGCACTTTTAAACTATTTGTGCTTTTCCAGCATTAGTCTCGCAGTGCAACGCCGGACACCTTTAGGGATTCGGCAAAAACATTCTCAGATATTGCTATATATGCATCGGTTTCGAATTGTGTCTTCGGTCAATAGTTGGGTTGCCCGGCTCCTGCACTTGCTTCCTACGTTCCGTTTTGTTCGGCTAGGCGTGCAAAGGG
The DNA here is from genome assembly GCF_002162155.2 of Triticum dicoccoides. Lineage (NCBI taxonomy): Eukaryota > Viridiplantae > Streptophyta > Magnoliopsida > Poales > Poaceae > Triticum > Triticum dicoccoides. The sequence continues at coordinate 352,913,287 of NC_041390.1, read as the reverse complement.
AGAACCACTGCGATTGTGCTTCCAGCTCACATGGTTAAGCACCTTAGTGGAGAAAGCCGAAAACTGACTGTCACAATAAGCGTAAACTGGTCAGCGATCCGATGACTATGACGGGCCATTCATAACATTGGCCGAAGTGTTTACGGCTTGACCTCGACTGTCGCCGAACACTACCGGGGGCTATTAACTGGCCTCCCAAACTAAATCCTCGATATTTTGCTCTTACATTCGAGCTAAGGTTTCATGATCATGCTTAGCATGACAACCCAAAGAAAGGAACCGACAACGGGACTATTTTCTTTGGAATACATTTCTTCTGTTAAACAGTAATATAACATATCTCTCTGCGTACCTTTGTTTATAAAACCATGTGGCCAGATTGCCTTGTTTGTCATAAATCTTTGCCCTCATAAAGGCTTTATAAACTAGGACAAACACTTCTCGGCTACTGGCCAAGGAGGTGGAAGCCGATGGTCGGTCAACAAAGTTTTGTACAATGCGGATCTGAGCATTAATGACGTAAAGTACTTGGATACATAGAGTCATTACACATAATTTGTGATTTTACTATCGATATTGATCCTTAATTCGGCCACCCGTGCCCGCATTAAGGATCGGGGGCTACTGGGCTTCAGGCTTATTATTTACAAATATTAAAGGGGCACATCGATCCCCTGATCTGGTGTTGCCACCCGACCAGTGTCTCGGGGGCTACTGCATTGCTTGTTCAATGTAGAAAATTTTATGTGCAATATAGTTTCCGAGGAGATTTTGATCCTCAGGTTGGTCGGCCGCACCCAACCTGAGTCTTGAGGACTGAGCACGCCGCTTTTGTGTCCCGAAGTATTCTGCCGAGCTAGGACTTGATCCTCAGGCCAACTTTGCAAATCAACCCGAGTCTCAGCGGCTACTGGGATCAGCGGTCTTATGGCATCCTTCATGTGCATCTCGGGTTTTAGACCAATACACACCTTGAGGGATACTGGCTATATATCTCGGCAGAGAATAAATTGCACCAATAAAAAATATTGACAAAAAATTAGCCCATAGTCGGGGTGGTGCACCACCTCGGAAGCAGTCCGGCATAAAGCTCGGGCGCTAGTGGCTGGCTCCATAGAGGGCATTTCCGGCATTAAGCTCGGCTAAACTCCTTCAACTTTTTTGAACCAAGGTGATATGACACCTCGGATATAGTCCGACATTGGAGCCTGGACACAGTCCGGCATTGGAGCTCAGATATATTTTGCTGTTGGAGCTCGGATATACAGTCCGGCGTTGGAGCTCGGATACATAGTCCGGCGTTGGAGCTCGGATACATTCCGGTGCTAGAGCTGGGAAGCGGTCCGGCGTTGGTGCTCGGCTGCAAAAGATACCTCGAATGCAGTCCGGTGTTGGAGCTCGGACGCAAGAGGACCCTGCCTCCCGGGAACAACTTCAAACCCGAGGTGTGGCATAAAAATAAACAAGGCATTGATAAAGGCCGAAAACTTAAAGGGGCTCCTCGGATACCCGACGTGTAAACTCGTCGAATGCATTTCGGTGATCCTCAAGATCGAAGATAAAGAAGATTTGTTGAACCAGTTTTCAAGACCGGCAACCGAAGATGAAGAACAGTTCGGAAGAATCGAGGAGCGTCCCTAACTTGAAGACCGGTTCAGGGGGCTACTGACGGTGTCCTGGACTAGGGGATACTCACCACGTCGTCTCCCGATCTATTAGATTGGGCCAAGGACCCCCGTGGCCGTATACTCATGGGCTAGTTCGGACGGCTACCGCATACAAGGAAGATCCCACAAGACTTGGCGATCAAGACAAGTACTTCTCCCCACCGGTGTATTCGGCTAGGACTCTTGTTATCCTAGGCCTCTGGTGCATTATATAAACCGAGGTCAGGCTAGTTGATAGATATACAATATATACAACAATCATACCATAGGCTAGCTTCTAGGGTTTAGCCTCCTTGATCTCGTGGTAGATCTACTCTTGTACTACCCATATCATCAATATTAATCAAGCAGGACGTAGGGTTTTACCTCCATCAAGAGGGCCCGAACCTGGGTAAAACATCGTGTCCCCTGCCTCCTATTACCATCCACCTTAGACGCACAGTTCGGGACCCCCTACCCGAGATCCGCCGGTTTTGACACCGACAGGTACCCAAAATGGCATGGAGGGGGTCTATATAAGGCAAGGGGGGCTAGGGTTAGGGGGTTTGAGGCTGTTTTGGAGCCGTTCGATTGCCATCGAACGGTCCGGAGCGGAGGGGGTAGGTAGGTGGGCTAAATGGACTGTGTAGAGGGGGGTGGGGCTGAGAAGAGAGGGAAGAACAAAGGCCCGACAGCAGTTTCTGGAGACCGAAAACGTCTGACGTATGACCGGTTATACTGCCGCTATATGTTTAACGGTTGGGCTATCAAACGAGCTCCGAATGCAACAAAACTTGACAGGCGGTCTACCTACACTATAATAAGACCGCACGCCAACTTTCAGCCCATTCTGAGAACATTTTCCTGGCCACTTATAAAATAATATCTCGGAGGTGCCGCGGGCGCGTGGAAGTGTGTCTGGGCTCAGAACGGACAAAGGAAGGAACGGGGAGGCCGAGACGGATGCAAGTTTTGAAAACATGATGATGCAATGCACATGATAACATGGCAAGATGCAACAGGCAAGTGAGTGACAAGGCAACAACAGCGAATAACTTGAAGACACCTGGTGCATCGGTCTCGGGGCGTTACAGGAAATCATGTTACAAGTAATCATCTGAACTTGATATGTGTTTGATATTTTGATAGTATGTATGTTGTGATTCCCTTAGTGGTGTCATGTGAACGTCGACTACATGACACTTCACCATATTTGGGCCTAAGGGAATGCATTGTGGAGTAGCAATTAGATGATGGTGTTGGGGAACGTAGCATGCAATTTCAAAAATTTCCTACGCTCACGCAAGATCTATCTAGGAGATGCATAGCAACAAGAGGGGGAGAGTGTTTCCACGTACCCTCGTAGACCGAAAGCAGAAGCATTTGTTAACGCGGTTGATGTAGTCGAACTTCTTCTCGTTCCGATCGATCAAGCACCGAACGTACGGCATCTCCGAGTTCTGCACACGTTCAGCTCGATGACGTCCCTCGAACTCTTGATCCAGCAAAGTGTCGAGGGAGAGTTCCATCAACGCGATGGTGTGGTGATGGTGATGGTGAAGTAATCCACGCAGGGCTTCGACTAAGCACTACGTGAATATAACCGGAGGCGTAAACCGTGGAGGGGGCGCCGCACACGACTAACAATTGTGTGTGTGTATTCTAGCGGTGCCCCCCTTCATATATATAGGTTGGAGGGGAGGAGAGGCAGCCAAGGGGGTGCCCCAAGTAGGAGGAGTCCTATTGGGGTCCTCCCAATTTGGCCTCCCCCATTTCCTATTCCTATTCGGAGTAGGAAGGGAAGAGGGGGAAGGGGGAGTCCTATTCCCTTTTTCCTTTCCTCCTTCCCCTTTTCTACTCCAATTTGGCCAGTCCATATGGGAGGGGCGCACTAACCCCTTAGGGGCTGGTCTGTCCCCCTCTTGGCCCATTAAGGCCCATGTAGTTGCCGGGGGGATGCCCGGAACCCCTTCCGATGACCCGATATGCACCCGGTACCCCTGGAACACTTCTGGTGTCCGAATATCATCGTCCAATATATGAATCTTTACCTCTCGACCATTTTGAGACTCCCCGTCATGTTCGTGATTGCATCCGGGACTCTGAACAACATTCGGTCACCAAATCACATAACTCATATATACAAAATCGTCATCAAACGTTAAGCGTGCGGACCCTACGGGTCCGAGAACTATGTAGACATGACCGAGACACCTCTCCGGTCAATAACCAACAGCGGAACCTGGATGCTCATATTGGTTCCCACATATTCTACGAAGATCCTTATTGGTCATACCGTAATGACAACATACCTTATTCCCTTTGTCATCGGTATGTTACTTGCCCGAGATTCGATCATCGGTATCTCCATACCTAGTTCAATCTCGTTACCGGCAAGTCTCTTTACTCGTTCCATAATGCCTCATCCTATAACTAACTCATTAGTCACACTGCTTACAAGGCTTATTATGATGTGCATTACTGAGAGGGCCCAGAGATACCTCTCCGATACTCGGAGTGAAAAATCCTAATCTCGATCTATGCCAATCCAACAAACACCTTCGGAGATACCTGTAGATCATCTTTATAATCACCCAGTTATGTTGTGACGTTTGATAGCACACAAGGTATTCCTCTGGTATCTGGGAGTTTCATAATCTCATAGTCAAAGGAATATGTATATGACATGAAGAAAAGAATAGCAATAAATTTAACAATCATTATGCTAAGCTAACGGATGGGTCTTATCCATTACATCATTCTCCTAATGATGTGATCCTGTTCATCAAATGACAACACATATCTATGGTTAGGAAACTTAACTATCTTTGATTAACGATCTAGTCTAGTAGAGGCTTACTAGGGACATGGTGTTTTGTCTACGTATCCACACATGTATCTAGTTTCCGGTTAATAAAGTTCTAGCATGAATAATAAACATTTATCATGATATAAGGAAATATAAAATAACAACTTTATTATTGCCTCTAGAGCATACTTCCTTTAGTCTCGCACTTGCACTAGAGTCAATAATCTTGTTCACATCGCCATGTGATTTAACACCAATAGTTCTCATCACCATGTGATTAACATCCATAGTTCACATCGCCATGTGACCAACACCCAAAGGGTTTACTAGAGTCAGTAATCTAGTTCGCATCGCCATGTGATTAACACCCAAAGAGTACTAAGGTTTGATCATGTTTTGCTTGTGAGAGAGGTTTAGTCAACGGGTCTGCCACATTCAGATTCGTATGTATTTTGCAAATTTCAATGTCTACAATGCTCTGCATGGAGCTACTCTAGCTAAATGCTCCTACTTTCAATATGTATCCAGATCGAGACTCAGAGTCATCCAGATTGGTGTTAAAGCTTGCATCGACGTAACTCTTTACGATGAACTCTTTATCACCTCCATAACAGAGAAATATTTCCTTAGTCCTCTAAGGATAATTTTGATCGCTGTCTAGTGATCTACTCCTAGATCACTATTGTACTCCCTTGCCAAACTCATGCTAAGGTATACAATAGGTCTAGTACACAGCATGGCATACTTTATAGAACCTATGGCTGAGGCATAGGGAATGACTTTCATTCTCTCTCTATCTTCTGCCGTGGTCGGGCTTTGAGTCTTACTCAACTTCACACCTTGCAACATAGGCAAGAACCCTTTCTTTGACTAACCCATTTTGCACTTCTTGAAAATCTTGTCAAGGTATGTGCTTTGGGAAATTCTTATTAAGCGTCTCGATCTATCCCTATAGATCTTAATGCCCAATATATAAGTAGCTTCACCGAGGTCTTTCATTGAAAAATTCTTATTCAAGTATCCTTTTATGCTATCCAGAAATTCTATATCATTTCCAATCAACAATATGTCATCCACATATAATATCAGAAATGTTATAGAGCTCCCACTCACTTTTTTTGTAAATGCAGGCCTCACCATAAGTCTGTATAAAACCATATGCTTTGATCACCACAACAAAGCGTATATTCCAACTCTGAGATGTTTGCACCAGTCCGTAGATGGATCGCTAGAGTTTTCATACTTTGTTAGCACCTTTAGGATCGAAAAAACCTTTTGGTTGCAACATATACAAGAAATCCATTAAGGAATGCAGAGTTGACATCCATTTGCCAGATTTCATAAAATGTGGCAATTGCTAACCTGATTCAGACATACTTAAGCATCGCCACAAGTGAGAAAATCTCATCGTAGTCAACACCTTGAACTTGTCAAAAACCTTTGGCGACAGGTTGAGCTTTGTAGATAGTAACACTATCATCATCGTATATCTTCCTCTTGAAGATCCATTTATTCTCAATGGCTTGCCTATCATCGGGCAAGTCCAACAAAGTCCACACTTTGTTCTCATATATGGATCCTATCTCAGATTTCATGGCCTCAAGCCATTTATCGGAATCTGGGCTCATCAACGCTTCCTCATAGTTCGTAGGTTCATCATGGTCTAGTAACATGACTTCCAGAACAGGATTACCGTACCACTCTGGTGCAGAATGTGTTCTGGTTGACCTACAAGGTTCGATAGTAACTTGATCTGAAGTTTCATGATCATTATCATTAGCTTCCTCTCTAGTTGGTATAGGCATCACGGGAACAGTTTTCTGTGATGAGCTACTTTCCAATTCGAGAGAAGGTACAATTACCTCATCAAGTTCCACTTTCCTCCCACTCACTTTGTTCAAGAGAAACTCCTTCTCTAGAAGGATCCATTCTTAGCAACAAAGATCTTGCCTTCGATCTATGATAGAAGGTGTACCCAACATTTTCTTTTGGGTATCCTATGAAGAAGGACGTCTCCGATTTGGGTTCGAGCTTATCAGGCTGAAACTTTTTCACATAAGCATCGCAACCCCAAACTTTAAGAAATGACGACTTAGGTTTCTTGCTAAACCACAGTTCATACGGTTTTGTCTCAATGGATTTAGATGGTGCCCTATTTAACATGAAGGCAACTGTCTCTAATGCATAACCCCAAAACAATAGTGGTAAATCGGTAAGAGACATCATAGATCGCACCATATCTAATAAACTATGGTTACGACGTTCAGACACACCATTATGCTGTGGTGTTCCAGGTGGCATGAGTTTGTGAAACTATTCCACATTGTTTTAATTGAAGGCCAAACTCGTAACTCAAATAATCGCCTCCCCGATCAGATTGTAGAAACTTTATTTTCTTGCTACGATGATTCTCCACTTCACTCTAAAATTCTTTGAACTTTTCAAATGTTTCTGACTTGTGTTTCATGAAGTAGATATACCCATATCCACTACAAAAAAATACACTTCCGTGATGATACGTGTTTGTCACAGTAGGTCACGTTTTCTGTCATGCATGTACATCCATGACGATTTTATGACAGAATCAAGATAGTCATACCTGTGTTATCGTAGAAGTGTTCTATGATATTACCAAAATTATCATCACGGAAGCGTCCACTTCCATGACGATAAATCACGCATCATGGAAGTGCTTTCGTCAAGGGTAACCAACACGTGGCATCCACCGTAACGGGTCGCCGTTAAGCTATCGGGTCCGGTTTTGGATCCGATAACCCGCTAACAGCCTGGACCAATGAGGATTTTCCACGTGTAAAATTCTCATTGGCCGGAGGAAACACGTGTTGGCTCACCGTTGGGACAGATGTCATCCTTTCATTGGACAGGAGGCGCCTATGATATATCGACACGTGGCATGGCCCAACATAGGCCCATTCCGGTGAAAAGGCCAGCCCGTTTGACTTGGTCAAAAGGTAACGGGACGACCCACGGACAGCCTGTTCCTATATAGCCCATTTACGGCCCGCTAACTCATGGCCCGTTATGAACTATCAGAATTAAGCCCAGTAGCTTCATCTGGGCCATCCAATATGATTCCAGCCCGTTGTAACTTCTGGCCCATGTATGGCCCATGATGTCTTTCGGCCCATACTAGGCCATTTGTAACTCTTGGCCCATTAACGGCCCGTGGTGAATCTGGCCCGCAATGAAGAGTGTACCCCTTTATACCCATTAACGGCCCATTATTCATTTGGGACATTTCTAACCCGTGTTATCTTTCGGCCTTCTCAGGGCCCATTTATTCTTGGGCTCATTTCCACCATTCGGTTACTTACGACCCATTATTGGCCTTTTCTGCTTGTGGGCCAAATTCAGCCCGCAGTTACAATTGGCCCGTTTGTAGCCCGTTAATCTGTTGTGCTGTTTTCATAGCGTCGTCCAATACGGCCGATTAACAACGGCCCATTATTGTCGGCCCATGAACGGACGATTCCAAATCTAGCCCGTTTACGGCCCATAACACGGCCTGTTATTAGCTCATGTTTGGCCTATCGATCATACGACACGTAGAAGGCCCATTGATGCTATGACCCGTAGAAGGCCCATTGTTTCTACGGCCCGTAGGAGGCCCATGGTAACTAAAGTAAATATTTAGCCCATGGTTATTGTGGCCTGGTTTTAAAAAATAGGTTATTGCGGCCACTAGCAAACCGCGAAAAAAGAACTGCACTGACTACAAGCAAACAAATAAACAAGACAACAAGGAACTAAATAAGCAATCAACTTCCGCTAGGCTATCACGACTATTACACATATTACATCCACTAGGCATCAAAGTTCGCCACCAGTGCAAATATAGGGAACAAAGCAGCATAACACATACACTGGTCGTGAAAGTTGGCGACCAGTGCAAATAAACGTCGCAGCAAAACAAGTCCAGAACTGAAACCACTTCAGAAGAGCTCAAGAAACAATATCCTGGGTACCCATAATGCTGGCACGATGCTTAGCAAGCTTATTAACTTTCTCTTGTTTGGCACTTAAATCCTCCAGCGCTTGCTGTTGCACAAGAAAGTATGCATCTCAATTCTGCAGGGACTTCCTCAGTCCTTCGACTTCTTGCCGCAGCATAGCTGACTGATGTCTTTCAGCTTGTAGCTCAGACTGAAGAAGCCAAAGTGATTCAGGTAGCGAGGTCGAAGAGCTTGTGCCAGTGGTACTGGCCAGTAACTCGAACACTACATCAACGCAGGACTGTGGGGTTTTCTCACTGTCTACAAGATCGTTTTTATCACCTTTCCTGGATACCAACAGGGTTGCCTCACTATCTTGATCCTTATCTGCATTACTTTCTCTACCATTGCATAATGCAGTGCTCTTCTCCAATATTCTGTTCTCATTTTGGTAAACCGGTTCAGTAGTAAGGTGGACAAGTGAAAGGATCGAGAAGAGGTTGCTAGAGGGGGGGGGGTGATTAGACACTAAGAACCAAAAGTTGCAGTTTTTAATTTCTTTAAGTTGAAGTAGAGTTTTTGGCACAAGTTTAACAAACACAATACATATCAATCAAGCATGCAAAGAGTATATGAGCAGCGGAAATTAAAGCATGCAACTTGCAAGAATGTAAATGGAAGGGTTTGGAGAATTCAAACGCAATTGTAGACACAGATGTTTTTGTCGTGGTTCCGATAGGTGGTGCTATCGTACATCCACGTTGATGGAGACTTCAACCCACGAAGGGTAACGGTTGCGCGAGTCCACGCAGGGATCCACCCATGAAGGGTCCACGAAGAAGCAACCTTGTCTATCCCATCATGGCCATCACCCATGAAGGACTTGCATCACTAGCGGTAGATCTTCACGAAGTAGGCGATCTCCTTGCCCTTACAAACTCCTTGGTTCAACTCCACAATCTTGTAGGAGGCTCCCAAGTGACACCTAGCCAATCTAGGAGACACCACTCTCCAAGAAGTAACAAATGGTGTGTTGATGATGAACTCCTTGCTCTTGTGTTTCAAATGATAGTCTCCCCAACACTCAACTCTCTCTCTCACAAGATATGGATTTGGTGGAAAGAAGATTTGAGTGGAAAGCAACTTGGGGAAGGCTAGAGATCAAGATTCATATGGTGGGAATGGAATATCTTGGCCTCAACACATGAGTAGGTGGTTCTCTCTCAGAAAATGTGTATTGGAAGTGTAGGTATGTTCTGATGGCTCTCTCCATGAATGAAGAGTGGGTGGAGGGGTATATATAGCCTCCACACAAAATCTAACCGTTACGCACAACTTACCAATCTCGGTGGGACCGAATTGATAAACTCGGTCGGACCGATTTAGCAAATCTAGTGACCATTAGAGTTTTCGGTGGGACCGATTGGATCAACTCAGTGGGACCGATGTGCTAGGATTAGGGTAAATCCAAAACTCAGTTTGACTGATTACTCAAACTCGGTGGGACCGATTTGGGTAATAAGTGAAACAGAGAGTTGGCCAAGCAAACTCGATGGGGCCGATTGTATATCTTGGTGGGACCGAAAATATTGCAACAGGTAACAGAGAGTTTGCAAGCCCATCTCGGTGAGACCGAGATCCCATCGGTGAGACCGAACTGATTAGGGTTTCTGGCAGTGGCTATGTCAAATGAACTCGGTGGTGCCGGATTGAAAGAATCGGTGGGGCTGAGTTGGATATATGGTGTGGGACATATTTGGAAGTGAGAAAGTGGTTGAGGGCTTTGGTGCATATCACTTAGCACTTTGAGCAAGCAAGCCATTAAGCAACACCTCATCCCTTCTTAATAGTATTGGCTTTCCTATAGACTCAATGTGATCTTGGATCACTAAAATAGAAAATGTAGAGTCTTGGGCTTGGAGATTGAGCCAATCCTTTGTCCTTAGCATTTTGAAGGGGTTCCACATCCTTTACTCCATGCACTTCATTGTTGAACTTATCTGAAACATACTAGGTAAAAGTGTTAGTCCAACAAGAGATATGTTGTCATTAATTATCAAAATCACCCAGGGAGCACTTGTGCTTTCAATCTCCCCCTTTTTGGTAATTGATGGCAACATACATCAAAGCTTTAGATAAAGATAAAGAGAATAGCAAGTAAAGCTTTGGAAAGACATGTAACAAGCATAGGTTCCCCCTACATGTATGCAATCATGTGAATATGGAATATACAAGCATGTGAGAGCATAACCATGACAGAGTAGCAGTGTGTTACATGTATCTTGACTATATGCATCAGGGCAAAAGACATGAATATGGGAAATGTACCTTCATGCCCATGAGTCCTTCTTGCAAATAGTATGTACATCTGCAAGAATTTCTCATACACATGAATATGATGCATATACTTACATTGTGGTCTTGAGTTGGCTAGGATGGGATGAGCCTGCGTAAACAAGGTTAGATAAGACAGATGCACCCACTAGCTAGAGCAAACAAAAGAAACCACAAGAGTACCAAGACTGGGATGACATGTAGAGTGAGTACAGAGTACTACGATAGATATTGACATGTCCCCAAAGAGAAAGATATGCAATGAATTTAATAAATTTCCTTCCCTTGGATTTCTTGCTCCCCCTAAATCTAGCATGGGATACTGGGAGAAGATAGGGAACAGAAAAACAGAGCTCAAAGAAACAAATGAACAGAGCTAATGCAAATAAGCACATATGAACATGTCTTCCCCCCCAAGAAGACATGTGGCATATCTCCTCTTGAACATCAAGCATCTGGGATCCTTGATGATTACTCTTTCCTGGAGTATTCCCTCCCCCTAGAGATCTCTCCCCTAGAGATATGAATAAGCTTTGATGTGATCTCTCTCTCCCCCTTTGACATCAATTTCCAAGAAGGGTCTTCTGGAATTTGTTGTGAATGGGTTTGGTCCTTGAATCATAGTACAAAGCATTAAGGTAAATGTGATGCTTGCAGAGGACAAGATTCATTGAGTGGAGCTGGATCAAGAATAAAGCAGGAACAAATGGCAAAATGTTTTTCCTGTAGTGAAATCAGTGTCACCGAGTTGTATGCTTCGGTTGCTCCGAAATTCTTAGGCTAGACCGGAGACATGAAACCGGTGGAACCGAGTTCATCATAGAGAAAAACACTTGTCATCTCAGCTCATTGAACAAATACGATCTCACAAAGATTTGTAATGAATTGGATGCAGAAAATGCAGAACAAAAAGCAAAGGAAAAAAACTAAAGGATCTAGATGAAGTTTTTTTGAAAGGGGAAACAAATATGCATGAGACACAGAAAATAACACAAGAGAACTTCATCTAGAGTTGGGCGGTGACAAAGTCACCTATGTTAGAGTACATTGATTTAGGAGTCAAGTGAGATCACTTGATCATAGGTCGTACTCATCGTTTAAGCTCAAAATGGGGTTACCATTTTTCGTTTAAGTATCTTGATGTATTCACATCTTGTCGAGTTGCTTTGACTCATGACTTGGAGTAAAGCTATTCTAAGATGGAATAACATACCTTGGGTGGCGGTGTTGATCTTGATCATGTAGTTGAACTTGTGTGGGTTGCTCAAGGTTGATGTAGCCCATCAAGAGTTGGGAGCACCCTTTGGATTTTGAGTTCATCTACCTACATGGGTTAGTTTTCGCAAGGAAGAGCACTTGTGTATCCGACATGACAATCATGAAGCTCAACATAGAATTTGTCAAAGGATATGTTTGAAAGGTTTCGTGCTTCCTTGTCATCAACCACCATTGTGTAGAGACTTGGTGATGTAGAGATTGCTCAAGATGTGAGTGAGTTGCAATCTCATAGAATTAGATTCATCCAAGTACCTACAAGGGTTAGATAACATGCAAGATGCAAATTTTCAAGACATAAGATAATCATCATAGGGGAAATATCAAGTGATTAGTCGTAAGCTCAAGTCTTGCATGTATCCAATGGAGTTCCTACTCCAAGTTTGAAGCATCAATGATGTTTAATTCAGCTCTTAACCTACAAAAAACTTACTCATCAAGTGGTTTAGTGAATATATCCGCTAATTGCTTATCGATGCGAACATGCTTAAGGTTTATGTCACCCTTAGCAACGTGATCTCGAATGAAATGATGACGAACTTCAATATGCTTAGTTCGAGAGTGTTGCACGGGATTGTGAGCAATCTTGATAGCACTTTCATTGTCACAAAGTAATGGAACATGTTTCACATATATCCCATAATCTTTAAGAGTTTGGGTCACCCAAAGTAATTGAGCACAACATGAACCAGCGGCAATGTATTACGCTTCGGTGGTGGATAAGGATACCGAGTTTTGTTTATTGGAAGACCAAGACACAAGAGATCTACAAAGGAATTGATAAGTACCCTAAGTGGACTTTCTATCAACCTTGTCACCGGCATAGTCTGAGTCGGAGTAGCCAACAAGATCAAAGGAAGCCCCCTTTGGATACCAAATGCCAAAATTTGGTGTATGTATTAAGTATCTCACTATCCTCTTCACGGCCTTAAGATGACATTCCTTAGGAGCAGCTTGATATCGTGCACACATGCACTCACTTAGCTTGATATCGGGATGTAGCACATAGATATAACAATGAACCAATCATAGAGCGGTAAACTTTTTGATCAACCGGTTCACCATCTTTGGTCAAATCAAGATGTACACTAGTAGGCATGGGTGTAGTCATACCTTTGCATTCTTGCATATTGAACTTCTTGAATAAGTCCTTGGTGTACTTCGTTTGAGAGACAAAGGTGCCTTCCTTAGTTTGCTTGATTTGCAAACCAAGATAGAATTTGAGTTCACTCATCATAGACATCTGAAACTTCTTCGACATTAGCTTCCCAAACTTTTCACTAAAATGAGGGTTAGTTGATCCAAATATAATATCATCAACATAAATTTGGCATACAAATAGTTCTCCATTAACCCTTTTAGTAAAAAGAGTAGAATCTATTTTTCCAATGTCAAAGCCTTTTTCAATAAGGAACTTGGTCAAGCATTTATACCATGCTCTAGGAGCTTGTTTAAGACCATAAAGGGCTTTGTGAAGTTTGTAGACATGATTAGGTTTCTTAGGATTGACAAAGCCGGGAGGTTGCTTAACATATACTTCCTCCTCAATTTCACCATTTAGAAAAGCACTTTTAATGTCCATTTGGTACAAAGTGATATCATGGTGATTAGCATAAGCAAGTAAGATGCGAATGGACTCAAGTCTAGCAACAGGAGCATACGTCTCACCATAGTCCATACCTTCGACTTGTGTGTAGCCTTGGGTGACGAGACGTGCTTTGTTGTTAACCACTTGTCCATGTTCATCTTGCTTGTTGCGAAACACCCATTTGGTACCGATGATGTTGTGGTTGTTGTGTGGCTTCTCAACCAATGTCCACACTTGATTTCTCTCAAAGTTGTGTAGCTCTTCATGCATAGCATTTATCCAATCCGGATCCTCCAATGCTTCTTCAACCTTCATAGGTTCAATTCTAGAGATGAATGAGTAATGTTCACAAAAGTTATCCAAACGAGTTTTAGAGCGAGTGATTCTCCCGGTTTGGATATCATTGTAGATTTTCTCCACGGGATGATCTTTAGCAATTCTTGCTCGAACTCGTGAAAGCTTTTGCTTGGGTCTTGGTTGAACATATTCTTCATCTTGTTCTTCTTCTTGGCCTTCTTCATTGTTAGCGTTGTCGTTCTCTTGTTGTGATGGAGAAGGAGGTTGTTGACGTCCGTCTTGGTGCAATTCCTCGTTTTCTTCATCTTGGTGTGTCCCACTCGTGGATGCTTCCGTATCAACTCTTGGTTCACCTTGTCGTGAGGTAGAAGCTTCCACTTGGATGGACAAGGTACTCTCAAGTCTTGGATTTCTTCCAAGGGATCTTTGTCTCCTACATCAATTGGCAATTTCTCTACTTGCGAGCCATTAGATTCATCAAACTTCACATCTACCATTTCTTCAACCTTTCGGGTGAAATTGTTGTAGACACGGTATGTGTGAGAGTTTGAGCCATAACCAAGTAGGAAACCTTCATGAGACTTAGGAGCAAATTTAGAACGAGGATGCTTATCAAGAATGTAGCACTTTGAGCCGAATACTCGAAAGTATCCAACTTGGGGTTTGTTACCGGTGAGGAGCTCGTATGCCGTCTTGCCGAGTAGCTTGTGAAGATACAAGCAATTTGTTGCATGACAAGCTGTCTCAACCGCTTCCGCCCAAAAGTGTTTTGGCGTCTTGTATTCATCAAGCATCGTTCTTGCCATCTCGATAAGAGTCCGGTTCTTCCTCTCAATGACTCCATTTTTTTGAGGTGTGTACATAGACGAGAACTCATGTGTAATCCCTTCTTCATCAAGAAAGGTGTCTACATTTGCATTCTTGAACTCCGTTCCATTGTCACTCCGAACCTTCTTGATCTTCACGTCAAATTGATTTTGGGCCTTCCTAGCAAAGTTTTTGAAGATCTTTTGGACCTGCAATTTGTCATGAAGAAAGAATACCCACGTAAATCTTGAAAAATCATCAACTATGACTAGACCAAATGAGTTAGCACCGAGACTCTTGTAGGCATTTGGACCAAAGAGATCCATGTGAAGTAGCTCGAGTGGTCTTCATGTGGTCATAATGTTCTTAGCGCGATGACTTCCTCCAACTTGTTTCCTTGCTTGACAAGCACTACAAAGTCTATCCTTGTCAAATATGACATCGTTAACGCCAAGGATATGATTTCCTTTAATGAGTTTGTCAAGGTTTCGCATGCCCACATGGCCTAGCCTTCTATGCCACAACCAGCCTTTAGAAGATTTAGCAATTAAGCAAGTTCTAGGTTGAGCCTTTTTAGTGAAATCAACAATGTAAAGATCTCCTCTACGTATACCAGTAAAGACCATTTTATGATTATCTCTACGAAACACTTGGCAGTCTACTTCAGTAAATAGGACATTGAAACTGAAATCAGCAAGTCTAGATACTGAAAGTAAGTTGTAGCCAAGAGATTCAACGAGCATGCCATTTTGTATGGAGCTATCATGTGAGATGGCCACCTTACCAAGGCCAACCACCTTACCCTTTGAGTTATCACCAAAGGTGACATATTTTGGAGGGCCGTCGTTTTCAGCAAGCTCACGGAACATATCTTTATCTCCGGTCATATGATCAGTACATCCACTATCAAGGACCCATTCCTTTCCTCCAGCCATGTAGCCGCGAAGATTTTCCATAAGACCAAAGTGTCTCATCGCATCATCGAGATCATGGTCACTATCATCATCCTCATCATAGTATCCATGTTCAACATCATCTTGTGATTGATCAATTCCTAGAGAGGGTAATTCATTAGATAAATGATCATTTCTATAGTTATCTTTATGAATTCTAATAGCTATGGAAATGATATTGCTAATGATTCCAACATCACCTTTGGCGCTCGTAAGATTAGTAAGCTCAAATAAGCAGTCACCAAATTTGGGATCATTGGAACTCATCTTAATCAAGGCAATATACTTATGGAGGATTTCTTCTAGATCTTTCAAGGAATAATTTGGAAAGAGTTCCTCAAGAAATTTCCATATGGTGTAGGCACACTTAAGAGTAGGCAAACATCCAATCAAGTTTCTAGGCAAGCCTCTAGTGATAAGATTAACAGTTCTAAGATTGCGAATCATGTCAATTGACTCATCAAGGGTAGGATGCATGGAATAAACATGAGGTGCACAAGGGCTAGCTATATACTTGCTCAAATGATATTCATTGAAAATCTCAAGCATTTCATTTTTCCAATCATGAGAATATTCTCCATCAACAATAGGCACTCTATGTCTAAGACTCCCCAAGGTAGACACATCCATCTTCCTCCATAGGTGTTTAAACCAAGGTAATGGAGACCAACGCTCTGATACCAATTGAAAGGATCGAGAAGAGGTGTCTAGAGGGGGGGTGATTAGACACTAAGTACCAAAAGTTGCAGTTTTTAATTTCTTTAAGTTGAAGTAGAGTTTTTGGCACAAGTTTAACAAACACAATACATATCAAGCAAGCATGCAAAGAGTATATGAGCAGCGAAGAGTAAAGCATGCAACTTGAAAGAATGTAAAGGGAAGGGTTTGGAGAATTCAAACGCAATTGGAGACACATATGTTTTTGTCGTGGTTCTGATAGGTGGTGCTATCGTACATCCATGTTGATGGATACTTCAACCCACGAAGGGTAACATTTGCGCGAGTCCACGAAGGGCTCCAACCACGAAGGGTCCATGAAGAAGCAACCTTGTCTATCCCATCACGGACATCGCCCACAAAGGACTTGCCTCACTAGCGGTAGATCTTCACAAAGTAGGCGATCTCCTTGGCCTTACAAACTCCTTGGTTCAACTCCACAATCTTGTCGGAGGCTCCCAAGTGACACCTATCCAATCTAGGAGGCACCACTCTCCAAGAAGTAACAAATGGTGTGTTGATGATGAACTCCTTGCTCTTGTGCTTCAAATGATAGTCTCCCCAACACTCAACTCTCTCTCACAGGATATGGATTTGGTGGAAAGAAGATTTGAGTGGAAAGAAACTTGGGGAAGGCTAGAGATCAAGCTTCATATGGTGGGAATGGAATATCTTGGCCTCAACACATGAGTAGGTAGTTCTCTCTCAGAAAATGTGTATTGGAAGTGTAGGTATGTTCTGATGGCTCTCTCCATGAATGAAGAGTGGGTGGAGGGGTATATATAGCCTCCACACAAAATCTAACCGTTACGCACAACTTACCAATCTTGGTGGGACTGAATTGATAAACTCGGTCGGACCGATTCAGCAAATCTAGTGACCGTTAGGGTTTTTGGTGGGACCAACTGGATCAACTCAGTGGGACCGATGTGCTAGGGTTAGGGTAAATCCAAAACTCGGTTTGACCAATTACTCAAACTCGATGGGACTGATTTGGGTAATAAGTCAAACAGAGAGTTGGCCAAGCAAACTCGGTGGGGCCGATTGCATATATCGGTGGGATCGAAAATATTGCAATAGGTAATAAAGAGTTTGCAAGCCCATCTCGATGAGACCGAGATCCCATCAGTGAGACCGAACTGATTAGGGTTTCTGGCAGTGGCCATGTCAACTGAACTCGGTGGCGCCGGATAGAAAGAATCGGTGGGGCCGAGTTAGATATTTGGTGTGGGACATATTTGGAAGTGAGAAAGTGGTTGAGGGCTTTGGAGCATATCACTAAGCACTTTGAGCAAGCAAGCCATTAAGCAACACCTCATCCCTTCTTAATAGTATTGGCTTTCCTACAGACTCAATGTGATCTTGGATCACTAAAATAGAAAATGTAGAGTCTTGAGCTTGGAGCTTGAGCCAATCCTTTGTCCTTAGCATTTTGAAGGGGTTCAACATCCTCTAGTCCATGCCACTTCATTGTTGAACTTATCTGAAACATACTAGGTAAAAGTGTTAGTCCAACAAGATATATGTTGTCATTAATTATCAAAATTACCCAGGGAGCACTTGTGCTTTCAACAGGATAACAACTCGAAACAAACATATATCTATGTACTATGGTCACTGTATTGTCCATATCACTCTAGTTTATGTTGCCAAATCAAGATAGAGACACAGCTCAACTCATATATTTTGAAGACACAACAACATAGACAGAATATCACTGTTGAGATGCAAGACACCATATGCATGATATGAGAAATATAAACACTCATTACAAGTGACTACACAACATTGGCAACACCTGTAATGTGCATCACATGAGAACATAACTGTTTATACAACTGAAACTGAAATCAACATAGAGCAAGAAGTTAGAACAGCAATCCAGTTAAAGAAATAGGTTTAAAACATACCTGTTGCACCATTGGAGTTTTAGTTGGATCCTTCATATTCGAAAGTAGTTGGTATGAGTAAATACAGTGATGCAATAGCAAAGGAGTATGGACCATAGCTACGGAATCTGACCTGAGAACAATTGCTCTTCTGCTTTAAACGTGGAGTTTGGGTTCTCTGTGGTGGTCTTCGTGCTTTGGGCACTGCAGTTGCTTTACAAACTGCTCGTGTGGGGGTACTCCATGGTGGACATGGTGCTTTGTCAACTAGAAGTGGGTTACTATCCGCTGGGGTTGGGGTTAGATGGGTTGTAGCTGGTTCTCTGCCCAACGGTCTAAGTGTGCAATCTGGAAGAGTCTCGATTATGTGTGGTGGGGCAAGTTTGTGGGCCAGTACAACCATGGTTCTATCTGCATTGACGGGTAGCACTGTCTTTTGTGAAGAACGAGTTTTTGCTCCCTTAGATACTGCCATCACCCCCTCCAATTCAAATGGCTGATAAACAAGAAAAGAAATTGAACGTACCGACATTGTATGATAGACAGATGTGGTAATTCACATATATGTTGTCTAAGCAAACATGACAGCATGACGCAGTTTCACATATATGATGCCTAACTAAAGAGGATAGCATGATACAGTTTCAGATATATGATGGATAACTTAACAGGATATAATGGCATAATTCAACATATGATGAGTATCTAAACATGATGGCATGGCAAAACTATATGATGTCTTTCTAAAATAGGTTGGGATGAAATAATTCACATAAATGTTGTCTAAGTATACATGATGGCATGATATAATTGACGCAATTAATTCATATACTAAGCAGCTGGCACTCGCATGTATGATCTCTAAACTAAGCAGATGGAATTCAATATTGTGCATATGATGTCTAAACTAAGCAATGCAAGACACCATATGCACGATATGAGAAATATAAACATTGCAACTTAGAGCATACACCTCAGGTGGGATATAGGACTGGTCATCTGTCTCTGAGTCCTCCTCTGAGGAGCTCCCTGTAACCATCAAGATATATGCTTCAACAGGTACCATTGCCTGCTCTGAAGACCTTGTTTTCACTCCTGGTTTTTCCATAACTGGTTCAAATGGCTGATACACATGAAGAGTAGTTTAATATACACAGATTCTCGACAAATGGAATATGTAATGAAAAAAAAGATGGCATGAAATAATTCACATATATGATGCCTGGCTACATGGCGGTGCATAATTCACATATATGATAACTGGCTGAAAAACATGGCATTGCATAATTCCCATATACTCCCTCCGTTCCTAAATATTTGTCTTTTTAGAGATTTCAAATGGACTACTACATACGGACGTATATAGACATATTTTAGAGTGTAAATTCACTCATTTTGCTCCGTATGTAGTCACTTGTTGAAATCTCTAAAATGACAAATATTTAGGAATGTTGGAAGTATGATATAGAAACCAAACATGTGGCATTCACACAAAGCAAATCTAAACTAAGCTAATGACATATAAGAATAATAATGTAAGCAATGCGAGGCGCCATATGCATGATATGACCAACATCAGCATGCCAGGTTAGAGAAAACACCCCAGGTGGTAAATAGGAGTGGTCGGCTCCCAATGAATCCCCATCTGAACAGTTATCTACCTCTGGAATACAATCTGGAATGGCGGGAGGGGGGCACTTTGCCCACCATGGAGCGGCATCTGCATGACATTGTATTCCCACTGTCGGAGTAATGGGCCACGGGTAGCCTAACCCGAGCCCCTGAACCTTTGAAGACAACGGGGCTGGCTGCGTCCCTCAAGACGTCAAGATAGATCTCCGCCTTCTGGCAGCCGGTTGGCCAAGCGGCCGACTGGCCGAAGGCGGCCGAGTTCCAGAAGACGACACCACGACAGGCCGACTCCTAGTGAGCAGCCTCCAGAGAGGGCGGCCCCTAGCAGTCGGCTCGTGGCGCCCTCAAAGTCTGCGCCCTCATCAAGGAGACAAGACAGGGTATGGCTACAGCGTAGCCCATCCCCCCGAATCTAGGGCCGGGCGTGGCCACAGTGCCCCGTACAGGCGGAGATCTCCGCACGACGCGGCACTGTTGCCTCTCCCCCCAAACGTCACTCCTGACAGGCGGATCCCTGTTCCCATGACGGCCTGTCGGTACGGCTTGCAGGCGGCGGGCCCTACCAGGCAGTGAGAGCCCTAAAGACGGAGGAAGCCAGGGCAGCCGGACCTAAGGGAAGCCGGCTTCCAGCAGGCGGCTTATCCCTCCCTTGGGCCCCGTGCACCATCAACCAGATGGGACGCAGTGTGTCTACAGTAATTGCCCACCAGGTGGCGGGACTGTAACCACGCTCCCCCGACCAAGCCTACGTCATTAGCATCAGGGCTATAGCGATCAGCAGCCGGCAAGGCCCGCGAGCGGCAGCAGCAGCCTGTCGGCTCCATACCAGACCAGTCGGTGAGGCCCAACAGGCGGTGGGCCCCAGCAGCCGGCGGAGAAGCCGGCGGCCGGAGACACTGACAGTCGGGTCCTACACCCTGCAGATTACCAATGTACCCCTGGGAGGGGTAGGCCTATATAAACCCCCCAGGGAACCCATGCAAAGGGTTTGAACCTGTTAGAACTAGACTCACACCTAGAGGAGGAGAGAGTGTGCCTGCCTTCTTCCACCTCTAGCAAACAGCTCAAGGAGCATCATTGTACCACCAGTGCCTTAGTGATCATGCGGAGACCCCAGAGAGCAGGACTAGGGGTGTTATCTCCTAGGAGAGCCCCGAACTTGGGTAAAGTGCACCGGCTTTCGTGTCTACGCTTCATCCCGCTTCCAGGCACCGGCGACGTTCTACTCACTCCCACCATGATAAGCCATCCTTTGGCATATGTCGCACCCAACCCCCAACATTTGACGCCCACCGTGGGGCTAGTTGCACCATCTCCCGGAGACCTGCTCTGGACGGGAACCTTGTTCCTTCCTGGCGAGCGCAGCCAGCACGGCACGCCAGCCGGTGTCTGCACCGACGCGCTGCGCGACGCGGAGGTCGCCCGCGCGACGAGCTGCCTCGCCGATCTTGTTGGCGAGATTCGCCTCTCCGACGAGCCCATGTATGATGCGGGCACCGATGGCCCTAAGAGCCGCCTCGTGAGCCTCCTCGATCAGCACCACGTCGCCAGCGAGCCTGCTGCTGACTTGGAGTCGGCTGGCTCCACAGACCCGATGTTGGTCGACTCCGACACAGCGTTGCTCGACGCGTTCCCCTCCAATATGGTGGTCTACGATGAGCTGCTTCCTCGCGCGGACAGCGGCAGCAGCACCGTCACGGAGGTGCTTGTCATCAGCCACGGCGAGCACTCTGGCGGAGGTGGCCAGGACCCGTTGCTGACAGTAATGCAAGACCTGGCTGCGCCTATCCCGGAAGACGCCAACGCTGAGACGCTGGAAGCGCGCCGCCTCCAGCTTGTTGAGAGTGCCAAACAGTTAGCCAGCATGAGACACCTTTCGGAGGCCTACCAGCGGGAAATGGATCATGCCGTCGGTGGCACGCCGGCTACTGGTGGGCCTAGCCACATTGACTTGGTCCGGCAGCGTGGCGCGAGCATCGCCAGCATGTTCGGGACAGATCGTCCCGTCTACGCCACGCCTGCGGAGAACATACGAGCTGCCTAGGCGGCAACAGACGAGTTAGACAAGCTCGAGGGCGGCGAGCGTCGCCACATGATGGAGCGAGTTCAACACTCGACGCGGCTGCCGAGCAGCAAGATGCCGGGTGCCGGACTGAAGCACCCAACCGGCAAAACAACGATCCGCCTCCTCGACGAGACCAAGGCGCAACATCCCAGACACCGACTGGTGGCGTCCGTGACAGAAGAGACAAGGAGCCGGCTGCCAGCCGCAGCCGGACTCACATCACCATCGAGCGTGACCAAGACGGTCGCCCAAGAGTAGTACGGCAGCAAGACGACTGTCCGCCTCCTCCTTCCCGCAAGGAGAGGCGCATTTCCCAGCTGCCTATTGATCACCCATCACTCGGCGACCGCCTTGGCCGCCAAGAAGGAATCGGAGAAAATGATGCCCGCCACCGGATCGATCGCCTCAATCGATCCCTGGCGCTAGAAGAGGAAGATGAGCTGGGACCGCCTTGTTTTGGCCCCCGCATCCGAGATGAGCCCTTCCCGAAAGGATTCACTCTCCTGAGAGACACACCCAAGTACACCGGCTCTGTGAAGCCGGAGGACTGGCTCGTGGACTACTCCACAGCCGTCAGCATCGCCAACGGCAACAAGTGCGTTGCCGTGAAGTATGTCCCGCTCATGCTCCAGGGGACGTCCCGGACGTGGTTGAATAGCCTGAAGCCCCGCAATATCAACAACTTGGTTGATTTCACCAAAGCATTCATCCGCAACTTCACCAGCACGTACAAGCGGCCGCCCAAGCCCTGCCAACTCTCCTTACATGTCCAAGGCCCCAACGAGTCGACTCGCGACTATCTTATACGCTGGGCCGAGTTGAGCAACTCATGCGAGGGTGTGCACGAGGTGCAGGCCATCGAGTACTTCACTACCCGGTGCCGAGAGGGCACCCTCCTCAAGCACAAGCTTCTCTGCGATGAGCCGGCGACCCTCGACGAACTGCTAACCATAGCAGACAAGTACGCCAGGGCCGATTCCTCCATGAAGGCGGAGATTCTAGTCAACGTATCGGGCAAGGTGGCCTCTCAAGCTCCTCGGACCCCGGCTGGTGACTCCAATCGGCGACAGCAACCGAACGACAACAAGCGCAAGGCCATGCAACCGGTTTCCACAAGCCGGCAGGTGGCGACAGTTGAAGATCAGTAGCCAGAAGTGCCGCCTCCTCCCAAGCGCCAGAAGGGCGGCAAGCCCAACTAGCTGCCCGCTTTCTCGTACGAGCAGACTCTTGATGCACCTTGCAAGTTCCATAGCGGTGCGAAGCCGTCCAATCACACTACTCGGAAGTGGCACTGGCTCACCAGGATCGCCAAGGGCGACGGACTCCAGCCTCCTCCGCCAGCCGGCCTGCCGCCTCCTCATCCTCAGCAGCCGGCAGCCCGGCCAGTCGGTGCCGTACAAGATGATTATCTCGAGGAGCATGGGTCCTATGTCGTGTTCACCAGCATGGCCGATGACAGGCGCAGCAGATGGCAGCAACAGCTAGAAGTGAATACAGTAGCATCAGAGACCCCCCGAGTTCATGCATTGGTCGGAGAAGCCCATCAGCTGGAGCCGAGCTGACCACCCGGAGGTGATGCCAAACCCCGGCTCTTATGCCTTGGTGTTGGATGCCACGTTTGCCACAAAGAGGTGAGCTGCTCGCTTCTCCCGAGTCCTGATAGATGGCGACAGCAGCATCAACATTCTGTACAAAGATACCATGGCGAATTTGGGGATCAAGCAGAGACATCTTCAGCCCAGCCGGAATTTTTTTCATGGCAGTAAATGTCAGGGGTTGGGTGCGACATATGCCAAAGGATGGCTTATCATGGTGGGAGCGAGTAGAATGTCACCGGTGCCTGGAAGCGGGATGAGGCGTAGACACGAACGCCGACGCACTTTACCCAGGTTCGGGGCTCTCCTAGGAGATAACACCCCTAGTCCTGCTCCGCGGGGTCTCCGCATGATCACTAAGGCACTAGTGGTACAATGATGCTCCTTGAGCTGTTTGCTAGAGGTGGAAGAAGGCAGGCACGCTCTCTCCTCCTCTAGGTGTGAGTCTAGTTCTAACAGGTTCGAACCCTTTGCATGGGTGACTAGGGGGGGGGGTTATATAGGCCTAGCCCTCCCAGGGGTACATTGGTAATCTGCCGGGTGTAGGACTCGGCTGTCAGTGTCTCCGGCCGCCGGCTTCTCCGCCGGCTGCTGGGGCCCGCCGCCTGGTGGGCCCCGCCGACTAGTCTGGTACGGAGCCGATAGGCCGCTCCCGCCGCTCGCGGGTCTTGCCGGCTGCTGATCGCTGTAGCCGTGATGCTAATGACGTAGGCTTGGTCGGGGGAGCGTGGCTACAGTCCCACCGCCTGGTGGGTGATTACTGTAGCCACACCGTGTCCCATCTGGTTGATGGCGCACGGGGCCCGAGGGAGGGATAAGCCGCCTGCTGGAAGCCGGCTTCCCTTAGGTCCGGCTGCCCTGGCTTCCTCCGTCTTCAGGGGTCTCACTGCCTGGTAGGGCCCGCCACCTGCAAGCCGTACCGATAGGCCGTCGTGGGAACAGGGCTCTGCCTGTCAGGAGTGACGTTTGGGGGGGGGAGGTGCAACAGTGCCGCCTCGCGCGGAGATCTCTGCCTGTACGGGGCACTGTGGCCACGCCCGGCCCTGGATTCAGGGGGATGGGCTATGCTGTAGCCATAACCTATCTTGTCTCCTTGATGAGGGTGCAGACGTTGAGGGCACCATGGGCCGACTGCTAGGGGCCGGCCTCTCTGGAGGCCGCTCACTAGGAGTAGGCCTGTCGTGATGCCGTCTTCTGGAACTCGGCCGCTCGGCCAACCGGCCCCATTGTCTTGAAAGGTTTAGGGGCTCGGGTTAGGCTACCCGTGGCCCATTACTCCGACAGTAGTCCCTGAAGCTGGTGACGGGCCACGGTTCGAGGAGCCGGGGAGCCTCAACAGTTTCCTCCTCCGGGTGCTCTGAAGGAAGCTCCATCCGACTTCTAGGGAGCCGGTCGGCAAGAGTCGGATACATCCAGTCAGATCCTTCTGGGATTTCAAATGCATTGGTGGGAATGAGGTGGCGTGCTTGCTAAGCTTCTCTACCCGCCGCCCGTCATGGGCGTGCCACATGGCGCCAGCCAGCCGGGTCGTCCTTCCAGCCCACGCGTGTGACGGGATGCGACCGCAGGCCGGGCCCGCCACCACCAGGCCTCGGGCTGCGAGCGGATATGCTGCGACCGAGGCGGGCGGTTGGGTTTCCCCGCGGAGTTACTACGCGCAGTACCCGCGCTGTAAAGGCGGGAGCGTGGGGTCGTGGGCACAGTTAATCCCACGATCCCACGCCCAACCCCTCAGCTTCATAGCTCGTAGGCTATAAGTAGGGGGAGGAGTGGGAGCGGCGAAGCACGCGCGCCCCTCCACCCCACTCTCCCTCCCTCTTCTTCTTCTCACCGCAGTGCCCCGAGCCCCGCCGAAGCGCTGCCGCAGTTCGTCTCCGTCGAGTTCGTCCGTCAACCTCGCGTCCCCATGGGGCGCGCCGGAGCCTGGGACGGCTCCAAAGTTCATGAAGACCACATCGACTTCCTCCGTCAGATGCGGCGACTGCCCAGCAAGGACCACGTGAGGGTTTGCCTCGCGCCGGAGGGGGAGATCTTGCTGGCGCCGGAGGAGGGCGAGCGGGTCATCTTCCGATCACACTGCCTGTGTGGCCTCGGCCTACCGGTGAGTGGCTTCTTCCAGACCTTCCTTGAGTTCTACAACCTCCAGCCGCACCACCTCACCCCGAACACGGTGGTGCTGCTGTCCGCCTTCATCACTCTGTGCGAAGGCTTCCTTGGTGTCCTTCCCACTATCGAGCTTTGGGGGGAGTTTTTCTACACCAATCTCGGCACCGTCGTCACGGGCGTGCCGGCTAAATGCGGTGCCTTCATCGCGGTGCAGAGGCCGGGAGGCGACAATCCATTTCCTCCCATCACACTGATCCAGTCGGTAAAGATGCGGCAACAGTCGTACTTCTACGTGATGAGCATCTTCGCGGAGGGTGACTGGGTCAACCTGCCGGCTTACGCTGCCGGCCCGCCAGTTGGGAAGCGGCCCAACTGGTCATACCAGGCCAAGACACTATCACCTTCTGGAGCCGCCGCCATCGCGCGACTCCGGGTGTTGGTACAGTCGGAGGGCCTGACCGGGCCCGACATGCTGTACGCCTTTGTGGCGCGCCAGGTGCTCCCGCTCCAGGGCCGCCCTCACATGATCTGTCAGATGAGCGAACATCGGGACCCAAGCCGGCTGTGCACCAAGGAGATGCCTCACGCAGAGGTAGCTCATATGGTGAACTACCTTGCGGACTACAAGCTCACGGAAGAGTGGCAGTTCGGCAAGGAGCTGTATTCTCGCGCCAACCCCCTGCCTATGGTAAATTTCCTTTCCTTTCCTTCTCTCTCTCTCTCCCTCTCTCTCTCTTATTGCCGAGTTCCGCTTGTCTAACCTAACCAACCGGCTCTTCGAACAGAGCTCCCTCCTCCAGCCGGCAGCCGGTGCCGCGGGTCCGGAGCGTCAATTTCTCCCCGACCGGGCGGAGAGCGATGTGGATGACCCCGACTTGGGGGCGGCGGCCTTGGAGGACGACGCCGAGGGAGGGGGCGGCGTAGCAGGCGGCTCAGGGCTCGGAGCCGGCCTCGAGGACTGGCCAGACGACAACGCGGGGGAAGTCGTCCCGCGCCGCCAGCCGGGGTCCGACCAGCAGGGCGCGAGCTCGTCTGCCACGTCGGCAGCCCGAGGTGGTGCGCATAAGCGCAGAGCGCGCCGAGCCTATTCGGCAGTCGGCCGAAGAAGCCCAGGGGCTCGGCCGCGGCGACCAAGCGGGATGAAGCGGCCGCGAAAGCCATCCGCTTCCGCAAGGCGGTGAAGGAGCCGCAGCTGGTTTCTGCGCAAGTACTGTCTTCTTCTCGTACTTTCTCCTTCCTTGCTGATCTTGTCTAAGTTTCTTCGCTTTGTTTCCCTTGATCTAGGGCCCCGCTCTCTCTTGAGAAGTCGGCCACCGCCTCCATCGTGGGGTCGGCAGAGACTTCCACCAGCACCCGGCGGATTGATCCGGCCACCGACCTCCGGGAGGCGACGGAGCGGAACTCGCGGGAGGCGCGTGAGGAGCAGGAAGTCGCCCGCCTGGAGATGGCGGAGGAAGACAGGGCGGAGGCCGAGGCCGCCGCCATGGCGAAGGAGCAGGCCGAGGAAGCCGCACGCCGTCAATCGACGATGTTTGTTACCCCCCTGAACTCTGCGCCGCCTCCACCAGAGTTTGTGGCGCAGACTGGGGAAACCGGCGGCAAGCACCCTATCATGGAGAGGGATAGCGGCGACGTCGCCTTTCCCGACGTAATCTTGCCCCCGCCACCACCTTCTGAGGAGGCGCGAGACAAGAAGCCGGCCGACCCGCCGGTGCCACCAGCCGGAAACAAGATGGTGACGGGCCCGACTCCCGTGGTCCACACACCCTTATGCCGCCGGCTTGTGAAGGCAGCCTCGGTGCCACGCCCATTGGAGACCGGCACCACAAGCTCCTCGATCCCGGACATCGAGGCGACCAGCGCCGCACCGAATGGGTGGGTGCGGGGAGGTGGGACGGGCCCTCTGAACAAGGCGATCCTGGACGTTCAAGCCAAACTCCATGCCGAGGCCGACGCTCTCAAGCTCTACAACAAGGCGTTCCTGGAATCACTAGAGGCCATCCAGGTACGCTTCTTGCTTCTTTGTTTTTAATTCTTTTATTGCTTCGTGGGGGCGCGCCAGCACACCCACTGGGTGTAGTCCCCGAGTTTCGGGCCGGCTGCTGAGCAGGCGGCCTGGAACTTTAATTAGCAAGCTCCGAGTACAAATATCTTTGCTGCAGGACTATCGTAACCTCTGTGCGACCGCCTTCAACTCCATAGTCCAGGAGTTGGATCAACGTGTCGTCGACTTGTCGGAGAGCTGGAGTAAGTCTTCTTCTTTCTCTGCAGGGGCGTGCTGGCGCACCCGCGCGCTGTAGTCCCCAAGATTCGGGCCGACTGCTGAGCAGTCGGGCCGGATCTTCCTGGCAACTTCATCTTTCTTCACCGATTGTTGACGTCCTTTCTTCTTCTTCTTCTTCTTCTTCTTCTTCTTCTTCTTCTTCTTCTTCTTCTTCTTCTTCTTCTTCTTCTTCTTCTTCTTCTTTTGCAGAAGCCAACGCCACCCTGCAGCGGCAACTGGGAGAAGCCAACAGCGCACTGCGTGCCAAGGTGGCGGACTGCAACAAGCTGGCCGAGGAGCGTGACCGGCTGGTCACGCAGCTGGCGGAGCAGGCGGAGCTTCTTAAGAATGCCCGGATGGAGGCGGAGGACCAGGAGGCCGGTCTCCTTGCTGAGTTCGAGACCGAGCGCTCTGCTTGGACTGACAAGGAGGCAATGCTGACTACCAACTTCGGCGCGGTTGAAGACATGGTCGATGGTAGGCTGCCTTCTTTACTCTTTCTTCATACTGTCGGCCTTTGATCAAGCCGATTTCTTGTTTTTGATCTCATTCTTTGCTTTTTTGTCTGAGCAGACTTCTTCCCAGGTCACTTTGGTGCTGCCAACCTGGCTATCGAGGCCGATTGTGAGGGACCGAGGGCGGAAGGCAAGCAGATCGCTGCCGACGCCCCCCACACTCTTAGCGAGCAACTTCTCAGCATTCAGGCTTGTCTTCGGCCGGCTCATCGGATGATGCGCTGCCTTCAGCGTGTCCGCGCCCAGGCGATCGCCGCCCTGTGGCCAAACATGCCGGCTCCACGCACACCCAGCCAGACTGCCGACGGGCTGGAGGTGGCGGCCGACCGTCTTGAGGCGTGGAAGGGCTCCTCGGCCTGGGCCGGAGCACGCTGGGCCTTGGAATTTGTCAAGGCGTGGTACCCTGGGCTAGATCTAGCCCAGTTGACCACATTTCGACTGGAAGCCCAGGAGGAGCTAGTGGCGGTGGAGGATGACCTTGTCAAGCGAGTGGCGTCAATCGCTGAGTACACCAACACCAGCATCTTCGTCCCAGAGCTGGCCGAGAATGGTGCCGAGGCACCGCCGGAGTGGTTTGGGCTGAACCCGGAGGATGGCGAGGACTCGACCGAGGTGATCAATTCCAGCGACGAGGGAGAAGAAGAAGAGGAGGAGGAAGGTGAAGAGGAGGCACCAGAGGTCGGAGCGGATGGCCAGCCTCAACTCGACTGCGCCTCCAGCAACGAGCCGCGCCCGAGCGAGCCAGCTGCTGCTGAGGGCGACCAAGCGGAGACTGACCAGCCAGCCGCCCAACCAGCCGGCACCACCGACTCCGCCATTCTGCCGACTCCGTCTGCTGCTTCCTAGACTGCTATTTACCTTTGCTTCTTCCTGCTTATCGGTCTCAACAACTTTGTTAATTTCGCACAATCTCACCCACTGGGTGTATTTCAAACTCCTATTGAATATCGGCCAAGGGCCTTTTGATGTGTAAATATCTTATCTGAGTTCTATCTTTCCTTGCTTTCTGCTCTTTTGGCTTTTTCCTTTGCTGCCTTCCCTTGGTTGCCGTCTTGCCAGCCGAACAGCCGCTCTGCGGACTGTGGCTGGGTGGAAAAAGCCTCATTTTCTATTCCTTTTAAAGCTGCTGATGCGAGCTACCGAACAAACAAGATTAGTACAAAAAGCATACTTAGCCACTTTCTGGAAGGCAAGTACTTAGCCGGCTAGAGTTTACTGGCAAGTTAAGTAGAAGCCGGCCGGCCGGCTGCTCGGCAGCCGGTCGGTGAGGCGAGAAGCCGGCTTGGACTATGTGTATGCTTTAGGTCCTTAGCCATTTTTCATGCATACGCCCTTTTCGCCTTAGCTCCTGCCGATCGAACAGTCGCTCTGCGAGCTGCGGCCTCTGGCAGGAGAAAGCTAAGGTGCCAACATACTACTTGTTCGGCTGCAGGAAGCATTTCATAGTACAAAGCGGCAAGTCCCCGGGTCGACTAGTCGAACCTGGTGCTAGACGGTCTAATGGGATAACACAAATGACAGGCGTAATACTTATCATATAGATAAAAGAGGGCAGTCCCCGAGCTCTTCTCGGGGGACCCGGAGTCTTCGTACTTAATACAAAAGTTGGCGTGATACATACTGCTTTTAACTGTAAAACCTTCGAAGGAGATTCGCATTCCATGGTCACTCCATCTCCTTGCCGGAGTCATCTCTTTTGCATGCTCGAGGCTTCAGAGCGTCGATGAGGTAGTAGGAGTCATTGCCCAACACCTTGCTGATGATGAAGGGGCCTTCCCAAGGTGCCGAGAGCTTGTGCTGGCCGGCTGTTCGCTGGATCAGCCGGAGCACAAGGTCTCCTTCTTGGAAGGATCTTGGCTTGAACTTTCGGTTGTAGTATCGGCACAGACTCTGTTGGTAGATGGTGGACCGGCTGAGTGCCAACAGCCGGCCCTCCTCCAGCAGATCGACGCCGTCTTGTCATGCTTCTTCTGCCTCCTCTTCGGTGTACATGGTGACTCGAGGGGAGTCAAATTCTATGTCCACCGGGATGACGGCTTCGGCACCGTAGATGAGGAATAAAGGAGTGAAGCTGGTTGACTTACTCGGGGTTGTGCGCAGACTCGAGAGGACGGCCGGCAGCTCGTCGAACTAGTAGCCGGCCGAACGCTCCGGAGGCTCGACCAGTCGGGGCTTGATGCTGGACAAAATAAGGCCGTTTGCTCGCTCCACTTGGCCGTTTGACTGCGGATGGGCTACAAACGCTAAGTCCAGTAGGATGCCCTGTGTCGTGCAGAAATGGGCCAAGGTGCCTTTGGCGATGTTCGTGCCATTGTCGGTGATGACGATGTGTGGTATGCCATGCCGGATGGTGATGTTGGAGATGAAAGTCACAGCAGTCAGACCATTCAATTTCTTGATTGGTTTTGTTTCTATCCACTTGGTGAACTTGTCCACCGCGACAAGCTGATGAGTCATGCCACCTCGTGCTATTTTGAATGGTCCCACCATGTACAGGCCCCAAACAGCAAAGGGCCAGGCAATGGGGATAGTCTTGAGTGCAGAAGCTGGCTGATGAGGCTTGGAGCGGAACTTCTGGCACCCTTTGCATTTCTGGACCAAGTCTTTGGCGTCTTCTAGAGCAGTCGGCCAGAAAAAACCATGGCGAAAAGCTTTGGCAACAAGTTCTCTTGAAGCCGCGTGGTGACCACACTCGCCTTGATGGATATCTTTGAGGATTGCTTGGCCTTGCTCCGGCTCCACGTAGCGCTGGTAAACACTAGTGACACTGCGCCTCACAAGTTCGCTGTTGACGATTGTGTATACTGTTGCCCAGCGTTGCACCTACCGGCCGAGATCTCATTAGTCGACAGTTTTTTGTTCACTAGGAAGTTGAGGATGGGGTGGGCCCATGAAGGTCCTGCAATTTCTTCGACTGCCAGGACTGCTATTTGCACGAGGGCGGTTGGGCTGGGAGGCGGTGGGTTGGAGTCGGCCGCCGCTTACTGAATTGATGAAGTCCCCGGGCCGACTGCTGCAGTCCCTGGGCCGCCTGCAGAAGTTCCCGTGCCGGCTGCTGGGGCTCTTAAGTCAGATCCGACTGCTTCAGGAGGAGCTGGCACAAAGATGGAATCCGACACTGGCGATGGTTTAATAGACGGCTTGAGGAGGCGTTGCAGGGCGACGCCGGCTGGTATTGCTTGCCAGGTGGAGCCAATTCGTGCCAAGGCGTCGGCTTGCTCATTGTCATTTCTTGGTACGTGGAGGAACTCGCACCCTTTGAAGTATCCACTGAGTTGCTGTATGAGGAAGCGGTAGCTGGCCATATTTGCATCCTTGGCGTCCTAGTCGCCTGATGACTGCTGGACCACCAAGTCAGAGTCTCCATAGCACAGGATCCAACGAATGCCGAGTTCCTTGGCAAGCCGGAGCCCGTGTATGAGCGCTTCGTATTCAGCTACGTTGTTGGACATGGCAAAGTGAATTTGTAGCACATATCTGAGCTTGTCGCCTTTGGGAGGGCGAGGATGATGCCGGCTCCTAAATTGGTGCGCATTTTTGAACCATCAAAATGCATCCGCCAATGGGTGGAATCTGGCGTTGGCGGCAGGTACTGGGTCTTGGCCCAGTCGACGAGGAAGTCGGCCAGTGCTTGTGACTTGATGGCGGTGTGAGGCTGGTAGTAGATGGTGTAGGGGGCCAAATCTATGGCCCATTTGGCCACTCGGCCCGAGGCATCTCGGCTTCCAATGATCTAGGCAAGCGGAGCTGTGCAGACCACGGTGATTGGGTGCTCTTGGAAGTATGGCTTCAACCTCTTGGCAGCAGAGTGCACGCCATAACACATCTTCTGGTAGTGGGGATAGTTCTGCTTGGAAGCGGATAGTACTTCACTCAGGTAATACACCGGCCTTTGGACTGGTAGGGCTTTGCCTTCTTCCTTGCGTTCCACCACTATGACTATGCTGACCACCCGGCTGGTAGCGGTGATGTAGAGGAGCATGGGCTCCTTAAGAGTCGGGGCCGCCAGGACAGGCGGAGTGGTCAACATTTTCTTGAGCTGGAGAAAAGCTTCATCCGCCTTGTCATTCCACTCGAAAAAAGTGGTCTTCTTCATGAGCTGATACAAGGGAAGGGCCTTCTCGCCCAGCCGACTGATGAAATGGCTGATAGATGCCAAGCAACCGGTGAATTTTTGCACGTCCGGCAGTCGGGTGGGCACCTCCATCCTCTCGATGGCCTTGATCTTCACAGGGTTGCACTCTATGCCGCGCTCTGAGACCAAGAAGCCAAGAAGCTAGCCAGTTGGTACTCCAAAGACGCATTTCTCCGGGCTGAGCTTGATCTGAAATCGGCGCAGATTCTCAAAGGTCTCCTTGAGATCTTCTAATAGCATCCCACGCTTCTCCGTCTTCACCGCCACATCGTCCACATAGACATGAGCGTTTCTGCCGAGTTGCTTGAGGAGACACTTTTGCATGCATCGTTGAAACATGGCACCGATGTTTCTCAAGCCGAATGTCATGGTCAGGTAACAGAAGGCTCCGAATGGCGTGATGAAGGCGGCCTTCATCCTGCCGGCCGGGTTTAGCTTGATCTGGTGATACCCGGAGTATGCATCCAGAAAACTCAACAGCTCGCATCCGGCTGTAGAGTCAATCACTTGGTCGATTCTTGGCAGAGCAAATGGGTCTTTGGTGCATGCTTTGTTGAGGCTGGTATAATCAATACACATGCGCCACTGCTTGTTCTTCTTCAGCACTAGGACCGGGTTGGCTAACCACTCTGGAAAGAACACCTCCATGATGAAGCCGGCTACTAGAAGCCGGGCTATCTCTTCTCCAACAACTCTTCTTTTCTCTTCTGACAGGCGGCGCAAGGGCTGCCGGACTGGCTTGGCATCAGGTCAGACGTGTAGCTTGTGCTCGGCGAAATCCGTTGGAACACCCGGCATGTCCTTGGGGGACCATGCGAAGATGTCTCGATTCTCATGGAGGAAATCGACGAGATCGCCTTCCTATTTACTATCAAGGATTTGCACCTATGACAGTGTACCTCTCCGGGTGCTCCGGGTCCAAGGGTATCTTCTTTGTTTCTTTGGCCGGTTTGAACGAGCCCTCGGCTTCCGACTCCTTGGGGTTGGGTGACATTTCTGGCTGCTTGCCTGCCATTGCCACAACCCGGTCAAGGAGCCTCTTCTCCGCTGCGATCACGAGGGACTCGGCAAACCAACTGTTCTCTGCAGCACAGGCAGACGACTTCTTGCAGTCTCCTGCTATGGTCAGGATCCCCTTGGAGCTCGACATCTTCATCTTTAGGTAAGCATAGTGGGGAACTGCCATGAACTTGGCCAGGGCAGGCCGACCAAGTAATGCATGATAAGGGCTCTTAAGGTCCACCACTTCAAACTAGACTAGCTCTCGGCGGAAATGACTTTTGTCCCCGAAGAGGACATCTATCTGAGTCTCGCCGATTGGTGAGCAGGAAGGACCAGGAACTATGCCATGAAAAACAGTCCGGCTGGGCTGAATATACTATTCATTGCTGCGACGATATAAGACCCACGGGCATTTTAAAACTCAAGTTTGAACGATAAAGTAGCAGGCAATAATAACCGATGTATAACGTAAGCAAACACAAAAGACTGCGACCTCTCTTACGGAACTTTGTAGTTCTCAGGTTCATCTGCTCAGTGGATGATGGTAATGCAGTTGACGTGGCTGCCGACAACGGGGAAGATGATCTGAGGCGGCGAAAGAAAGTTTGCAGGGGGAATCTCTGCTGTAGTGAATGCTTCTGTCGAGGGTGCACCTCAGGTGGGGTGGATGACGGCACGGCATCTGCATGACATTATATTCCCATGCAACGGTCTTATCTTTTTCTCTACATGTTCAGTACGATTGTGTACAATAACTCACATGCATAATAAAAAATTAGTTAGATTTTGTAAGGCCTAAGGGGTGCATGCAAAAATCAAGACTGATGGTAGAAAACGAGTGGATAGATCCAAAACTAATGATAGCAGGTAGATTATAGCTTCAGTTTAAAAAGATAGACAATGGAGCATCTACTGTTTGTTGCCCACCCAACATGAACCACATAGAAGACCCCAGATGAACAAGATAGTAGACAGATACTATTCATTGTTGCCACGATATAAGACCCACGGGCATTTTAAAACTCAAGTTTGAACGATAAAGTAGCAGGCAATAATAACCGATGTATAACGTAAGCAAACACGAAAGACTACGACCTCTCTTACGGAACTGTGTAGTTCTCAGGTTCATCTGCTCAGTGGATGATGGTAATGCAGTTGACGTGGCTGCTGACAACGGGGAAGATGATCTGAGGTGATGAAAGAAAGTTTGCTGGGGGAATCTCTGCTATAGTGGACACTTCTGTCAAGGGTGCACCTCAGGTGGAGTGGATGACGGCATGGCAGGATCATGACATAACACACAGAGTTTTCTTTGACGCCTATCTGAAAATGAAGTAAATCTGTAAGGGCTTCCTAGAATTGGAGGATTCTATAAACGCAGGGACAGGAAAAACACAGGAATAGGATAGGAATGCACGTGCAAAATAGAGCATTTGGAAACATAGGATTTCTATGAACCTCGATGTTTGGTTCACATGAATTGGATGAACACAGGAATGGAGAAGCATGGTCAAATTAAAGTCAAACCATGTGAAAATGAAAAAAAATAAGAATCTTATTATGCCAGTAATGCAATTAGTCCTGTTCTTCATGCATATTAATTTGAAAAGGACGTCCAACTGGATATTAAAATTCCTACCATTTTTCTTTGAAAGAGACACCAAAGGAAAAAAATCCTCCAGTTTTGCTTTGCTCCACTCCTAACCAAATGCACGAATAGTAGTACCATAGTAGTTCCATAGCAAAGGATCCCTGAGGGATCGACATGAATGCGCAGTAACAAAGTGATGCAATGAGTGTACAACCTCTTTGGCATAGCCTTGTCGACCTCAGCATCATTGGGTTGGACGTGGAGGGTGGTGATGCTGGTGTGACTGTCAGAGGCGGGGAAGAAGATCTGAGGCCTCTGGAAACGGCGCCGAGGGTACTGCTCTGCTGTGATGGACTGTTCCGTCATTGGAGCAGCTCCGGTGAGGTGTACGGCGTCAAGGCTGAAGCAGGACAAGACATACAACGTTAATCTGAAGTGGGACTCTAATATCATCTTCAATAGATGATGTAAAATACATAACCAAAAAGTGCTAGATGTAAAACGCATCAGCCGCACCACGGCCGCTCCGACAGATGCTGTAAATACTCTTTACTCTGAACTTAATTGAAGAAATTGAACTTTACAGTCGAAACTGAATTTTACTGTCGAAACTGATTGAAAGTAGAAGATCATTGCAATAGATGTTTAGGGCGTTCGAGCACTAGTAGCAGAGATCTAAATCAGTAGACGCTTGAGCAGGGAACGCACTAGCAGAGAGAAAGTCATGTAGCAGAACCGCGAGCGTGCACTAAAGCAGCAACTCCTGTAGCTGCCGGAGGTCGTGCAGCAGCAGCGCGAGTGAGAGCAAGAGAAGAATAGCAACACGAACTAGAGCAAGAGCGGAGCGGCAGCACAACCGACAGCAATAGCAGAGCAGAGCAGTAACACGAAGTGGCCGCCGAGGAAGCAACAACATGGGGGAGAGATGCCTTGGATGAAGTGGCCGGCGACGGCGCTGTCGATGGAGACTCGGCATGGCTGCTCGGTATCGAGCACTGACAGCCCCGTGATATTGAATAAAAGATAAAATGCAGCGTGAGTGCAGAACCTCCTTGTTGGCACCGAGTTGGCCTTAGCTTCATCGGAGGAATTGGTGAGGGTGATGCGGTTCTGATGGGGCAGGTCAAGATGGCGCTGTGGGGATGGAGGTGGCACGATAGACGAGGCGAACATCGAGGTAGCTCCTTGGAGGTGGATGACGGGGCGGCTGATCCGGCAGGACGACGAGATCGACGCCAGATACTCATCCGGTGCGGTGGATGAGGGACGGCGAGCTATTGCGGTGGACGACATCGTCGGGGAAGAGTCTCTGGCTGGGCGGTGGTCGGCAGGCCGACCGACGAGCATGGGGTTTCGTGGGTTTTGGCGGCCTTAGTGTACGAATGGGGGTGGGGGGGGGCGAAGGGGAATGTAGGGGTAGCCATGGCTTAGGGACACACTTGTCCGAAATGTAGGGTAAGTTATCAGCGTACCCCCACCAGTTTTGACACCACAACTATCGAGCCGGCATTTCTGGCTGAGCGGTTGAAGGGGGATTTCGCATGTCTGGGCCGCGGGACCGATTTCGGATGAGGAGGGAGTTTACATGCACGTCGAAATTTCGGGATAACAAGGTGCGGCGCAGGTTGAAGAGGTGGGAGTTTCAAAGTAGATGAGACAAAAGATACTCGAGCTTAAAATTTCGAGATAACAAGGAGCGGATTCCTTGTTCGGCAGAACAAACTTAACATGTACAAAAAAACAATTCATACAAGACACAAGAGAGTCATGTCCCCTATGAACATACATATTGTCGTCTACCATATGGGCTAAATCTGAATCAATTTTCCTTATTTGAATACAATTTTTGTCAAGTTATACAATCATTTAAATATTATCTTGTAACAAAAAACATGCATATAGCACTAATCATATTTCACTGTAAACTACATGTAACATACGATCTCCAATTCAAATATTTGTATTTATTTTATGTTGAATTCAAATCAGAGTACATTGGTCTAGGTGGCGAGATGTTCGGGATAATCTAAACCCTGTTTTCATATGTATATAATTCTTGGCTAAATTGGGACACGTTTTGGTATAAGCTTCTTGCAAAACCGGAGATTTTCTTAACAAGCCTCGTTGTTCCGAGAGGGAACGTGTCACCTTTGTGTGCGAAACAATATATGCTGCCTCCCCCCAGATTTTGTTTACAGAGGCAACATAGAACTATATGAGTGCCCTGTTAAATTTTGGAATTATTCTGGGTTCGTTTGGCCTTTTTTATACATTAATTGAGTTTCTGGACATTTAATGTGCATAATCCAAATTTGAACTACAAGCACATGTTCCGGTGCACCAAAGTTGGTTGAAAAATCACATGTGTGTCCTTGGGTGAATTTATAGGTCCCACGCAAGAATGGGAATGAAATTCAAACATCTAGGCATCGTGACTCGACTGAGAACATCGAGAAACTTGGTTTTTAAATTCATGTAAATCCAAAACTCGCCTGGGAATCTTGAAACTTGGCATGGTGTCATGTCATGACACTAACATTGTGTGGTAAAAAATTGGGCCGATTTGGAACAAGATTTGGTATAAGCTTCATGCAACCGGAGCTTCTCTCAAGAAGGCTTGTGGTTCTGAGAGGGAACGTGTCACCTTTGAGTGTGCAACAATATACGCTGCCCCCTTGAGTTTCTTTACATAGGCAACATAGAACTACATGAGTGCCCTGTTAAATTTTGGAATTATTCCGGGTTCGTTTGGCCTTTTTTATACATTAATTGAGTTTCTGGTCATTTAATGTGCATAATTCAAATTTGAACTACAAACACATGCTCCCGTGCACCAAAGTTGGTTGAAAAATCACATGTGTGTCCTTAGGTGAATTTCTAGGTCCTATGCAAGAAACGGAAATGAAATTCAAACATCTGGGCATTGTGGCTCGGCCGAGAACATTGAGAAACTTGGTTTTAAAATTCTTGTAAATCCAAAACACGCCTGAAAATCATGAAACTTGGCATGGTGTCATGTCATGGTACTACCATGCCCTGGGAAAAAATGGCCGAATAGTAACAAATTTTGGTATAAGCTTCTTGCAAATCGGAGCTTCTCTCAAGAAGGCTCGTGGTTCTGAGAGGGAACGTGCCACCTTTGAGTGTGAAACAATATACATTGCCCCCTTGAGTTTCTTTACAGAGGCAACATAGAACTACATGAGTGCCCTGTTAAATTTTGGAATTATTCCGGGTTTGTTTGGCCTTTTTTATACATTAATTGAGTTTCTGGCCATTTAATGTGCATAATTCAAATTTGAACTACAAGCACATGCTCCCGTGCACCAAAGTTGGTTGAGAAATCACATGTGTGCCCTCGGGT
Organism: Triticum dicoccoides; assembly: GCF_002162155.2. Classification (NCBI taxonomy): domain Eukaryota; kingdom Viridiplantae; phylum Streptophyta; class Magnoliopsida; order Poales; family Poaceae; genus Triticum; species Triticum dicoccoides. The sequence goes on along the minus strand of NC_041390.1, from coordinate 352,874,751 downwards.
GAATTTCTAGGTCCCATGCAAGAAATGGGAATGAAATTCAAACATCTGGGCATCGTGGATTGGCCGAGAACATTGAGAAGCTTGGTTTTTAAAATTCTTGTAAATCCAAAACACGCCTGAAAATCATGAAACTTGGCATGGTGTGATGTCATGGTACTACCATGCTGTGGTAAAAAAATTGGCAGAATAGGAATAAGTTTTGGTATAAGTTTCTTGCAAACCGGAGCTTGTCTCAAGAAGGCTCGTGGTTCTGAGAGGGAACGTGTCACCTTTGTGTGCATAATTCAAATTTGAAATACAAGCACATGCTCCAGTGCACCAAAGCTGGTTGACAAATCACATGTGTGTCCTCGGGGAAATTTATAGGTCCCATGCAAGAAACGGGAATGAAATTGAAACATCTGGGCGTCGTTGCTCGGCTGGAAACATTGAGAAACTTGGTTTTTTAATTCCTGTAAATCCGAAACACGAATGAAAATCATGAAACTTGGCTTGCTGCCATGACATGGCACCAACATGTTGTGGTAATTTTGCTGTCCGATTTGCGAAGGCGCACACATTAACAATCAACAAAGTCATTTTGGAACAAGTGCTGTCACGTTACAATCGGAAACACAAGTATTATTGAAACCGTGGGCGTTCTACTTACCATTTACGTGCCACCACGCGTCCCCTTTTTTATTAGCTAGGAGGCGCCGTGTAGGGTTGCTATTTGAGTACGGGAGGCATCAGACCCCTACGCGTGCTTATGGGGAGGAGAGCCCTTTGACCTCCATCTGTCGTCCACCTCTCTCCCTAGGTCTCCATTAATGGCGCTTGAGCCTCTGTTTAATGGCGTGGCAATGTCTCACTCGACTGAGATTTAGGAGATAAAAAAGAAAATCTAAAAAGAAAATTTTGCACGGATCTTGATGTAAGATCCGGCAGACCTATATAGCATCTACTGCGACTTATAGCAAGACTGATGAATATATATAAGGAAAACAAGAGTGGATAATAATTGTCTTACATAATTAGGAAGATAATTAAAAAAGCCACATGCGGCTATGCCCGAAATACACAAGGGCAAAAGAAGAAGGAAGACACATACAACGATCTGGCTCGCTGATCTCTACTTTCTTTATGCGCTGCAGGTCGCGGAGACTAGTTCTCGCGGCGGGCGATGATATCTTTCATCAGTTTCATGTCCTTAATACGCTGCTTGGCAGCATCCATGGATTCATCCACCAGCCTATTGCGCTTGATGCGGAGCATGGCATTCTCGTCCATAAGTTTCTTGATGATGACGCCCGTCCTCTGCAACAAGGCAGTGGTCTCCTCCTCCTGCTTCGCCCTTCCGGCGTTCGCCCTTAGCAGGTCGCGCTCGCCCCAGGGCTTCGCATTGCCCTCCCCTAGTTGCCGGATGACGCCGATAGCCTCGTCCTACAACCTCGCCCAGCCGGAGATCTGATCCATCTGGCTATGGACCATCACATGCATGCGCCTATAAGAGTCCTCGCCCGCCCGCAAGAAATTTTCCCACGCCTCTGCGGTGCGGCGGGACCTCCGTGCTGCTTCGGCAGCACGTCGGGACATCTCTATTGCTTCCGCGGGGTGGACGAACCAGTCTGCTACATCGACGGCAGGGCGGGACCTCCGTGCTGCTTCGGCGGCGCGGCGAGACCTCTATGCTGCTACTTCTGGGTGGCTGGACATGTCGGCTGCTTTTGCGGCGAGGCGGGACATCTCTTGTGCTTCCTCTTCCATGCTCGCCTCTCCCTGGTGGAAATCTCTCGACCCAGAACTCACGCTGGCCATGGCTTGATTGACTTGATTGTTTTTTTGGATGAGGAGTAGAGGAGGAATGTGCAGTTATCTTGGCATAGTAGTATTTATAACCGAGTACTACTAATATGCTCCTAAGTGGGAAACTGTTTAGTTTGTGATTGGTGTGAATAGGTTTGCAATTAAATATAGCATGGTAGTAGTAGTAATTTGGAATGTGACGCCAAAATTTATTGACGGTTCTAGTTTCGAAGTGCGGCACTATTCCCGGATGGCGTAACATGGGCACGTGTTTTCGGTCGTGGTGTAGCATATGCCATGGTACTAGTTCTTTTTCTACTGCTGTGTACGTGCAAAACTGGCACCGTCAGATACATATCTTACTCTTTGCGTTCGACAGGAATAGCCTCGTGGCGAGCTATGGACTAGTCTTTTTTCAGACGCATTACACCTATCTTTCGGGACTTCTCGCATGCACCATCACTGCTCCCTAGGTTGATGCCACCCACATACACTTGTACTCTGACTTTAGTACATTATACAGGAAGAGAAGAGGTGCACCACTCGTCCTCTCTCACACATGCATCTGTAGCTACGAATTGTAGTGTTCTCAACCATCCGATTGGCTCTATCATAGGTTTCATATTGCTCCTTGGCCTTGAGATTGAGAAGTTTAAAATGCGAAGGCTAAGATGGAGGCGTGAGGTTTTGGTTAATGTGTGGGCCGCACACAACAGCAACACGACACGAGCTTCATATGCCTGGTGCGCATGCAGCCAGGTGAGTTGTCCCAGTATAGACACAACCAGACCCTCGTTGGTACCCGCACCTCGACATTGGCCAGTCATAGTGGAGAGTAACATAGACTAGTTACTAGTCTATGTTACTAGTACCTTCACAGTGGGTAGTGTCATATATGTGATAACATAGTACTACATGTCTTCATTTATTACTTTGTAGACTCATTTTGCATTGGAAAGCGCAATGTGATGGTAACATATTAGGCTAGTCATAGTGGGATTAACTTAACTACTCCCTCCGTCTAGGTGTGTAAGTCATCTTACGAAAACGAAATAAACCCAAAACACTTAGGCATGGAAATTAACTCCCTTCTCATTTCTTGTTTCATGACGTATCAACCAATAAGAGATGTGGGCTGTGCATGCTTTTAATGACTTGAGACTAACAAACATGACATGCAGTGGTTAGTTCATTGCATGCAATGCTATTAATTAGCAATAAGACATTAATTTCTCTCGTTTTTCCCTCCGCCTTGGTCGCGGTGCACAACCTAAGACGACTTAGACTACCCACAATGGGAGTAACATATATGGTAACATCACACTTATCTAGACAAAATAGATGATGTGGCATGTAATTAATGAAGAAAGAGAGGCATGTGGTAACATAACTAGTTACAATAACATCACACATATCAAGAAAATATGAGTCTACAACCTAATAAATGAAGTGATGCATGACACAACACATATGTTACTACCCACTGTGGAGGTAGTAACATAGAATAGTAACATATGCATGTTACTACTCTAAGTTACTCCCCACTGTGACTAGTCTTATACACCTAGACAGAGGGAGTAGTAACATAGCGCACTTCGAGAAAAATCTGCTTATGTGGCAAGTAATTAATAAGAGGTGGTAACATATATGTTACTGTAACATAGCGCTTTCCAAGACAAGATAAATGAAGCCATCTATGATACTACTATTATGTTACTTTGCATTATGATGGTAATAACTTAGACTAGTGTCATATGCATAACACTAGTGTAAGTTATTCCCCACTCTCTATTTGCCTCTCTCCTCATTAATTACTTGCCACCTCATCATTTTTGCTTATGTGGCATCTATGTTACTACCTATGTTACTCCCACTATGACCAGCCTCATGCGCAGAGAAATTAGGATCGGAGGGAGTACTACTAGTAGTACTACTTTGATGTGTCGCGTCAACTCGCACAAGTATCCAACACTTCCTGAATAAACAAGCATATAAGCTATTATACTTACTTCTTATAAGCAGTTATACTTCTTAGCCAAAGGATCTTTATATCCAACAGACACAAAATATCCGTTCAACTGTTGGAAATTACTTTAACTGCTGATCTAATGTCGAAGTAATTGTTGCATCGCCACCAAAGCCCACCATCTCTTAAGCTAAAGTAGACCGAGCTAACCCCTATATTAGCATATTACTAAGATAAACAGAAGGAACTGTAGAATCATTTAGGACATGAGCTTGTCAATCTGAATGTGGAGGGACACCAGCTTAGCCCCGGCCATCAGCTTGGGCAGAACTACGGAGAAGGTCAGCTCGTGCACGGCGACGTCGCCGGGATCCTTGTTGCTTGTCACCTCCATTTTCACCTTGACGGCGTCGGTCCTGCCTTTGGGCTCCCCCGGTGGGACATTCGCCCTCAGCTTGGCTACATAGTGCGGAAGTGGGGACGACCCCGCTCTGACGCAGACGATCGACACGGCGATAGGCGCGCCGATGTCGAGCATGCCGCCGACCAAGAAAAACGCGCAACCGTCCTCCTCCGCGAACAACAAGATTCGTGGCTCCGACAGTGGCACTTGTAGCTGGAGCACCTTGCCATACTGGGTCCTGTGCACGGGCATGGGATGCACAGTGCCGATGTGGTGGGAGAGCGCTGGCGGCAGGCCTTCGGAGCCGCTGATGGGAACGGGGCATTTGCAGGGCGCGAGCGGATACATGCTCTGGTGATCGGGAGCTTGTGGTAAGTGATGTAGAGCCCACAGCCTTCGTGCGGGCACTCCACCCTCACCGAGGAGAGGACGACGTCCACCGCCATGTTCCGCACGTCGAAGCCACCGCCACGCTCGCACTTCTGGCACTGCCGCTGGTTCCCGGGGTGCTCGACACGGCAGTCCATGCAGGCCAGGTGGCCTCCCTTGCACTGCACAAATCAATCGAACAACACATCAATCAAGAAACCTGCACCTTGCTCGATCAGCCGAACAGAGGAGGTGTGTTCGAACCTCATACACTAGAGGCTTCAAGGGGCAGAGGCACAAGGGGTAGTGGAGGAAGGTGAGGTCCATCGAGACCATAGAGAGCTCCATCGTCGGGTCCTGTTTCGTCTGCATGATCTCGCCCTCCTTGGAATTCCGCCCTCTTTGTGCACAACCATCTCTCGCTTTATTAGGGCCGGGGTATTACAAAGCTTTACCGTCACATATTCATACTACTTCAAGGTGCATTAAATGAACACATGCAAGTATCAAAAGGAGAGTCACGGCATGGATGCATGTGTTGTAATTAATGCATCGGTAAACATAGATTATTGAAATATATCGAGTGCAGTGCTTTGATGTGTCGCGTCAACTCGTAAAAGACCCAGAAGTTTGATTACTACAACGCCCTCTCGCCTTAACGCACCTGCCTTTGGCTGCATGACAGGTGGGCCACCCACCTGTTGGGCCCACCTGTCATACACGCAAAGGCAGGAGCAGTAAGTAAATGAAGCTACATCCCTCCCTCGCCCATGAGCATGGTGGCTGGCAGGACTAGGAGAAGCTTTCGTTCGCTACACACTCTCCCTCCCGCACGCGGTGGAGATGTAGTAGTTCAATTGGTGTCAGATGGCCGGAAGCATACTGTAGTACTCCTCCACTGCAGTAGTACTCCATCATTGTTCAACTTCCCGAAGAGGCGAAGAGCCAAGCGCAGCCCGGACGCTCGTGTGGAAGTTTCATTTGTAGAGTAGTCTAGGATAGCGTGTATCATGCCTGTAAGCTTTAAAATCGCTGGGGTCCGCTCCATGCTTTTTTTATTAAAATAATCTTCTGGCCCTTCCTGTCATCCTGGTGATTGTAGTTTACACGCTCATCTGTTCAAGACAGGAATATATATTTTAATTTGTGGTGGGTGATACTTCTCCGTCGTATCTACTTTTCCAAACACTTTTGCCCTTGTTTTGGACTCTAACTTGCATGATTTGAATGGAACTAACCCGGACTGACGCTGTTTTCAGTAGAATTACCATGGTGTTATTCATGTGCAGAAACAAAAGTTCCCAGAATGACCTGAAACTTCACAGAACGTCTATTTGGAAATAATAAAAAATCCTTGCAAAAGATGAAGACCAGGGGGCCCACACCCTATCCACGGGGGTGGGGGCGCGCCCCCTACCTCGTGGGCCCCTGGAGCTCCTCCGACCTCAACTCCAACTCTATATTTTCTTTCGGGGAGAAAGAAATCAGAGAGAAGGATTCATCGCGTTTTACGATATGGAGCCGCCGCCAAGCCCTAAAACCTCTCAGGAGGGCTGATCTGGAGTCCGTTCGGGGCTCCGGAGAGGGGAATCCATCGACATCGTCATCATCAACCATCCTCCATCACCAATTTCATGATGCTCACCACCGTGCATGAGTAATTCCATTGTAGGCTTGCTGGACGGTAATGGTTTGGATGAGATTTATCATGTAATCGAGTTAGTTTTGTTAGGGTTTGATCCCTAGTATCCACTATGTTCTGAGATAGATGTTGCTATAACTTTGCTATGCTTAATGCTTGTCACTAGGGCCCGAGTGCCATGATTTCAGATCTGAACCTATTATGTTTTCATCAATATATGAGAGTTCTTGATCCTATCTTGCAAGTCTGTAGTCACCTATTATGTGTTATGATCCGTTAACCCCGAAGTGACAATAATCGGGATACTTACCGGTCATGACCGTAGTTTGAGGAGTTCATGTATTCACTATGTGTTAATGCTTTGGTCCGGTACTCTATTAAAAGGAGGCTTAATATGCCTTAGTTTCCATTAGGACCCCGCTGCCACGGGAGGGTGGGGCAAAATATGTCATGCAAGTTCTTTTCCATAAGCACGTATGACTATATTCGGAATACATGCCAACATTACATTGATGAATTGGAGCTAGTTCTGTGTCACCCTAGGTTATGACTGTTACATGATGAACCACATCCGGCATAATTCTCTATCACCGATCCATTGCCTACGAGCTTTCTATATATTGTTCTCTGCTTATTTATTTTTCCATTGCTATTGCTATAATCACTACAAAACACCAAAAACATTACTTTTGCTATCATTACCTTTTGCTACCGTTACCACTAATATCATATTACTTTTCTACTAAACACTTTGTTGTAGATATTAAGTTTCCTGGTGTGGTTGAATTGAAAACTCAGCTGCTAATACTTGAGAATATTCTTTGGCTCCCCTTGTGTCGAATCAATAAATTTGGGTTGAATACTCTACCCTCGAAAACAATTGCGATCCCCTATACTTGTGGGTTATCAAGACTATTTTCAGGCGCCGTTGCCAGGGAGCATAGGTCTATTCTTTGAGTCACTTGGGATGTATATCTGCTTATCATTATGAAGAACTTGAGAGATCCAAAAACCAAGATTTATCCCTCGACTACGAGGGGAGGTAAGGAACTGCCATCTTGCTCTGCACTTGATTCACCTTCTATTTTGAGTAAGCTTGCGACACCTAAACCTGCTTTTGCTATTCGTTCGGATATGTCGCATGTTATTGATGATGCCACTTCTGCTATGCATGATATTTATGATGAAACTACTTCTATGCTTGATACTACTGTGCCACTTGGTGAATTTCTTGATGAACGACTTGTTAGGGTTAGAGAGAATGAAATTATTGAAACTGATAATATTGATGAAAGTGATGATGAAGACTCTCCCCTAATAAATATGAATCACCTGTTATTCCCGAGGGTTATGTTTTTGAAAAGGAAGCTTCTTTAGCTATTTTAGCTTGCAAAGATAGATACGAGCTCAAGAGGTTATTAGCTAAATGGCAGCAGTAATCTCTTAATGCTAGAATGAAACCTGACCCTGCTTTTGCTACTTCACCTATCTGTGTTACTGATCAGGATTATGAATTCTCTGTTGATCCTAATATAATTACTTTGGTTGAATCTGATCCTTTTCATGGCTATGAATCTGAAACTGTTGTGGCACATCTTACTAAATTAAATGATATAGCCACCCCGTTCACTAATGACGAGAAATCTCGCTACTTCTATATCCTTAAAATATTTCCGTTCTCATTAAAGGGTGATGCTAAGATATGGTTTAATTCTCTTGATCCTGGTTGTGTGCGTAGTCCCTAGGATATGATTTATTACTTCTCTACTCAATATTTCCCTGCTCATAAGAAACAAGATGCTTTGAGGGATATATATAATTTTGTGCAACATGAATAAGAAAGTCTCCCACAAGCTTGGGGGAGGCTTCTCAAGTTACTTAATGCTTTGCCTGATCATCCTCTCAAGAAAAATGAAATACTTGATATCTTTTATATTGGACTAACCGTTGCTTCCAGAGATTACCTGGATAGTTGTGCTGGTTCTGTTTTTAGGGAAAGAACACCGGATGAAGCTGAAATTCTATTGAATAATATGTTGACAAATGAAAATAACTGGACACTTCCTTAGCCTATTCCTAAACCAACTCCGAAGAAAAGATGTGTTCTATTTCTCAGTCCTGAAGATATGCAAGAGGCAAAGAAATCTATGAAAAAAAAGGTATTAAAGTTGAAGATGTTAAGAATTTACCTCCTATTGAAGAAATACACGGTCTTAATTTACCGCATGTTGAAGAAACATATGATCTTAATCCATTACCTATTGAAGAAATACATGGTCTTGATAACCCGACACTGGTAGTGAGCTGAAATCCCATTTACTAAGTTTGCTAGCCCATGCTTAGATCAGTTTGATAAATTTATGGTTAAGCAAGAAGACTTTAATGCTTATTTTGGCAGACAATTGAAATACAATTCAAATATGCTTGGACACTTGGGTGATTATATGGCTAATGTCAAAGGTGAACTTAAACTTATTAGTAAACATGCTTCTATGGTTACCACTCAAGTAGAACAAGTACTTAAGGCTCAAAATGACTTGCTCAATGAATTTAATAGTAAGAATAATGATTATGCTGTTAGAGTGGCTACTAGAACTGATAGAATGACTCAGGAACCTTTGTATCCTGAAGGCCACCCTAAGAGAATTGAGCAAGATTCTCAGAGAAATAATATAGATGCACCTAGTCCTTCTAAAAGGAAGAAAAAGAAAAATGATAGGACTTTGCATGCTTCTAGTGAACCTATTGCTGAAACACCTGAGAATCCAAATGATATTTCTATTTCTGATGCTGAAACACAATCTGGTAATGAACATGAAACTAGTGATAATGTTAATGATAATGTTCATGTTGATGCTCAACCTAGTAATGATGATGATATAGAAATTGAACCTGCTGTTGATCTTGATAACCCACAATCAAAGAATCAACGTTATGATAAGAAAGACTTTTTTGCTAGGAAACACGGTTGAGCACTCACTTTCCTGCTATACATTATTTTGCTCTCTTCATAGGTAGATGCATTAATGGTAAAGATGAAGCATGTCATATGTGTGTTCCTGACCTCAGTATTCTTAGGACTGCTGTGTTAGGAGACAAATCTTATAATTTGGGAGCCATTGTTGCACGTAGGTGGCATCTTAATAGATTTAATGGATGATGAGGATTTGAGTGCTTTGCTGAAATGATTAGACCTATCTTTTTGCGTATGCGATTAACTGATATGCTCAAAATGAATCCTTATGCTAAGTATATGAAAGATATTGTTACTAATAAAAGAAAGATACTGGAAGCAGAAATTTCCACCATGCTTGCCAATTACACTTTTAAAGGTGGAATACCAAAGAAACTTGGAGATCCTGGAGTACCCACTATACCATGCTCCATTAAAAGAAACTATGTTAAAACTACTTTATGTGATCTTGGAGTCGGTGTTAGTGTTATGCCTCTCTCTTTATATCGTAGACTTGATTTGAATAAGTTGACACCTACTAAAATATCTTTGCAAATGGCTAATAAATGAACTGCTATACCTGTCGGTATTTGTGAGGATGTGCCTGTTGTGGTTGCAAACGTTACTATTTTAACGGACTTTGTTATTCTTGATATTCCCGAGAACGATAGTATGTCCATTATTCTTGGAAGACCCTTTTTGAATACTGCATGGGCTGTTATTGATTGCACTAAAGGCAATGTCACTTTTCATGTTAATGGTAATGAGCATACGGTACACTTTCCGAGGAAACAACCTCAAGTCCAGAATATTAATTCTATTGGAAAAATTCCATCAATTATTTTTGGAGGTTTTGAATTTCCTCTTCCTACTGTCAAGAAGAAATATGATATTCTTATTGTTGGGGATGTGCATATCCCCGTTGAGGTAACATAGTGTTATTCGAAATTTCTCCGGTTCCATGTTATTCGGAATGAGTTCGTTAACAAGACTTGATCAACCTTATTAGTGGATTCCTTTTGATGAGCATGAGATGGGTGAAACTAGAAGGCACAAGCTTCTGTACCCTCCTTTTACTTTCTGTTATTTATATTAAATAAAATAAAAATAAGTATTTGCTGTCTATTATCTGATTTATCCGTGCAATATAAAAATACCCTGAAAATAAAAGTTCTCCAAATGCCCTGAAATTTAAATATGATTTTTTCTGGAATATTTGAGAATATTTGGCACTAAGAACATAGCACGGGGGGCATCCACCTGGCCACGAGGGTGGAGGGCGCGCCCCCTGCCTTGTGGGCCCACGGTGGCCCTCGTCCACTTATTCCTACACCCACACACTCCTTCTTCCTCCCACAAACACCAATATCCAGCTCAAACCCGAGTCCAAGCTCATTTTGCTGCCATTTTCGATCTCCTTGCTCAAAGCACCTCTCACAAAACTGCTTGGGGGGATTGTTCCTTGGTATGTGACTCCTCCATTGGTCCAATTAGTTTTTTTTCTAGTGCTTTATTCATCGCAAATTTATGCTGCCTAGGTGACCATGTTCTTGAGCTTGCATGTCGAATTTATATTGTTCCAAGTAGTTCTAATGCATGATATATGCTCTAGGCACTTGTAGGAGTAGTTGCTATCAATTTTGTTGAGATTGGTTTACTTTTATTTTGAAGTTACTAAAAATTTCAGAAATTTTTCAGAGGAAGAAATATGCTTAGGAAAATGTACCAAGGTGGTTCTTCAAGGAATCAAGGACCCAGGCTTGCAATGCCTTGTGCTGATGAAGAGCCACCAAGAGACGCTCCAGTGCATCCTTGTGAATGGCCTTCGAAAAACTTTATGGATCGAGCGGGAATTAAGGAAGAATTTAACGCATATTTGCGTAACGCTGATCTTGTGAGCTTCGAGGAAGAAAAATGCCGCCAGTACCACTATCTCACTAGTTCCTTTGTGAGGAGTTTTGAATTTTCATCTTCACGTAATTATCCTACTGTCCTGTTTGATCTTTATGAAAAATCTTATACTATGGACTTAGAGGATTTTACCGCTGCTTGCAAACTTCCACAATGGGGTAGTGTCAGGGAACCTCGCAAATCTGAATTTAGAGATTTTCTTGCTAGTATGACTGTGGGGGAATCTAGAGATATAACACAAGCTACCATAGGGAGCATTCACTTTCCTGCTATACATTATTTTGCTCTCTTCATAGGTAGATGCATTAATGGTAAAGATTAAGCATGTCATAAGTGTGTTTCTGACCTCAGTATTCTAAGGAGTGTTGTGTTAGGAGACAAATCATATAATTTGGGAGCCATTATTGCACGTAGGTGGTATCTTAATAGATTTAATGGAGATTTATTTGGTGGAATTTATGCAACCCGCTTAGCTGATTTTCTTGGTGTAACCATACGTAATGATGATATTAAATTGGCTCCTGCTTACCTAGACTTTAATGCTATGGTTCACCACCAGTTTGTTGAGAGGAATGAATCACCTCAACAGTATCGCTTAATCTTTGACAGACGCCGTGCTGTCCGTATTACTCTCCCTGCTCCTGCCTTCTTTGATTATCAGGCAAAAGGAAGATATGTTATTACCAGAGAGGAGGCAGATGAGTACGAGAGGAGGGCGGAGGCCGCTCGTCGCCACGCTGCAGCTCAGGAGGCGATAGCCGCTGCATCGCAGTACGACCCCAACTATTACTATGGATATCCGCCAGGCCAACCGTGGCCATAGACCAACTTAGGCCAAAAGCCTAAGCTTGTGGGAGTACGTATTTCTCACTGACATTACATTCATGTTCACACACTCATTGTTAGATGTCGGTGCTCATACTTTTTCATTGTAATATCCATGCTAGTTTATTTTCTCTTTTTATGCTTTCTTCTTGTGTGTTTAATAAACCTTAAGAAAAACATAAAAAAATTAGTTGTAGCTTTTAGCTAGTTTACTTTCATGCTTGTAGTAGTAATTAAAAAGAAAACCCAAAAAGATTTACTGTTCTTATTTTGCTTGTTGGGAGCTTTCCCGTGTAAATAGTTTTATTTATCTTCTTTTCTTTGGGGGTCGATAGGAGAAGACCATAATTAAATTGTTGAAGTGGCTCTTATATGCATTATTGTTGATCTGTCAAAAGAGCCCATATTGCCTTGTCTTCTCCTGTTTATTGAATGCATGTAGATTCTAGCTTAGTCCAATGCACGTGGACTATTATTATTATCCACATCATTCGGTCGTGCAAGTGAAAGGCAATTATGACGATATATGATGGATTGATTGAGATGGGAGAAGCTGGTATGAACTCGACCTCTCTTGTTTTCGTAAATATGATTAGTTCATCGTTCCTAATTCAGCCTATTATGAATAAAGATGTTTGCAATGACAACTAGAGATCATAGTTTCTTGTGCCATGCTTGATTAGCTAGGAGCTTATAATGGTTTACCTTGCGTGCCAACATGCTATTAAAATGGTTGTGATGTGGTATGATAGGGTGGTATCCTCTTTTGAATGATTCGAGTGGTTCACTTGGCACATGTTCACGCATGTAGTTGAAACGAAATCAACATAGCCTTCATGATATTTATGTTCATGGTGGATTATATCCTACTCATTCTTGCATTCGGTGTTGATTAACTTTAATGCATGTTCATGACTGTTGTCGCTCTCTAGTTGGTCGCTTCCCAGTCTTTTTCTAGCCTTCAACTGTACTAAGCGGGAATACTGCTTGTGCATCCAACTCCATAAACCCCAAAGTTGTTCCATATGATTCCACGATACCTACCTATATACAGTATCTACCTGCCGTTCCAAGTAAATTTGTATGTGCCAAACTCTAAACCTTCAAATAAATATCCTGATTTGTATGCTCGAATAGCTCATGTATCAACTAGGGTTGTCCGTATCTTCCATGTTAGGCGGGTTATTCTAAAGAGGAGTGGACTCCGCTTCTCACTCACGAGAAAATGGCTGGTCACCGGGATGCCCAGTTCCATGCTTTATGCAAATCAAATCAAAATAATTGTAAACAAAACTCCCCTGGGACTCTTGTTAGTTGGAGGCACTCGTTGTTTCGAGCAAGCCATGGATTGATGCTTGCTGGTGGAGGTGGAGTATAAACTTTACCATTCTGTTTGGGAACCGCCTATAATGTGTGTAGCATGGAAGATATCTCCATCTCTTGGTTGTTATGTTGACAATCAAAGTATACTGCTCAAAATATTATTCACCTCTATTTCAAAACCGAGCTCTGGCACCTCTACAAATCCCTGCTTCCCTCTGCGAAGGGCCTATCTATTTACTTTTATGTTGAGTCATCATCCTCTTATTAAAAAGCACCAGTTGGAGAGCACCGCTGTCATTTGCATTCATTACTGTTAGTTTACATTGAGTATGACGTGACTGGATCTCTTTTACCATGAATTACAATGTCTAGTCAGTCCTTGATCTTTAAAGGTGATCTACATTTATGTTTTGCGGTCTCACAAAGGGCTAGCGAGATACCATCTTGTTATATCATATTATGATTGTTTTGAGAAGGTGTTGTCATCCGAGATTTATTATTATTGCTCGCTGGTTGATTATGCCATTGATATGAGTAAACATGAGACCTATGCGTTATTGTGAATATGGTTAGTTCATAATCTTTGCTGAAAACTTGAATGTTGGCTCTACATATTTACAACAACAAGAGCAAACATAGTTTGTAAAAGTTTTTCTTTATCACTTTCAGTTTGTCAACTGAATTGCTTGAGGACAAGCAAATGTTTAAGCTTGGGGGAGTTGATACGTCTCCGTCGTATCTACTTTTCCAAACACTTTTGCCCTTGTTTTGGACTCTAACTTGCATGATTTGAATGGAACTAACCCGGACTAACTCTGTTTTCAGCAGAATTACCATGGTGTTATTTATGTGCAGAAACAAAAGTTCTCGGAATCACCTGAAACTTCACGGAACGTCTATTCGGAAATAAAAAAATCCTTGCAAAAAATGAAGACCAGGGGGGCCACACCCTAGCCACGAGGGTGGGGGGCACACCCCCTACCTCGTTGGCTCCCTGGAGCTCCTCCGACCTCAACTCCAACTCTATATATTTGCTTTCGGGGATAAAAAAATCAGAGAGAAGGATTCATCGCGTTTTACGATACGAAGCCACCGCCAAGCCCTAAAACCTCTCGGGAGGGCTGATCTGGAGTCCGTTCGGGGCTCCGGAGAGGGGAATCTGTCGCCATCGTCATCATCAACCATCCTCCAAAACCAATTTCATGATGCTCACCGCCGTGCGTGAGTAATTCCATCGTAGGCTTGCTGAACGGTGATGGGTTGGATGAGATTTATCATGTAATCGAGTAAGTTTTGTTAGGGTTTGATTGCTAGTATCCACTATGTTCTGAGATTGATGTTGCTATGACTTTGCTATGCTTAATGCTTGTCACTAGGGCCCAAGTGCCATGATTTCAGATCTGAACCTATTATGTTTTCATCAATATATGAGAGTTCTTGATCCTATCTTGCAAGTCTGTAGTCACCTATTATGTGTTATGATCCGTTAACCCCGAAGTGACAATAATCGGGATACTTACCGGTCATGACCGTAGTTTGAGGAGTTCATGTATTCACTATGTGTAAATGCTTTGGTCCGGTACTCTATTAAAAGGAGGCCTTAATATCCCTTAGTTTCCATTAGGACCCCGCTGCCACGGGACGGTAGGACAAAAGATGTCATGCAAGTTCTTTTCCATAAGCACGTATGACTATATTCGGAATACATGCCTACATTACATTGATGAATTGGAGCTAGTTCTATGTCACCGTAGGTTATGACTGTTACATGATGAACCACATCCGGCATAATTCTCTATCACCGATCCATTGCCTACGAGCTTTCCATATATTGTTCTCCGCTTATTTATTTTTCCGTTGCTATTGCTATAATCACTACAAAACACCAAAAACGTTACTTTTGCTATCATTACCTTTGGCTACCGTTACCACTACTATCATATTACTTTTCTACTAAACACTTTGATGCAGATATTAAGTTTCCAGGTGTGGTTGAATTGACAACTCAGCTGCTAATACTTGAGAATATTCTTTGGCTCCCCTTGTGTCGAATCAATAAATTTGGGTTGAATACTCTACCCTCGAAAACTGTTGTGATCCCCTATACTTGTGGGTTATCAGTGGGGTATGTTAGAGGTTGCAGCAAATGGAGTATTGTACACTACGAGTATGTCAACTCGTACAATGAGGAGAAGCTTGATTTTACTACTCTCCTTCTCCCTCGCCCATGCGCGCGGTGGCTCACAAATGAGGACTGACTTTTGCTTATAGTAGTACTACAACAAGCTATCCCTCCCGCTCGCGGTGGACGGACATGCAGCAGTTGATTCAATACTGTAGAAGCAGTAGTAGTAACATCATTGTTCGTCTTCTCGAAGAGGCGAAGAGCCAAGCGCAACCCGAACGTGGCAGTTTCGAACCTTGGAGCACGCATATAGCCAGGCTCTTGCATGAGACAAAATTGCTATGTGAGCCTACTATTACTTGCTAGTATAGCCCTGTAAACCAAAAAGGAGCATTTGTCTTTCTTGAGATTTCAACAAGTGACTAGACTACACCGAGACGGAGTACATATGGAGCAAAATGAGTGAATCTACACCATAAATAAATACGTAGTTCTCTCGTTTTCCTCTTTGCCTTGGTCGCGGTGCACAATAGGCACCATAGGCACCTCGTCGTCGACGGGAACGTCTCCTGACACGCGATAGACACGAGCGGTAGTCGCCTCCATAAGTGCTTGAGGCCCTGTTTGGTTCATAAGTCCTAGGACTTTTTCTAGTCCCAACTAAAAAGTCCCTAGTCCCTAGTTTTTTTAGCTAGGTTAGAGCAAACCAACTCAAACTAACCTCTCCTGTTTGGATAATTTGAGGCCATTTCAACCCAAACTAGCTCTAACTTAGGGATCCAAACAAAGAGGAGTGGTACTGTACATGCTACAGTCTGGACCGTAGCACATTGATTTTATGGCCATATCAGCACATTATTTTCTACTACTGATTCACTGGGCTACCGTGGTTCGCACTCCTCTGCTGTGCTTCGCACTCCTCCTACATACTTCGCCGACATGTGGGAGAGCCAGCATCCAGGTCGACGTGTCATGCACCAGATTAGAGTGCGGAACGGAAGGGGGGCATCACCCCGCTTGTACCGCCAGTAATTCATGGCTATAGTGAGAAGTCATATCACAAGTCTTTCCATCAGTAACCTGCCGTCAAATCGGACAGCCTGACCTTTCTAGCAGTAACTAAGTTGAATCCGCTACTCCCTCACCGTCCTTGCCTCTCTGTCAAACCGCCTACGCGAAAACTGCCGCGCGTACTACCCGGGAAAAGCCCCGCCCTCAACTTTTAACTACGCGAAAATAGTTTGAGCTTGTTCGTTCTATATAAATACTAGTACTGCATGTTTATTCACCCGTTGGGTTGGTCAATGAATGGAGGGCCAGGGAGCACAAGTGAACAATACTACTACTACTACCTCCGTCCTAGTTTATTGGTCCCCATTGTATATTGTGTAAAATTTTGACTATAGATTGAACTAACAAAACGTTCATGCATGTTACCAAAAATTATATCATTGCTAACTATGTTGAAATACGAATCCAACGATATAATTTTTGTTGACATGCATTAACATTTTGTTAGCTAAATATTTGGTCAAAATTTGGCACGAACTACAAAGGTGACTTATAAACCAGGACAGAGGTAGTAGTTGTAGTAAGTAGGAGTTGTACAGTTACTCACCTTAAATAGAGAGTTTCATTTCTTTAATGCCACATACACAAATTTAAACGCTTGTTGTGGAGAGAAAAAGATAATCACTCCACTATATATGTACGCCGGGGCCTGAGCGCTTGCTTTACTAGGGTTGTTCTCTTTATTCTCTCATCGTCTCGAGATCTAAACAAGACAGCGGTAGCGACATTTTCTCTCTGCTCACCGCTGGTCACAAATCTAGCCGGATCCCTTTGGCTGGTGTGTGTAGAGGACTAGGTGCATCGTTCACGTGGTCATCGCTGGTAAGGGAGGAAACCCACAGCCGTCGGAGGGGCCAGATCGTCTGCCCGTGCCATTCTCTCCGACACAACGCTGGCTCGGGAGGTCCTCCGACCCTTCTTCCTCCCTGCCGTATTGTGCGCAGATCCGACCTGCCACCGCCGACATCTCGACGACCCTCAGGTATAAGTTCTTCGAAAGCGGCCTTTCTCTACTGCCCCAGCTCCCCACGTGTTTGCATGTGCATCTTTTTCTATTCCCATCAGCTCTTCCAAAGCCACCTAAATTTTTAGTATTATTAGAGGTAAAGCTACTTCATGCATTCGAATCTAGGACTTGGTTCAAACAACGAATAAAGGGGGAAAGTTGTAGCATGAATCTAGGACTTGATTCAAAGAGGAAATAATATGGTGAAAGTAGTAGAGACCGGATACCCAACCGGTCTCTTGGTTGAAAAGGGGAATAATGGGAAAACGTAGTACAAACTGGATAAGGAACATATCTATTATTGGTTGAAAAAAGGATAGAAAGTGGCGGCTGGTGGACAAGTCAACAGAATATGTCCAGGATTAGATTTGTTGCCCTCACATAGTAAAAGGTCTCTAGGATTAGAATTGCTGCCCTCACATAGTAAAAGGTCTCCAGTATTAGATTTGCTGCCCTCACATAGTAAAAGGTCTCCAGGATTAGAATTGCTGCCCTCACATTGTAAAAGGTCTCCAGGATTAGATTTGCTGCCCTCACATAGTAAAAGGTCTCCTTGATTAGATTTGCTGCCCTCACATAGTAAAAGGTCTCCAGGAATAGATTTGCTGCCCTCACATAGTAAAAGGTCTCCAAGATTAGATTTTCTACCCCCACATAGTAAAAGGTCTCCAGGATTAGATTTGCTGCCCTCACAGAGCATGAACAAACTCGACATCACCACTTTATGCCTCCTTGTAGGTACATTGTGCTGATGCGTCCACTGTCGCATGTCCTTATACCAACCTTTTGCTGTTGTTAATGTAAGGGCGCATGTAAAATGAAGCAATCACACTGTTACCTTAGGGACATGTCTAACCAGTGTTATTCTTAATCTAATGCCTCTAGTGATATGATGCAATTAAACTGAGTTACAAATGGTACTCCTGCTGTTTTCCCCAGTATGATAAGTAAGTTGATCCTTTACGCTGCTGAGTGTCCTGGTGTCCCCACGGTCCCATGCCCTTAAACTAACTCTTTAGCTGCTATTGATTTTCTGTATCTGGTAAACAAGCAATGCCACCATTAAAGTAATCCCATATTTGACGAATGTCATTGTTGATCGTAATGCTTCTGGTAACATGAAGCATTGCTGACGTTTTAAAATTTCTACTATCCTTTCGTGATTGCCATGAACATAATTAAGATGCTTATTTTCATTTCGTGTATGTTTCATATATTCTTATTGACACGCAACTGTTTACTTTCTATCTTTTTGTGCAGATAGGGATATCCATTTCACCTTGTTGCTATTGTGACCTTTTGGTGAACTGCACAAAACACTCTTTTTTTTGGAATGAGTGTCTTGTGCAGTTCAACTAAAATGTCACGTGGGCAACATCTCTCAATTTTGTTGGAACTGCACAAAATGGTGATTGGAGTTTCCAAAATCTTCGTCAAATTCTGCTGGTAATCTCGTGCAACATTTATTAGCCTTTGCAAGATGAGCCGTCACCATCACCACAATGGCACTTTATTTTAGTGGAACTACACAAAAGGATTAGCGAATTATAGTTGCACCTTACATGAGCAGGACAACCAACCTTAATGTTCCTCAATTTTAGTGCAACTACTAAAGAACCTGCCAGCTCACGAGAGCAAGTACTTCTTGCTAGCTGAATGATGCAATCTTTGCTTCATTTCAGGTGAACTGCAGAAAAAGGTGCATGAATTGAATCATGGAAGTCCAGGCAGGCCTCATCTGAGTGGAGCTGCAGGTTGAGTTCAAGGAGTGCGACAATTATAGTAATCAGGCTCTTCTTATTTGTGCTGTGCAAACAGTAATACTCAACTACAGATGTTGTGATGGTTAAGAGCATTCGCCAAGTTCTTCGGTTGTATGACACGGCTAGCCAAGATGGATTTAATCCCGATATACACTTTATCAAAAGTCTCTAATGGGTTAGTTCTGAATCTTGCAAGCTGGGAATCAATGAGATGTGTAGGCATATTTGTTGTACTTATGATTTGAATCTTATTTGTTGGTTATGAATTTTTCAAGCTGGGAATCAATGAGATGTGTAGGCATCTTTGTTGTACTTATTATCCGGATCTTATTTGTTGGTTCTGAATCTTGCAAGATGGGAAACACGACATGATGATGCAGAGGACAACAACCATAACAAACAGTTCAAACTTGGTAGTATTATCTGTGTGAAAGTGCCAATACAGACCTGCTCGTGAACCGACGTGTGGCCGGAGTAGGTTTCTTAATGGAGGCGTTTGAATGCACCGAGGGTGCATCTTCTGCCGGGCGTGCAGCAGGCGAGGGATGGGTAGTAACTGTTGTCATCTGTACACACTCAGTTTATTGTTCAATCCAGTTCCCCAAGAGCTGAAAAACGAACTGCCGCCGCCGCCTACCCACTCGTTCACTTGAAGAGACTCCAATGGCGATCCGAGGGGGTGAGCCTGCTGGATATGGACTTCAACAAGGAGTTCCCCTTTGAGTTCGCCGTTCAGTCCTATGGCTGCACCAAGTTGAATGTGATGTACACAAACGATCCAGACTTGGTGAAGCTCTGCCTCGCCGAGTTCAAGTAGTACCTACAGGACGAGAAAGCACAAGGTCGCAGGACTTATACCTTATGCCCATCCATTTATCTCCTGACAGGGACCAGCGGATCGCCATCGTCCAGGTATGCATGCGGGACAAGGTTCTCGTCTACCACTGCTGTAGGGCCATCAGAGGTTATGGAGCATTCCCCATTTCATCGGCAGCGCCGACTGCACCTTCGCTACGGTGGAGAGAAGAAAGAACGCGACGATTCAGCCATCTAGTGCAACAAGCTTGTCGACATCCAGACGCAATACAAGATCATCGACAACGGGTAGAGAAGGACTCCGTGGTTGACCTCGCCGAGACCGTCGTCGACCCCTGATACACCAACATGAAAGAACATAATGATAACAAGGACCTGAATGAAGGAAATATGCCCTATAGGCAATAATAAAGTTATTATTTATTTCCTCATATCATGATAAATGTTTATTATTCATGCTAGAATTGTATTAACCGGAAACATGATACATGTGTGAATACACAGACAAACAGATTGTCACTAGTATGCCTCTACTTGACTAGTTCGTTGATCAAAGATGGTTATGTTTCCTAACCATAGACATGAGTTGTCATGTGATAAATGAGATCACATCATTAGGAGAATTATGTGATTGACTTGACCCATTTCGTCAACTTAGCACTTGATCATTTTAGTTTACTGCTATTGCTTTCTTCATGACTTATACATGTTCCTATGACTATGAGATTATGTAACTCCCGATTACCGGAGGAACACTTTGTGTGCTACCAAATGTGACAACCTAACTGGGTGATTATAAAGGTGCTCTACAGGTGTCTCCAATGGTACTTGTTGAGTTGACATAGATCAAGATTAGGATTTTTCACTCTGATTGTCAGAGAGTTATCTCTGGGCCCACTCGGTAATGCACATCACTATAAGCCTTGCAAGCATTGTAACTAATGAGTTAGTTGCGGTATGATGCATTCCAGAACGAGTAAAGAGACTTGTCGGTAACGATATTGAGCTAGGTATTGAGATACCGACGATCAAATCTCGGGCAAGTAACATACCAATGACAAAGGGAACAACGTATGCTCTTATGCGGTTTGACCGATAAAGATCTTCGTAGAATATGTGGGAGCCAATATGAATATCTAGGTTCTGCTATTGGTTATTGACCGAAGACGTGTCTTGGTCATGTCTACATAGTTCTCGAACCCGTAGGGTCCGCACGCTTAAAGTTCGATGATGATCGATATTATAAGTTTTTGTGTTTTGATGTACCGAAGGTAGTTCGGAGTCCCGAATATGATCATGAACATGACGAGGAGTCTCGAAATGGCCGAGACGTAAATATCGATATATTGGACGACTATATTCGGACACCGGAAGTGTTCCAGGTGATTTCGAAGAAAACCGGAGTGCTGGAGGGTTACCGGAACCCCCCAGGAGAAATAATGGCCTTATGAGCCTTAGTGGAGAGAGAGAGGGCTGGCCTAGGGTAGGCCGCGTGCCCCTGCCCCTCTTGTCCGAATTGTACTAGGAGGGGGGGCGGTGCCCCCCTTTCCTTCTCCCTCTCCCCCTTCCTTTCCCCCTCCTAGTAGGAGTAGGAAAGAGGGGAGTCCTACTCCTACTAGGAGTAGGACTCCTCCTCCTGGCGCTCCATAGAGGGCCGGCCAGCCTACCCCCTTGCTCCTTTATAAACGGGGGTAGGGGGGCGCCTCTAGACACACAAATTGATCATTGATCCCTTAGCCATGTGCGGTGCCCCCTCCACCATAATCCACCTTGATCATATCGTAGCGGTGCTTATGCGAAGCCTTGCATCGGTAGCAACATCATCACCGTCAACACGCCGTCGTGCTGACGGAACTCTCCCGTGAAGCTCTGCTGGATCGGAGTTTGTGGGACGTCATCGAGCTAAACATGTGCTGAACTAGGAGGTGTCGTGCGTTCGGTACTTGGATCGGTCGGATCATGAAGATGTTCGACTACATCAACCGCGTTCTCATAACGCTTCCGCTTATGGTCTACGAGGGTACATGGAGAAT
Source organism: Triticum dicoccoides (assembly GCF_002162155.2). Taxonomy (NCBI): domain Eukaryota; kingdom Viridiplantae; phylum Streptophyta; class Magnoliopsida; order Poales; family Poaceae; genus Triticum; species Triticum dicoccoides. The sequence goes on along the minus strand of NC_041390.1, from coordinate 352,852,760 downwards.
ACTCTTCCCTCTCGTTGCTATGCATCACCATGATCTTGCGTGTGCGTAGGATTTTTTTTGAAATTACTACGTTCCCCAATAGTGGCATCAGAGCCTGGTTTATTCGTACATGTTATATGCACGAGTAGAACACAAGTGAGTTGTGGGTGATACAAGTCATACTACTTACCAGCATGTCATACTTTGGTTCGGCGGCAATGTTGGATGAAGCGGCCCAGACCGACATTACGCGTACGCTTACGCAAGACTGGTTCTACCGACGTGCTTTCACACAGGTGGCTGCCAGGTGTCAGTTTGTCCAACTTTAGTTGAACCAAGTGTGGCTACGCCTGGTCCTTGAGAAGGTTAAAACAACACTAACTTGACAAACTATCATTGTGGTTTTGATGCGTAGGTAAGAACGGTTCTTGCTCAGCCCATAGCAGCCACGTAAAACTCGCAACAACAAAGTAGAGGACGTCTAACTTGTTTTTGCAGGGCATGTTGTGATGTGATATGGTCAAGACATGATGCTATATTTTGTTGTATGAGATGATCATGTTTTGTAACCGAGTTATCGGCAACTGGCAGGAGCCATATGGTTATCGCTTTATTGTATGCAATGCAATCGCCCTGTAATTGCTTTACTTTATCACTAAGCGGTAGCGATAGTCGTAGAAGCAATAGTTGGCGAGATGACACCGATGCTACAATGGAGATCAAGGTGTCACGCCGGTGACAATGGTGATCATGACGGTGCTTCGGAGATGGAGATCACAAGCACAAGATGATGATGGCCATATCATATCACTTATAATGATTGCATGTGATGTTTATCTTTTATGCATCTTATTTTGCTTTCGACGGTAGCACTATAAGATGATCTCTCACTAAATTTCAAGGTACAAGTGTTCTCCCTGAGTATGCACCGTTGCGAAAGTTCGTCGTGCCGAGACACCACGTGATGATCGGGTGTGATAAGCTCTACGTTCACATACAACGGGTACAAGCCAGTTTTGCACATGCAGAATACTCGGGTCAAACTTGACGAGCCTAGCATATGCAGATATGGCCTCGGAACGCTGGAGACCGAAAGGTCGAGCGTGAATCATATAGAAGATATGATCAACATATTGATGTTCACCATTGAAAACTATTCCATCTCACGTGATGATCGGACATGGTTTAGTTGATATGGATCACGTGATCACTTAGATGATTAGAGGGATGTGTATCTAAGTGGGAGTTCTTTAATAATTTGATTAACTGAACCTTAATTTATCATGAACTTAGTACCTGATAGTATTTTGCATGTCTATGTTGTTGTAGATAGATGGCCCGTGCTGTTGTTCCGTTGAATTTTAATGCGTTCCTTGAGAAAGCAAAGTTGAAAGATGATGGTAGCAATTACACGGACTGGGTCCGTAACTTGAGGATTATCCTCATTGCTGCACAGAAGAATTACGTCCTGGAAGCACCGCTAAGTGCCAAACCTGCTGCAGGAGCAACACCAGATGTTATGAACGTCTGGCAGAGCAAAGCTGATGACTACTCGATAGTTCAGTGTGCCATGCTTTACGGCTTAGAACCGGGACTTCAACGACATTTTGTATGTCATGGAGCATATGAGATGTTCTAGGAGTTGAAGTTAATATTTCAAGCAAATGCCCGTATTGAGAGATATGAAGTCTCCAATAAGTTCTACAGCTGCAAGATGGAGGAGAATAGTTCTATCAGTGAACATATACTCAGAATATCTAGGTACCATAACCACTTGACTCAACTGGGAGTTAATCTTCCTGCTGATAGTGTCATTGACATAGTTCTTCAATCACTGCCACCAAGCTACAAGAGCTTCGTGATGAACTATAACATGCAAGGGATGAATAAAAAATTCCCGAGCTCTTCGCAATGCTAAAGGCTGCGGAGGTAGAAATCAAGAAGGAGCATCAAGTGTTGATGGTTAACAAGACCACCAGTTTCAAGAAAAAGGGTAAAGGGAAGAAGAAAGGGAACTTCAAGAAGAACGGCAAACAAGTTGCTTCTCAAGAGAAGAAACCCAAGTCTAGACCTAAGCCTGAGACTGAGTGCTTCTACTTCAAACAGACTGGTCACTGGAAGCGGAACTACCCCAAGTATTTGGCGGATAAGAAGGATGGCAAGGTGAACAAAAGTATATGTGATATACATGTTATTGATGTGTACCTTACTAATTCTCGCATTAGTGCCTGGGTATTTGATACTGGTTCTGTTGCTAATATTTGCAACTCGAAACAGGGACTACAGATTTAGCGAAGATTGGCAAAGGACGAGGTGACGATGCGCGTGGGAAATGGTTCCAAAGTCGATGTGATCGCAGTCGGCATGCTACCTCTACATCTACCTTCGGGATTAGTATTAGACCTGAATAATTGTTATTTGGTGCCAGCGTTAAGCATGAACATTATATCTGGATCTTGTTTGATGCGAGACGGTTATTCATTTAAATCAGAGAATAATGGTTGTTCTATTTATATGAGTAATATCTTTTATGGTCATGCACCCTTAAAGAGTGGTCTATTCTTTTTGAATCTCGATAGTGGAGATACACGTATTATAGTATTGAAGCTAAAAGATGCAGAGTTGATAATGATAGTGCAACTTATTTGTGGCACTGCCGCTTAGGTCATATTGGTATAAAGCGCATGAAGAAACTCCATTCTGACGGACTTTTGGAATCACTTGGTACTTGAGAACCGTGCCTCATGGGCAAGATGACTAAAACGCCGTTCTCCGGAACTATGGAGCGAGCAACAAATTTTTTGGAAATCATACATACTGATGTATGTGGTCCGGTGAATATTGAGGCTCGCGGCGGGTATCATTATTTTCTCACCTTCACAGATGATTTGAGTAGATATGGGTATATCTACTTGATGAAACATATGTCTGAAACATTTGAAAAGTTCAAAGAATTTCAGAGTGAAGTGGAAAATCATCGTAATAGAAAATAAAGTTTCTACGATCTGATCGTGGAGGAGAATATTTGAGTTATGAGTTTGGTCTTCATTTGAAACAATGCGGAATAGTTTCGCAACTCACGCCACCCGGAACACGACAGCGTAATGGTGTATCTGAACGTCGTAATCATACTTTACTAGATATGGTGCGATCTATGATGTCTCTTACCGATTTACCGCTATAGTTTTGGGGTTATGCTTTAGAGATGACTGCATTCACGTCAAATAGGGCACCATATAAATCCGTTGAGATGACTCCTTATGAATCGTGGTTTGGCAAGAAACCAAAGTTGTCGTTTCTTAAAGTTTGGGGCTGCGATGCTTATGTGAAAAAGCTTCAACCTGATAAGCTCGAAGCCAAATCGGAGAAATATGTCTTCATAGGATACCCAAAAGAGACAGTTGGGTACACCTTCTATCATAGATCCGAAGGCAATACTTTTGTTGCTAAGAATGGATCCTTTCTAGAGAAGGAGTTTCTCTCGAAAGAAGTGAGTGGGAGGAAAGCAGAACTTGATGAGGTAACTATACCTGCTCCCTTATTGGAAAGTAGTCCATCACAGAAACCGGTTTCAGAAACCGGTTTCTGTGACACCTACACCAATTAGTGAGGAAGCTAATCATGATGATCATGAAACTTGAAATCAAGTTACTACCGAACCTCGTAGGTCAACCAAAGTAAGATCCGCACCAGAGTGGTACGGTAATCCTATTCTGGAAGTCATGTTACTAGACCATGACGAACCTATGAACTATGAGGAATCGATGATGAGCCCAGATTCCGCAAAATGGCTTGAGGCCATGAAATCTGAGATGGGATCCATGTATGAGAACAAAGTGTGGAATTTGGTTGATTTGCCCGATGATCGGCAAGCCACCGAGAATAAATGGATCTTCAAGAAGAAGACAGGCGTTGATGATAATGTTACTGTCTACAAAGCTCGACTTGTTGCGAAAGGTTTTTGACAAGTTCAAGGAGTTGACTACGATGAGACCTTCTCACCCGTAGCGATGCTTAAGTCCGTCTGAATCATGTTAGCTATTGCCACATTTTATGGTTATGAAATCTGGCAAATGGATGTAAAGACTGCATTCCTGAATGGATTTCTGGAAGAAGAGTTGTATATGATGCAACTTGAAGGTTTTATCGACCCAAAGGGTGCTAACAAAGCGTGCAAGCTCCAGCGATCCATTTATGGACTGGTTCAAGGCTCTCAGAGTTGGAATAAACGTTTTGATAGTGTGATCAAAGCATATGGTTTTATACAGACTTTTGGAGAAGCCTGTATTTACAAGAAAGTGAGTGGGAGCTCTGTAGCATGTCTAATATTATATGTGGATGACATATTGTTAATTGGAAATGATATAGAATTTCTGGATAGCATAGGCTCTATCATGCTTCAGCCATAGGCTCTATCATGTATGCAATGCTGTGTACCAGACCTGATGTGTGCCTTGCTATTAGTTTAGCAGGGAGGTACCAAAGTAATCCAGGAGTGGATCACTGGACAGCGGTCAAGAACATCCTAAAATACCTGAAAAGGACTAAGGATATGTTTCTTGTTTATGGAGGTGACAAACAGCTCATCGTAAATGGTTATGTTGATGCAAGCTTTGACACTGATCCAGACGATTCTAAATCGCAAACCGGATACGTGTTTATATTGAATGATGGAGCTATTAGTTGGAGCAGTTCTAAACAAAGCGTCGTGGCGGGATCTACGTGTGAAGCGGAGTACATTGCTGCTTCGGAAGCAACAAATGAAGGAGTCTGGACGAAGGAGTTCATATCCGATCTAGGTGTCATACCTAGTGCATCAGGTCCAATGAAAATCTTTTGTGACAATACTGGTGCAATTGCCTTGGCAAAGGAATCCAGATTTCACAAGAGAACCAAGAACATCAAGAGACGCTTCAATTCCATCAGCGATCAAGTCCAGGTGGGAGACATAGAGATTTGCAAGATACATACGGATCTGAATGTTGTAGACCCATTGACTAAGCCTCTCTCACGAGCAAAACATGATCAACACCAAGACTCCATGGGTGTTAGAATCATTACTATGTAATCTAGATTATTGACTCTAGTGCAAGTGGGAGACTAAAGCAAATATGCCCTAGATGCAATAATAAAGTTATTATTTATTTCCTCATATCATGATAAATGTTTATTATTCATGCTAGAATTGTATTAACCGGAAACATGATACATGTGTGAATACATAGACAAACAGATTGTCACTATTATGCCTCTACTTGACTAGGTCGTTGATGAAAGATGGTTATGTTTCCTAACCATAGACATGAGTTGTCATTTGATAAATGGGATCACATCATTAGGAGAATGACGTGATTGAATTGACCCATTTCGTCAGCTTAGCACTTGATCATTTTAGTTTACTGCTATTGCTTTCTTCATGACTTATACATGTTCCTATGACTATGAGATTATGTAACTCCCGATTACCGTAGGAACATTTTGTGTGCTACCAAACGTCACAACGTAACTGGGTGATTATAAAGGTGCTCTACAGGTGTCTCCGATGGTACTTGTTTAGTTGACATAGATCAAGATTAGGATTTGTCACTCCGATTATCGAAGAGGTATCTCTGGGCCCACTCGGTAATGCGCATCACTATAAGCGTTGCAAGCATTGTAACTAATGAGTTAGTTGTGGTATGATGCATTACAGAACGAGTAAAGAGACTTGCCGGTAACGATATTGAACTAGGTATTGAGATACCAACGATCGAATCTCGGGCAAGTTACATACCGATGACAAAGGGAACAACGTATGTTGTTATGCGGTTTGACCGATAAAGATCTTCGTAGAATATGTGGGAGCCAATATGAACATCTAGGTTCCGCTATTTGTTATTGACCGAAGACGTGTCCCAGTCATGTCTACATAGTTCTCGAACCCGTAGGGTCCGCATGCTTAAAGTTCGGTGATGATAGGTATTATGAGTTTTTGTGTTTTGATGTACCAAAGGTAGTTCGTAGTCCCGGATATGATCACGGACATGACGAGGAGTCCAGAAGTGTTCCGGGTGATTTCGGAGAAAACTGGAGTGCCGGAGGGTTACCGGAACCCCCCGGGAGAAATAATGGGCCTTATGGGCCTTATTTCAGAGAGAGAGGGCTAGCCTAGGGCAGGCCGCGCGCCCCTCCCCCTCTGGTCCGAATTGGACTAGGAGAGGGGGGGCCCTTTCCTTCTCCCTCTCCCTCTTCGTTTCCCCCTCCTAGTAGGAGTAGGAAAGAGGGGAGTCCTACTCCTACTAGGAGGAGGACTCCTCCTGGCGCGCCATAGAGGGCCGGCCGGCCTCCCCCCTTGCTCCTTTATATACGAGGGCAGGGGAACACCTCTAGAAACACAAGTTGATCATTGATCCCTTAGCCGTGTGTGGTGCCCCCCTCCACCATAATCCACCTCGATCATATCATAGCGGTGCTTAGGCGAAGCCCTGCGTCGGTGGAAACATCATCACCATCAACACACCATCGTGCTGACGGAACTCTCCCGTGAAGCTCTGCTGGATCGGAGTTTGTGGGACGTCATCGAGCTGAACGTGTGCTGAACATGGAGGTGCAGTGCATTCGGTACTTGGATCAGTAGGATCGTGAAGATGTTCGACTACATCAAGCACATTCTCATAACGCTGCCACTTACGGTCTACGAGGGTACGTGGACAATACTCTTTCCTCTCGTTGCTATGCATCTCCATGATCTTGCGTGTGCGTAGGATTTTTTTTGAAATTACTATGTTCCCCAACACTAAACACGTGGGAGGTACCTCTGAATCTAGCCTACATAACCTACGCGGCCAAGGACGCATACGCATGCTACGACATCTACAGGCGGATCTTGGACATGAGGGCATGTCTGCTTCCCGTAACCGACGAGTACACGGACAACTGCAGCGTCATGATCAAGCGTGCCAGGATGGTGTAGGTGTTGTAGTTTATCTATTTATAAGCACATTTATCATCTAAGTGTTTCATGCATTAGCCTATGTGTCGTAATTATCTGTTTTGTCCGAAATATTTCTTTGAAGAACGCATTAACCTGTTAGCTTTTTTAGTGGCTATTTGCTTATGTATGTAACTAGTTCACTTGTACGTTTAAAAAAACTAGTTCACTCGGCTGTCGTGCTTTGAATCTCCTTCCTGCCAACATATTCCCCTTCTCAGGTGGACCCAGCAGGTCTCGTACACAGACATATGGGACTAGCCACCTATCCATTTGTAGTTCTTTATTTTGTTCAATCTTTCGTCCTCTTCCTATATAGCGGTTGGCCATCCCTCTACTCCCACACATTGTCCGGCGGCGGCAGCTCCACCGACACACCCTGCACCCGAACAAGTCAAACCTCGCACTCCCCTCCGCTTGCGTCTTCCCCCGCTCCGGTCCATTTGATCCAAGGTCTCGACCTCGTCCTTCGCCTTGGTGCTCTCGCCGCGGCGCCGCCGTCTGTTGGGCCCAGCATGGTTAGCAAAACAAGAGGAATCGGGAGACAACTGTTCGTCGAGAGGCTGACAGTCCCAGGCCCACCAAGTCCATGGCCTAGGTTTTTTTGTTTAACATGGGCAGTCCATGACATGTTTCAACATTTTTTGGATCCAGCAGGTATCAAGCAGCCTCTAGGCCTCCCAACCTAGCTTGTCTATAACATCATCAGCCCAAGTTATGTTTGTTTTTTCAAGACGATGCACAACTCTGTTCTATTTTTCTATAAGAATGCAAAACTGAACCTATGTTTTCTATAAGAATGCAAAACTGAACCTATATTTATATCTTATTTTATTACACACACATGTATGTATATGTGTGTGTGTGTGTGTGTGTGTGTGTGTGTGTGTGTATATATATATAATAGAAACAACATAAGGTTCCGTTAAACCTGTCGTTCGTCCAACCATTTTATAGACCTTCCCACTTCCTTTATTTTTTGTTTTCATTAATCCTATATCTGAATTTTCTCCCACTTTACTTTTCGATGTAAACTAAGTTTTCTCCCAGTACTTTTCCCTAGAACCAACTCAACTGTCCCATGTCTAGCCTAAAGAATAATAATACCCCACGTCCTATTAACTCATCAAATTAAAATGATATTTTATTTCGTAAGTTGAAAGTTCTTACGAAATAATAATGATTGTTTATATATAACTTGGTAAGTTAACTCCTAGTAATTGCGTACATAAGCTTGCAAAGATTTTACTGACCAATGCAGTAATAGATGTGCAATCATGTGTTTATGTTTCTATAACATTTCTTCGTCTAGTCCAACATGATATTTTCACCCAGCCAGCAAGTCCGCAGATTTCGAGAAAAATGCAAATGGGCTTTAAATTCTACCATATATATAAAAGGGCTGCATAGATGCGGCATCATTGTTTCACCCATCCCACCAAATGGACTAAAAAATAAATGGACTGGCTGACATGTGGGCGAGTAGGTCTAAGCCTAACAAGGCGTTGGATTTACATCCAACGGTCGGCATTCTTCTTCAATCTCTCGTCTTCTTCCCCCAGCGCTGCCGGTGTCAGTGTCAAAACCAGCAGATCTCGGGTAGGGAGTCCCAAACTGTGCATCTAAGGTCGATGGTAACAGGAGACAGGGGACACGATGTTACCCAGGTTCGGGCCCTCTCTATGGAGGTAATACCCTACTTCCTACTTGATTGATCTTGATGAATATGAGTATTACATGAGTTGATCTACCTCGAGATCGTAATGGCTAAAACCCTAGAAGTCTAGCTTGTATGACTATGATTATGATTCTTGTCCCTATGGACTAAGCCGTCCAGTTTATATAGACATGGGAGGGGACTAGGGTTATACAAAGTCGGTTAGAGAGAAAGGAATCTTCATATCAGGACGCCAAGCTTGCCTTCCACGCCAAGGAGAGTCCCATCCGAACACGAGAGATAGTCTTCGGTCTTGTACCTTTACAGCCCATCAGCCCGGCCCATGTTCCATAGTCCGGACGCCCGAGGACCCCCTAATCCAGGACTCCCTCAGTAGCCCATGAACCAGGCTTCAATGACGAGGTGTCCGGCGCGCAAACTGTCTTCCGTATTGCAAGGTGGGTTCCTTCTCCGAATACTCCAACACAGACTTCGGACGCAACGAACGTGTCCGACTCTGCAAAACAAATACCACACACCACCGCGGAGGAAATAATATTTTGCGAGTCCAATCTGTTGACAACTTTTCTGCAATGTGATATCGCGTCACCACCCGGTTATTATATGGAACCGTTTTTTCGCCCGTCGCTCCATGTTCCGAGACGCGGTTTCATTGGCACGTCTTGTCGAAGCAGAGGTCGTGTCCCCTTATTGTGGGATCCTCATCAATACGTGCGTGGGTATCCTAACCATCCTGTTGGCATGATTTCTTAAGAATATGCAGGTTTTAAGGCTTAGGAGGAGGCGTTCGGTATTCATTGCCTTTATAAAGGGACCAAGACTTGTCTTGCTTCCTCACGCCAACCCTTCTCTAGCCTCGAGCTCCAGCACCCAAGGTTTAATCTAATTGTTTCGAGTTTCCTAGTCATGTCCGGAACCGGCTCTCAAGGACGGTGGATGGCTTCTTCTGTCACAGAGGAGGATATTACGAAGCTCAGGGCGGCAAGATACCTGACTGCGAAAATCCCCCACAGGCTTCCTGCTCAAGGGCAGGTTATCCCTACTCCCAGATCCAGCGAGAGGGTCGTATTCGTCTCCCACTTCCTCCTAGGGCTAGGGTTTGCTCTCCACCCCTTCGTTCGAGGGCTCATGTTCTATTACGGGCTAGATTTTCACGATCTAGCTCCAGACTAATTTCTTCATGTCTTGGCGTTCATTATCATATGTGAAGTCTTCCTCCGTATTCCCCCACACTTCGGCTTGTGGCTCAAGACCTTTAAGGTGAAGCCGAAGGTAGTCAATGGGAAACAAGCAGAGTGCGGTGGTGCTATGATGAGCAAACTTATCAATGCTTTTTGGTTAAAAGGATCCTTCACAGAATCTTCCGACTTATGGCAGCGGGAGTGGTTTTATATCACCGAACCCCGCGGCACCATGTGGGTGGCTACACCTGCGTTCCGATCTAGCCCTCCAATTCAGCTCGCATCATCGATCAATAAGGGGTTGGACTGGGGATCAATCGACGAAGTGCAGACTCTACAGAGACGCATCCGGAGCCTTATTGAGAAGGTCATTGGACTCATCAATGTAATCCAAGTAATGCTAGTCCTTCAGGTCCTACCATGCCAGTGGCGGCCTCTTCGCCCGTGGGAGTTCAATCCGGAAGGACCACGAACCCTTCAGCACTTCTTCAGCACAACGCACAAAGGAATGTGGAAATTATTCTTCAGGGCACGAAAACAATGGCCGGATACTACAGAGGACGTCGGCCTTGAATGCAACCATTCGGATACCTCGATAAGCACTTGACTCTCGAATACAACTTAGATAAGCATCTGATAATAAGATACTTAGAAAACCATCTTCTTCCAGGGATGGATAAAGAAGGCGGACTGAATCAGGTGTTCGGATCCTCTTCTCGAAGACTCAGCTAGTCCCGTGCTAACAAGGATGCTAGTCCCGGCGCCATACCAGGCGCTGGTGGAAGAGGACAATGAGGAGAGCGGGGGAGCCCAAGGTGGCTTCCATCCCGGAGGTAAACCTGTCACTGTGTTCTAGGAGATTAAGGCTCCCTCCTTCGAAGACAAAAGAGAAGGAGAAGCTGACATCCTTTCTCCCTATGGTAAGAAAAGGGCCGCCTCCGGAAGTTGGGAGGTAAGGGCTCCTAAGCGAGGCAAGACGCCCCTGTCGGGTGGTTCACGCTCGGAAGGTGACGTTGTCACACAGTTCCTTCGTAAGGACAAGCTTCTAGCCGAATCATAAGTGAACAAAGTTGTTTTAAACATATCCTGTTCCTTTTCTCGTTACAAAGGTAACATCTAAAATATGCATTTTGTAGTCCGGCGCACGGTCCTCCTCAACAATCCTCCTCCTCGGGGGATCTCCTTCCAAAATGATGGAAAGCGAGACGCCTCCACAAGCTTCCTCGCCCAACAAGGTGGACAACGTCGAGGTGTCGTCCTGGAGGATCTCTCCCGATCAATAGAGGATAATGGAGACATGGCCCCAAGGTGAAACTTTGGCAGCCCAGGGTCCAAAATGTGCGGTCCCTACGGGGGATAACAATAAAGGCTCTGGACTATCTGGTTTACAGCCGGAGACGACTCTAGGGTCGAGCAGACATATCCTTTCAAAGGGAGTCCGTACTCCCACAGCTGCTTCCAGGAATCCGAAAGCGCCGGATACACTGATGGACATGTTGCGGTATTCGTCAATCTCAGAGGAACATCGTACCTTGATGGGTATGGTGGTTGAAAGGATTCTGTCCGCGAAAAGCAGATTGAATGAAGCCTTCATGGGCCTACTAAGAGGCTTTGATGTATGTAATGTTATATTTTCGATTGTATAGATAGTAGCCCCTGAGACTCTGGTTGGCGTCCAAAGGGAGGCAATCAGAGGATCGAAAAAGATGTCCCCGGGAAATAATCTAATTACTTGAAACACAGGTTGTTACCTCCATGACGACTGCCCACGCTACAGAGGTTGCAGGTCTGGAGCACAAACTTGATGTGGCGGATAACGACATCACGCTTATTAACAGGCGACTCGACGAGGTGCAAGGTATGTGTTAGGGTATGTATATATAATAACATGAGCACGCAGCTAGAATTATATTCTGAGACATGCATATCTGCAGATGGTGCTATCGCAGTTGAGACCCTTCGGGCTGAACTTGCCCCAGCAAAGGAGCAAGCCCAGATGAGTAATGTGGCTGCCAAGAAGGCAGCTGATGAGTTAGAAGGCGGACAAGCTGCTCAGCGCCAGTGTGAGGAGAGAATGGACACTATGGTGCGCGAGCTGAAGGAAGCCATTGCTCGGTGCGAATTCCTTGAGAGGGATAACAAAACCAAAGCGGCCGACCTTGACAAGGCCTTACAAGAGGCGAGAGAAGCATGATCTGAGTCTAGAGCGGCTCGGGAAGAGATCCGGTAAGCTGGGGAGATAGCGACCGGTAAGCCTTTCTTATTACAGACTAAATTCGGCGATCCGAAGTATTCCCCACATAATCAAATGTGGAGCTCTCCAGACACCTTTTTGGATTTGCCAAAGAGCGCCTCCAATGCGGCACAGTTTTACGAAGCGCAAGAAGGGTATGCGACAGAGAAGCTTTTTCGGTCACAATTCGGCATGCCGAAGCGCCCGCCGTTGCTGAACGAATAGATGGCCCAGTAGGCCGAGCTCCACAAGATATCTGGTTCTGCCATGAAGGACGACGTAGTCCGGTTGTGGCTGACTGAGCCAGTTTCGAAGAGCTATTTCGATTTGGTGCAGTGATTAGTTGATGCAGTTCCGCGTATCGACGCTGTTAAGCGGTCAACGTGCATTGAAGGTGCACGGATGGCCTTTTCCCGTGTCAAGACGTACTGGGCGAAGATGAAGGCCACCGATATTGCAGCAAAAAATCCACCCAAGGGCAAGAGCATCATACGCCAGAGCATTATTTCAAGGATATATTAGAGGGTGCCCGCTTGATAGAGGGTCAGTGCTCGAAAGAGATGATATTCGAGTGAAGTGTATTGATATTGTAAAAACAATATTATGGTATTTTAAGGCTATGCCTAGAAGTTTTGGCTCCTCCTGTGCGACTGCTTTTGTATAATCTGAAAGTTTTCCAGTCGTCGGCTTCAGCCCCCCTGCATAAAATACGGGGGTGTTCGGAAAAGCACTTGATCACTCTTGAATCAACGTCTTGGTCCGTGAAGGAGGTGTCAATGCGGCAAACTAGGCAATCATACTATAGGGCTTTAGCACTTTCACTTAGCCATAGGAGTTTGACGGTGGGTCTACGATATAGCCCATGGTATGTACGTAGTTATCCGAATACGGTGCGTTACATGGGTGACCAGAAGAACGGTCCTTCGTGTAATACAGAAGGAATCATGAAAGATTCTAATAAGTCATCAAGTGGTTGACCAGCTCTCGCCGCATCAAGACAGTCAGTTTTCGACTTTCTCTACTGAGGTGCTCATCCGGATAAAGCGGGACACTATCGCAGTAGTTCTCCCTTTACTACCCTAGCCGATATAGCAGAACATAAGGTAGTAAGCACAGGAGCCGGGCAACCCAACTATTGACCAAAGAAATGATTCGGAGCTGATGCATATAAGGCCAAACTCGCAACGCCGAAGTGTGCTATAAAGCTGTTCGGACTTGTCGGCAACTCATTTGTTCCCATATCGAGCCCCTGGCAACCTGTGCCGAGGTGCGAGTGTGAAACAACCGGGGAGATTCAGCTCTTTAGAAAAGCGAATACTGGATACAGATTATGTTCACTGGGACCTGATTGATATGTCAATTGCCATTTTACAAATAATAACGCCATGACCCAGGCTATTTGACATGCCGGTGGTTGAAGGCTGAGGGAGAAAGCACTTTACAGGCTCGAAATAGAGAGTGCGGTCTACACAAAATTATTTGGACCTCCTGTCGCACGTCTGCGCCGCCTTGCCTCGGCGGAAGGATTCCTTTAACAGGAATAACCTTTGGGTAAGTGTATGAAGCCGAACTCTGAAAGAGTCCGTGCGATGACCCATTGTGTCACCTGTGATAAAATAGAAAAAAAGAATAGTTAGAAAGGAAAAGAAGGAAATGGGAGTGCTTGTAGGCTTGCCCGTATTGTGCCTCCGCCGATGACCAGGGTATTTTAAGTACCTAATTATGCATGTGCGGTGTAAAGTTTGCATGATTGCGAGGAGAACGACGGAGGCCGAACTGCTAATCCAGCTGTGAGATAGATCGGTTCCATTTAATAGAGACCGGCGGCTTAATGGCCGATGAGTTGTGCGGCTTAACGGACCGGCGGAGATTTAATTTCTCTCTAGTCGGGTTTAAGCCCAATCCGACCATAGTTTGTAGCGACCCCCAGGGAGGCGATGTGATCTAGGAGCTCGTTCAAAGACGATAACTCAACCGGATCCATCTACTTAGAGTATTCGGAGCTAACACAGAGGTGGTTTTCGATGACCCGAGAAGTCATCGTTGGCTTAGTGGCCGTATGGGCGGTCATGGTAGAGCCTCCCAACCGGAGGGTTTGGCCTGAGGTCAGGGCACCTCCGGCGGTGGTACTGTCCTTGATAACAAGGCGAGCCATCAATCCTGTCTTCGATGACACAACGGAACTCTCAATGAAAGCACCAATGTCGGTATCAAAACCAGCGGATCTCGGGTAGGGGGTCCCGAACTGTGCGTCTAAGGTCGATGGTAATAGGAGACAGGGGACACGATGTTACCCAGGTTCGGGCCCTCTGTATGGAGGTAATACCCTACTTCCTGCTTGATCGATCTTGATGAATATGAGTATTACAAGAGTTGATCTACCTCAAGATCGTAATGGCTAAAACCATAGAAGTCTTGCTTGTATGACTACGATAATGATTCTTGTCCCTATGGAGTAAGCCCTCCGGTTTATATAGACACCGGAGGGGACTAGGGTTATACAAAGTAGGTCACAGAGAAAGGAATCTTCATATCAGGACGCCAAGCTTGCCTTCCACGCCAAGGAGAGTCCCATCCGGACACGGGAGATAGTCTTCGGTCTTGTATCTTTACAGCCTACCAGTCCGGCCCACGTACCATAGTCCGGACGCCCGAGGACCCCCCAAATCCAGGACTCCCTCAGCCGGGACCGCCTGCTCCAACCTCCGGAGTCCAGCGGCGTTGTTTTACGTACCTTAGTGAAACGCTACCCCGCCGACGGCCAGACCATCCCTCCACTCTGCACCTCTTGTTATTCTCTGCTGAGTGTAGGCCCACCCCGCACCCGAACCAGTCAAGTATCCCACTCCTCTCTGTTTGCGACTCCACTACCCCATCTTCTCCATCTTCGGTTCATTCCAGTCTGGGGCCTCGCCGTCGTCCATCGCCTTGCTGTGCTTGACGCGGTGTGGTCAATAGACGAGATTCATAGGAAGAGGACTGTACTTGGGGAGCCTGACGGCTGGGACCCACGAGGTCCATGGTCGCACGTAAGGAAAGTTCCTCCTTATTAAGATGTTTCCTCCCCCTGATAGCTAGGACCCACCGGCTGTATCTTCCCACGGAAGGAAGTGCCTCCTTGTTATGTGAAAAAACCATTCCTCCCGATGACAGTTGGGACCCGCCAGATTTGGTGGCTAACTTGTGGGCTTACTAAGCAGACGTGTACCTAGGGCTTTGTCAACTTAATCAAGAAATGATTCTAGCAGCTGGACCATTGGATGTTAATCCAACAGCCGTGCTCCTTCTTCAACCTCTGTCCTTGCCCCCGTCTCCCGTGGGCGGGAGTGCTCCCGCGCACCCGAACCAGTCAAGTTTCCCACTCCTCTCCATCTGCGACTCCACTACTGCGTCTTCCCCATCTCCGAGTCATTCCAGTCTGAGGCCTCGTCGTCGTCCATCGGCCTTGGTGCACTCGGCACGGTGTGGTCAACATGGTCAACAACTAAGAGTCATCGAAAGATGACTGTACGTGAGAGGCTGACAGTGGGGACGCACCACGCCCATGGACGCATGCATGCAACTGCATTCTTTTTACCCTGAAAAACAATGTTTTCTCCCCCTAACTGCTGGGACCCACCAGCTACATCTTCGCACGCAAGGAAGTGCTTCCATATTACTGGCAAAAAATATGATTCGCCCCCCTGACTGCTAGGACCCACCAGCTACATCTTCGCACGCAAGGAAGTGCCTGACAGTCGGGACCCACCTGGTCGAAGCGTACGTAGCATTGTCATTCTGGTCATGAACGTGTACGTATATACAATCGGTCTGTCTGCAGGCTGCAACGATGAACCGTGGCTGTGTAAGGAAGGGCACGTGTCATAGTAGAGGTGCGCACGTGTCGTAGTAGAGGCGCGCACGTAGCATGTACACGTATGTACATCGTCCATGTTGCAAGAAAGTAAATACGGCCACGTACGTACATACAGGTGGGGTCTCGAACGCCTACTCACGCATACATACGGCCAAGGCTCATGTACATGGCTGGGTTGGAACGGAGAAATTGCGTCATCGTCGTGTTCATCAGGAGCCAACCGGTTTGGACAGAACATGCGATGGAAACGAGGCCTGGCGAACTACAGAACGGAGGAAACGGCCTTATGTTTGACCAGCCATGGTCGAAACGGGATCCTGTTCATCGGGAGGGGTCTGGCGTACCGCAAAATGGAGGAGATGGACCTCCTATGGTGGAAACGGGGTCCTGTTGACCGGGAGGGGTGTGGAGGAAATGGACTTGTGTTGGAGCGCTACGGTCGAAACAGGGGTCCTGTTCATCGGGAGGGGTGTGGCGTACCGCAAAACGGGACTCCACGGGATACTGTTCATCTCCACGATCGACCTCCTCCAGCCTCCATGAGCTACTGTTCATCCATCATTGACCTCCTCCAGCATCCACCTGCGACTATTCATCCATGGGCTCCTATTCATCCAGCCTCCACCGCGCGCTCCTCCACCGGCTACTGTTCAACCACCCCTCTCCACGGGGTCCTATTCAACCACCTCTCCACGGGCTACTATTCATCTAGCCCTCCACCGGCTATTGTTCAACTAGCCCTCCATGGGGTCCTGTTCATCCAGTCCTCCACGGGGTGCTGTTCAATCGCTTGGGTTCAGTTAGAGCCCAATGCCTCGCTCGGGTTCAGTTAGAGCCCAACGCCCCGCACACATGCGCGTACGTATGAGAGAAAGGCGCATCGCTCGGCCCCCGACCACCCACCGTAATCGGTATGTATTATTTCCAATAAGTCAGTGGCTCGTTCCATTGTTCTGGAGAACGGAGTTTTAGTCATCTTTCCCATGAGGCATGGTTCTCAAGTATCAAATGATTCATAGTCAAGTGATTCCAAAAATCCATCCGTATGGAGTTTCCTCATGCGCTTTACACCAATATGACCTAAACGGCAGTGCCACAAATATGTTGCACTATCATTATCAACTTTGCATCTTTTGGCATCAATATTATGAATATGTGTATCACTACGATCGAGATTCAATAAACCATTACATTGCGTGTATGACCATAGAAGGTTTTATTCATGTAAATAGAACAACAATTATTCTCAGATTTAAATGAATAATTGTATCGCAATAAACATGATCGAATCATATTCATGCTCAACGCAAACAAAAAATAACATTTATTTTGTTCCAACACTAATCTCGAAGGTAGATGGAGTGTGCGATGGTGATCTTATCAACCTTGGAATCACTTCCTACACACATCGTCACCTTGCCCTTAACTAGTCTCTGTTCATTTTGCCATTCCTGTTTTGAGTTACTAATCTTAGCAACTGAACCAGTATCAAATACCTTGGGGTTACTATGAACACTAGTAAAGTACACATCAATAACATGTATATAAAATATACCTTTGTTCACTTTGCCATCCTTCTTATCTGCCAAGTATTTGGGGTAGTTCTGCTTCCAGTGACCATTCCCTTTGCAGTAGAAGCACTCTGTTTTAGGCTTAGGTGTAGCTTTGGGTTTCTTCACGGGAGTGGCAACTTGCTTTCCATTCTTTCTTGAAGTCCCCTATCTTTTCCTTTGCCCCTTTTCTTGAAACTAGTGGTCTTGTTAACCATCAACACTTGATGCTCTTTCTTGATTTCTACTTTCGTCGATTTTAGCATCGTGAAGAGCTCGGGAATCGTTTTTGTCATCCCTTGCATATTGTAGTTCACCACAAAGTTCCAGTAACTTGGTGATTGTGACTAGAGAACTCTGTCAATCACTATCTTATCTGGAAAATTAACTCCCACTTGATTCAAGTGATTGTAGTACTCAGACATTCTGAGCACATGCTCATTGGTTGAGTTATTCTCCTCCATCTTGTAGGCAAACTACTTGTCAGAGGTCTCATACCACTCGACTCGAGCATGAGTCTGAAATACCAATTTCAGCCCTTGGAACATGTTATATGCTCTCTGGCGTTCAAAACGTTTTTGAAATCCCGGTTCTAATCCGTAAAGCATGGCACACTAAACTATCAAGTAATCATCACACCGAGCTTGCCAAAAAATTCATAACGTCTACATCTGCTCCTGCAATAAGTCTATCACCTAGCGGTGCATCAAGGACATAATTCTTCTGTGCAGCAATGAGGATAATCCTTATATCATGGATGTAGATCTTATCACATCTGATCATCACGTGGTGCCTCCACACGACGATTTTTCGTAATGGTGCATACTCAGGGAGAACACTTATACCTTGAAATTTAGTGAGGGATCATCTTATAATGCTACTGCCGTACTAAGCAAAATAAGATGCATAAAAGGTAAACATCACATTCAATTAAAATATGTGACATGTTATGGCCATCGTTATGTACCTTTGATCTCCATCTCCAAAGCACCATCGTGATCTCCATCGTCACCGGCTTGACACCTTGATCTCCATCATAGCATCGTTGTCGTCTTGCAAACTATTGCTTCTACAACTATCACTAATGCATAGTGAGAAAGTAAAGCAATTACATGGCATTTGCATTTCATAAAATAAAGCGACAACCATAAGGCTCCTGTCAGTTGCTGATAACTTTTACAAAACATGATCATCTCATACAACAACGTATATCACATCTTGTCTTGACCATATCACATCACAACATGCCCTGCAAAAACAAGTTAGACATCCTCTACTTTGTTGTTGCAAGTTTTACGTGGCTGCTACGGGCTTCTAGCAAGAACCGTTCTTACCTACGCATCAAAACCACAACGGTGATTTATCAAGTTTGTTGTTTTAACCTTCAACAAGGACCGGCCGCAGTCAAATTCGATTCAACTAAAGTTGGAGAAACAGACACCCACCAGCCAGCTTTATGCAAAACTAGTTGCATGTCTGTCGGTGGAACCAGTCTCATGAACGTGGTCATGTAAGGTTGGTCCGGGCCGCTTCATCCAATAATACCACCCGCTTCATCCAACAATACCACCGAATCAAAATAAGACATTGGTGGTAAGCAGTATGACGATCACCGCCCACAACTCTTTGTGCTCTACTCGTGCATATCATCTATGCATAGACCTGGCTCTGATGCCACTGTTGGGGAATGTAGCATGTAATTTCAAAAATTTCCTATGCTCATGCAAGATCTATCTAGGAGATGCATAGCAACGAGAGGGGGAGAGTGTGTCCATGTACCCTCGTAGACCGAAAGTGGAAGCGTTTGTTAACGCGGTTGATGTAGTCGAACTTCTTCTCGTTCTAACCAATCAAGCACTGAATGTACGACACCTCCGAGTTCTGCACACGTTCATCTCGATGACGTCCCTCGACCTCTTGATCCAGCAATGTGTCGAGGGAGAGTTCCATAACCACGATGGCACGGTGATGGTGATGGTGAAGTGATCCGTGCAGGGCTTCGACTAAGCACTACGTGAATATAACCGGAGGCGTAAACTATGGAGGGGGGCGCCGCACATGGCTAGCAATTATTGGTGTGTATTCTAGCGGTGCCCCCTTCATATATATATATATATATATATATATATATATATATATATATATATATATAAGTTGGAGGGGAGGAGAGGGAGCCAAGGGGGTTCCCCAAGTAGGTGGAATCCTATTGGGGTCCTCCCAGTTTGGCCTCCGCCCTTCCCTATTCCTATTCAGAGTAGGAAGGGAAGAGGGGGAAGGGGGAATCCTATTCCCTTTTTCCTTTCCTCCTTCCCCATTTCTACTCCAATTTGGCCAGCCCATATGGGAGGGGTGCACCAGCCCCTTAGGGGCTGGTCTGTCCCCCTCTTGGCCCATTAAGGCCCATGTAGTTGCCGGGGGGGATGCCCGGATGTCGGTGTACAAAAGTAGGGGCTCTTCTTTTGACCCCTTTACTTGTGCATGGGCAGTCAGAGCCGCGCACCACGACCACACTTAGCAGAGCAGAGGGGGGAAGCCGGAGGGAAGCCAAAACACGAGGCAACCAAGGCAACGCCAAGACCAGAAGCGCAGGAGAGCAAGAGGGCGAGGTGGACTCCCTCTGCAAGATCCTTGCCGAGGCAGCCTCCGCAGCCCCGACAAGAGCCTTGCCGGGGCAACTTGCCCGATGCCAACGGAGTGAGCCACCCTTGAGCCCACAGGCTCCAACCTAACCAACTACGTTGGAACCAAGGCTCGGGAGGCGCCTCTATGGTGGCATGCAAATCTTCGTCAAGATCATAAACATATGAGATCAGATGAGGACTAGAAGACGGCGACCCTCGGCGGAATCCTAGCGCAGGAAATCCACAAGACCCCCAGCAAGACCCTTTCCGGGGACTACTACAACACCACGGTAGTACCCTTATCGGGCCCCCGGCAAGACCCTTGCCGAGGGCATCAGCAGGGCCACTACCAGGCCCGCGCCAGCCAAGACTCCACCACCGTCCCCAAACAGCTGCTAGCTCAACCAGCTAGGCAGGCACCTGTGTGGCGACGGGCGGCCTCTACACCGACCCAGCAAGAACCTGCGTGGCGGCATGCGACCCTTCATGAAGGCTCCATCACAGCACTAGCCCAGCAGCCAGCCAACGTGGCGCCATGATGCCTCATCGGCTCGGACACGTGTCGAGGCCAGGCGAGGCGACAACAGCTGGGACGTGCTTCCCTGGCGTCCCGGTAAAGCAAGGAGGGCACGTCGGCAGCGCATTAAATGCATTTGTCCGACGGTCCCAGAGGATAGGCTTGTCGACTGTAGACCTTTCGACCTCCTGTGTGCCACTGTGGCAACCCCTTTTTCCTATAAAAGGAGGCCTGAGGCGACCGGGAGGGGGATTCCGCTCTTTTGGGCAAAGTTGCACCCCGTAGCTAGCTCAAGTACACAAGAACACTCAAATACATCCACCAAAGCAGGACTAGGGTAATACGCATCCTCATGGCCCGGACCTGGGTAAACGATCCGTGTGCTCCCTGTCAGACCCGCTCTTCGTACAACTTCGCGCTCGCCAACCGTAGAAGGGATCCCAGTGACCCCATAGGTTTCGTTTCTACCGACATCTCTAGCGCGCCAGGTAGGGGGCTGCAGTTGTGAGAATCTAGTTTGATTGGGGCAGCGGCTTCATCGTGGCCGTCGTTCCAAGGAAGAAGACGGCCGAGCGTGGCGGCACCATCTGCAGATGCGGTGGATGCCCGTGCAACGACATAAAAGCTAAGTCATGCGAAACTTTAAGCAATTTCTTTTTATATATATGGTTATTATCCTCGAAGGTCTTGCCCTGTGTATGGAAAACGTGCATGCAAAGGGGCCCTTCCGCAATTGGCAACGCCCTTGTTCTGTTTCGAGTCTGCTCAGTAGCTCAAGCGGCCGCGTCGAGAGTGGCGGGGTAGCCTTCCGCAATTGGCAACACTCTCGATTCTGACTCGAGTCAAGCTCAACAGTTCGAGCGGCCGCGTTGAGAGAGGTATGGTGGTTCACCGGGCAGCAAGCACACCCGGCAGGCTATTGGGTATCCATCCCCAAGGTGCCGCCCTGGGTTTACGCGTCGGCGAGCCTACCTGGTTAACGTAGGGCAGACATACAAGGGAAGATCAGACAGGAGAATAACATGCATTGTATCAAAAGTACTGCAGAGTTATATTACATCAATTGTTGCTGCGGTTCTAACTAAAGATATAAATTGTCTTGGCCATGAACCTGCAGCGGTAATGAGAAACGGGGTGCCTAATCCCGGTGCTGGCCCTGCACCCTCTCGATTTCGCCAATGAGGCTGATGATGGGCTTGATACGCTCCTTGAGTGTCGTGAGGTCTGCATCCTCCGGCAAACTCTCTAGCGTGGCGTCGAAGTCGAGGTTGGGGTTCTAGTGCGCCACCTTGGTGAGAACCTTGGTCATGGCACCCCGGCAAAGCCTCCGGGACTCATCAGCCAGGGAGGCCGCCCGGTTGGAGTGGAGCTGCTCCAGGGCCCCGAGGACGCCCTCGAAGAAGATGGTTAGCTTGGCGTTGGGGCTCGTGTTGTGCTCCGGGGTGTACCGCATATTTGGCATCCCCATGGTAGCCAGCTGCATGGTGATCCTGCCGGCGACGCCTTCGAGGCGCCCGATCCAGCGGTTCTTTCCTTCCACAAAATCCTTGTGCTTGGCGGCCTCATTCTTCCACAGCTGCTTCTCGGTCTCCAGGTCCTTGGCCAGGGCCTCCTCCCGGGCCTTGCCCTCCGACAACATCCCCTCGAGACCCTCCAGCTTCAACCTGAGGTCTTTGATGGAGTTGTTGGCCTCGGAGAGCTGCCCAGCCTTGTCAAGGACTGTGCCCTGCACCTCAACCAGGGCACTGTTGAGCGTGTCCTTCTCCTTTGACAGCTTCAGGACCCGATCCTTGAGCCCGTCCCGCTCCACCTCCAGCTCCTTCACCTTGTCGGCGTGAACCAGAGCCTGGGCATCGAGTGCCTCCTTGTGCCTCTGCTCCAGCTCCTGGGTCCGCTGCACGACAAGCTTTTCCACCTCCTCGTCCTTGCCACGGAGTGTTGCGACCAGCTTCTCCTCATGCGCAGCAAGGTCCTCCTCATGGGAGTTCAGCGCAGCCTGATGCTGGGCTCGACCAGCCTCGGCTACGGCGGCCAGGTTCTTCGCCGTCTCCCGGGCCTTCACGATGTCGGCCCGCTCCATGGTGAGCTCCACCTCGCGCTTGGCCAGCTCGCCCTGGGTGGCCTTCAGCTCCTCGCAAGCTTGGCAGAACCAAGTTTGCACCTCAGCGACGCATCCCTTGAGGTCCGCCTCCGCCTTGTCCACCGTTGCCATCCTGGACTTTCCCTTGTCCAGGCGGGCGCGGTGGAGTGCCTGGAGCTTCCGAAAGCTGGCGCCCATGGCCTAGAGTACCGCTCCTCCTGAGAACCATAACCGCCGGCGCTTGGCTCATCGATGACCTTGAGCCTGGCGGCGGCGAGCACCTCCTCATCAAACACCTCTCCCTTGATGGGCGTCCTAGAGCTCGATGCCCCTGGTAGGTGGACGAAAAGGTCGTCGCTTACCCTCAGATACCTGACGGAGCTAGAGGGAGCGGAGGAGGGAGGCTGGTCATCAGCCACCTCCTCCTCGGCAGCGGACTTGCCGGCCTCCCCGGCAGGTCCCTTGCCGGACTCCCCAGTCGTAGCCTTGCCGCCCCCCCGGCAGGCCCCTTGGCGGCGTCCTCAACAGCGCCCTTGGAGGCCTCCTCGGCGGCGATCTTCTCGGCCTCCGCCTCGGCGGCCTTGGATACATCCTCGATGACAGTGTCTATGTCCTCCTGGTCCGCCGACGGAGGATCTGGATATCGAGAAGGGGATGAAGCGAAGCCAAGACTAAGATTCAAAAAGAAGAAGAAAGGGCAGGGATGAGAGGCAAATAATGTACCCGTGCCAGGCTGGGAAGAAGTAGCCCCTTCCTCGCCAACATTTGGCGCCAAGGTGGATCCGCAGGCGCCCAAGTTCTCCTCCTCGTACATGTGCATGGCCTCGGTGCTTGGCGCCCTTGCCGGGGACGCCCCTCGGGGCGGCGTGGTTGATCGAGGCGGCGTGTTGGGGGTAGCCCTCAGTGGCTCTGAGGGAGTCGTAGATTAGGGGGTGTTCGGATAGCCGGACTATACCTTCAGCCGGACTCCTGGACTATGAAGATACAAGATTGAAGACTCCGTCTCGTGTCTGGAAGGGACTTTCCTTGGTGTGGAAGGCAAGCTTGGCGATATGGATGTTCAGATCTCCTACCATTGTAACCGACTCTATGTAACCCTAACCCTATCCAGTGTCTATATAAACCAGAGGGTTTTAGTCCATAGGACATCATACACATCAACAATCATACCATAGGCTAGCTTCTAGGGTTTAGCCTCTCTGATCTCGTGGTAGATCTACTCTTGTACTACCCATATCATCAATATTAATCAAGCAGGACGTAGTGTTTTACCTCCATCGAGAGGGCCCGAACCTGGGTAAAACTTCGTGTCCCTCGCCTCCTGTTACCATCCGGCCTAGACGCACAGTTCGGGACCCCCTACCCAAGATCCGCCGGTTTTGACACCGACATTGGTGCTTTCATTGAGAGTTCCTTTGTGCCGTCGCCATAAGGCCTGATGGCTCCTACGATCATCAATGGCGATGCAGTCCAGGGTGAGACCTTCCTCCCCGGACAGATCTTCGTCTTTGGCAGCTTCACATTGCGGGCCAATTCACTTGGCCATCTAGAGCAGATCGAAAGCTACGCCCCTGGCCGTTAGGTCAGATTTGGAAGTTTAGACTACACGGCTGACATCCGCGGGGACTTGATCCTCGACGGATTCGAACCACTACCGAGCGCGCGCACTGTCACGACGAGCATGATCTAGCTCTACCGCCGAACAGTGCCCTGGAGGCCGCACCCGCATCGGCTCCAACCCTTAGTTCGGAGCCGACCGCGCCGATCAAGGATGGGCGGTTGGATGCCACCTCGGGGGCTGCGATCCAAACGGCGATTGAGCCAAACACCAGCCCCGTACTCTGCGAGGCTCGTGACTCCAAGGAGCCGGAATCCTCTCCGGACTCCGAGCCCTCCGCGCCCCCACCAGTCGAATCCGATTGGGCGCCGATCATGGAGTTCACTACTGCAGACATCTTTCAGCACTCGCCTTTCGGCGATATCCTAAAGTCACTGAAGTCTCTCCCTTTATCAGGAGAGCCCTGGCCGGACTACAGTCAGCAAGGTTGGGGTACGGACGATAAAGAAATTCAAAACCCACCCACCACCCACTTTGTAGCCACTGTCGACGACTTAACCGACATGCTCGACTTCGACTCCGAAGACATCGATGGTATCGACGCCGATGAAGGAGATGATGAAGAACCCGCGCCTACTAGGCCCTGGAAAGCCACCTCGTCATATGACATATACATGGTGGACACCCCAAAAGAGGGAGAGGGCGATGGAACAGCGGAGGACGACCCCTCCAAGAAACAGCCAAAGCGCCGGCGTCAGCGGCGCCGCTCAAAATCCTGCCAACAAAAAACGGCGATTCCAGCACGGGAGATAATAATACTCTGGAGAGTGCCGAAGAAAACCCCCTCCAGCAAGGTTTAGCACAGGAGGATGGAGAAACCAGCCCTCATGAGAGAGCGGCAGACAGAGAGGTCGAGGACGATAATTATATGCCTCCCTCCGAAGACGAGGCAAGCCTCGACGACGACGAATTCGTCGTGCCAGAGGATCCCGTTGAGCAAAAGCGTTTCCATTGCAGGCCTATGGCCATGGCAAGAAGCCTCATGAAAAAACAGCAACTACTCAGAGCTAATCAAGATTTGCTGGTTGACAGATGGACTGAAGTCCTTGCGGCCGAAGAGCATAAACTCGAACGGCCCTCCAAGAGTTACCCAAATCGCAAGTTGCTACACCGATTAAAGGAGGACGCACTTGATGCGGCCGAATGGCCACCTCGTGGCCGCGACAGAGAGGCCTCCGGGCCCTCCACTCAAGTCGCACCCCGTACCAAGGCACGGGAATATGTGCCGGACTTACGAGACATGTTGGAGGACAAGGCAAGGCAAACACGATCGATCTACGGATCGCGCGGGCACCGTCACGGCATGCCCAAAACACGGCTTAAACCGCACCAGAGGCTGCCGATTTTTTACTTTTCTCTTACTTCCAGGACTCTACTCTTCGCAAGGCCTGTTTGGCAGTTCAATTGCTGCACAAACGATGCAAGGACCAGGGAAGCAGACAAGCCATGCCACATTACGGAAATCCCAGGTGGTCTCTATCACGAGCAGTATACCTGTTTCGCATACTATTCCGTAGCTTGCCCCTGGAGCAGACATGTTAAATAGTCCAACTTTTTGTTTATCGCATTACTTGTATCGTTCTGCTTTGATCGCAGCTATTTTAATAAACAATGCATAGCTTTTGTCTATTTTTTGCATTACCTTTTTTTATGTTCCTTAACGACATGTTTCTCCCGTACACATTGGTACGGCCAAAATACGCCAGGGGCTTTAGTCTCCCTCAATATGGTGTGAGAAGTCCGAACACTTTAACAAGTGTGGCACCCCGAACTTATAGCATTATATGCATCGGCTCCGAATCATGTCTTGGGTCAATAGTTGGGTTTGCAAGGCTCCTATGTTTTGGTGCCTTACGTTCCGCTATATCGGCTAAGGTAGCACTAGGAGAACCACTGCAATTGTGCCCCGGTTGAGCTGGGTCGAGCACCTCAGTGGAGAAAGCTAAAACTAACCATCATGATGAAGCGAGAGCTGGTCGCTATTCGAGAGGTTTTTTTGAGTCCCTAAAGACTTATGCCGCTTAGGGCGAGGAGCCGGCTCTGTCCGGCCAAGGCGTGGATAGTGCCCCAAACTCGGTCTTCCGAATACAAGGGGCTTCGCTGAAATTTAAAATTATAGAATTCTATGGCTAAGTGAGAGTGTTCACGCATTATAGTCCGATTGCCTCGTTCGTTGGGCTGAGCGCCTCCCTCGAAGGACCCAAATATGGGAAAAGGAGCGCCCATGTTTATCCCCGAACACCCCAGCACTAGAGGCAAGGGGGCAGAAGCCGACGACTCGCCATCTCTCAGTATTGATAAACAGCCGCACAGAAGGTAATATTTTAAATTCAAGCAGCATTGCTCAGCGCATATGAACAAGTTTTCAGCGTACAGGACAAAACGAGCAAGTTTTACTCGAAAATTACATCCATAGTACATTCATCCGCCACAAGGCGGGCACCCTTCAGAACATCCTTATAATAATTCTCGGGCTTGCGATGCTCTTTCCCCGGCGGTGGCCCGTCCTTCACAAGCTTCTCAGCATCCAGCTTGCCCCAGTGCACCTTAGCACGGGCAAGGGCCCTATGGGCACCTTCAATGCAGACGGAGCGCTTGATGACTTCGAGCCTTGGACAGGCCTCCACCAGCCGCCACACCAGCCCGAAATAGCTCCCAGGTTGAGCCTCTCCGGGCCAGAGTCGAACTACGAGGGCCTTCATGGCCTGTTCGGCCGCCTTGTGGAGCTCGACCAGTTGCTTCAGCTGGTCGCTCAGGGGCACGGGGTGTCCGGCCTCAGTGTACTGAGACCAGAACACCTTCTCCGTTGAGCTGCCCTCCTCTGCTCGATAGAATGCGGCAGCATCAGAGACACTCTGGGGAAGATCTGCGAACGCGCCTGGAGAACTCCGGATTCGGGTAAGTAACAAGTAACTCACACTTATGTGTTTGCTTTGCATAAAGAATGCCTTACCTGCCGCTATCTTCTTCACCTCATCCAACTCCTGGAGGTTCTTCTGGGATTCGGCCTTGGCAGACTTGGCACTTTCAATAGCCGCCGCGAGCTCGGACGCTCGCGTCCTTGAGTCACGCTCCAAACTCTCATGTTTTTCCATGAGTGCCTGGAGCTCTTGCCACACCTTGCCAACCTCGGCCTCATACTTCTCCCGCTCGGTGCGCTCTGAGGCCGAATTCTTCTCGGCCTTGTCCAACGCTTGCTTAAGGGTTGCCACCTCAGACGTGGCCCCTACAATAGCCACGATAATCCTGTCATTTTTTGCAATTGCACCTTCTATATATATATATATATATATATATATATATATATATATATATATTTAACAAGGTATTTCTTACCTTCATTGTCCTCGAGCTGCTTCTTGGCACGCTCGAGCTCTTGCTCGGACCTTTCGAGGTCCTGCTTTAGCGTGTCCACTTCCGCAGTCAGTGCGGCGGACGCAAGCAGGGTAGCCTGCACATGCATATTGACTCATTTTTGTTAGACTCCTGCGAATTCTATTTGGTCCTCTATTCGGCTTTTCTTCCCGAATGCCAAACAGAGCATTAGGGGCTACTGTCTATGCGGTACTATTATTTACACTTTCTTTACTTACCTCGAAGCCTGTCAAAAGGCTAGTACAAGCTTCAGTCAGTCCGTTTTTTGCAGACTGAACCTTCTGGACCACCGCACTCATAATAGCGCGGTGCTCCTCGTCGATGGAGGCGCCTTGGAGCGCCTCCAGCATATTGTCTGGCGCCTCCGATTGGACGGAGGCTGCCGGCACGGTGGACATGCTCCTCTTGGAAGGAGGTCCCCCGCCGGACTCCGAAACCTTTGAAGGTTCCGGAGCGGTGTACGGCCTAGAGCCGGACTTGGAGCCCTGGGGGGGTTCATCCCCCTTACTCCTGGAGTCCGGGAGGTCGCCTCGCGGCGCCTCCAGGACCACCTCCTCCTGGGTTGAAACCTGTTGGGACAACACTTCGGTGTCGTCCGTAGGGCGGGGGGAGGAAGCCGTCGGAAGTGAGTTGACGTCCGACGAATCCAGTGAGCCGCTCGACAACGCGTTGAGCCGGTCTTTGGGTGGGCTGCATGAACACATTCGACATAAGGGAAAGCTGTGCAATAAACGAATACTATGAATTACTTTGGTATCCGGATGCTTACGATTTCGCCAGGGGCTTGGCCCTGGGCGCCCACTCCTCTCCGTCATCGGCGTCGGTGGAGTAATCCGGAGAAAGGGTTTTCCCCTTCTTGGACCCTTCGGCCTCCCCAGTTGGGGTGGCCTTCCTTTTCTTCCCTTCCCCCGCTGGAGGGGGAGGGGTCTCTTCTTCCCCCTCCTCGTCTTCTTGGGAGGAGTGCGTCTTGGATTCGTCGGATGGTGAATCCGACACCTCCAGGCGCCGGGCACTCTTTTGAGTCCCCGCGGCCTTTTTGCGGCCTTCTTCTCCGGCACCACATAGGGCGCCGGAACTAGCAGCCTCGTCAAGCGAGCGTCCGCTGGGCCTTCGGGCAAAGGGGCCGGACAGTTGATCTGCCCGGACGTCACCTGCCAATCCTGTCAGAGGAAAGGGAGCTTAGATTCCGCATAGAGTCAAACTATGGAAAACTGATACCCTGTAAAAGGAAAAAACAGCTTACCACGAGCGCGTGACGCTGCACGCTGAATCCGCGATCCTCGGTAGCGGATGCAGGAGCCTCGGTGCCCTTGAAAAGCATCCTCCAGGCATCTTCGTACGTCGTGTCGAAGAGCCTATTTAGAGTTTGATGCCGCGCCGGGTCGAACTCCTATAGATTGAAGGCCCGTCATTGACACGGGAGGATCAGGCGGATGAGCATAACCTGGACTACGTTGACAAGCTTGAGCTTCTTGTCCACCAGGGTTTGGATGCATGTTTGGAGTCAGGTCAGCTCTCCTTTTTTACCCAAGACAGGCCTGTCTCCTTCCAGGAGGTGAGCCACGTAGGGGGGCCGGATCGAAACTCAGGGGGTGCGACCCATTTGGCGTTGCGCGGCTCAGTGATGTAAAACCACCATGATTGCCACCCCTTCAGGGTCTCCACAAAGGAGCCCTCGAGCCACAGGATGTTGGCCATCTTGCCAACCATGGCACCGCCGCACTCCACCTGGCTGCCCCGCACCACCTTTGGCTTGACGTTGAAAGTCTTAAGCCATAGGCCGAAATGGGGGCGGATGCGGAGGAACGCCTCGCACACGATGATGTTCAGGGCCAGATCGTGGGGCCTAGGAGTGGGGATGAGCTGCCCCTTTTCGGGAAGCCGGTGCGCGATGTCGCTAGCCAGATATCCGGCCTTCCTCAGCTTTTTGATGTGTCCCTCCGTGATGGAGGAGACCATCCACTTGCCTCCCGCTCCAGACATGACTGGAGAAGGTTGAGGTGGTAGTGCGGACTTGGGCGCTGGATCTCGGGTGCGCAAGAATGGATAGGCAAAGGAGGAAGATGGCGTGGGTAAAAATATGGATCCTTATCCCCTTATATGGGTCGACGCAACTACGTGTCCCCACCAGCTTGGTAAAACTCGCTTATCTCCAAGCGCCGTAATCAATGGCGCGGTTGGGTCAACCACGCCCGTATTGATGAGAATCCCGAAATAAGGGTACACGACCTCTGCTTTAACAAGACGTGCCAAGGAAACCGCCTCGCATAACACGCTAAGATGGGACAGTAAAACGGTTCGAATAAAAGCTTGGCCGTGGTGTGATGTCACACTACGGAGTACGTCAGCAGATTAGATTTGTGTAAATATTATTCTCTCTATGGCAATATGTGGAAACTTATTTTGCAGAGCCGGACACTATCTTTGTGTTCAAAATCTTCTATGAAGTACTTGGAGGAGGAACCCGCCTTGTAATGCCGAAGACAATCTGCGCGCCAGACTCGTCGTCATTGAAGCCTGGTTTAGGGGCTACTGAGGGAGTCCTGGATTAGGGGGTGTTCGAATAGCCGGACTATACCTTCAGCCGGACTCCTGGACTATGAAGATACAAGATTGAAGACTCCATCCCGTGTCCGGAAGGGACTTTCCTTGGCGTGGAAGGCAAGCTTGGCGATACGGATGTTCAGATCTCCTACCATTGTAACCGACTCTATATAACCCTCACACTATCCGGTGTCTAGATAAACCGGAGGGTTTTAGTCCGTAGGACAACATACACATCAACAATCATACCATAGGCTAGCTTCTAGGGTTTAGCCTCTTTGATCTCGTGGTAGATCTACTCTTGTACTACCCATATCATCAATATTAATCAAGTAGGACGTAGGGTTTTACCTCCATCGAGAGGGCCCGAACCTGGGTAAAACTTCGTGTCCCTCTCCTCCTGTTACCATCCGGCCTAGATGCACAGTTCGGGACCCCCTACCCGAGATCCGCCGGTTTTGACACCAACAGGCTCCCCCTGCTTCTGTCCTCCTCCCGCGGTCATGTCAAGGTCAGCACCAAGGATCGTACCCCCGACACACGTTGGCGAGGGGCGGGTGACGAGCTTACGCTGGGAGCTGTGCCGGGGGCTGCTGTCCGTACTGCTCACCACCACCAGCGGTGTACCGGAAGTGCCTGCCGGGGGCTGGCCACCCGCCGAAGACTAGGCCCTCTTCACCCTCTGGGCCAGTGTCTCCGTATCCCTGCCAAGATGAAGACAAGTCGAGAAAAGAAGCACGGCCCGGAGGGACGGAGATGACAAAAGTCAAGGCACTTACTCATCCTCCGTTTCTTCTTCCGCTGCCTTCCTCTTCCTCCTCGGGCTCAGAGACCCGAGGTCGAAAAATACCTCCGTGTCGTCGCCTACAGAAGGAGGGGAAGCAGGTGGAGTTGGGGAACACTTGGACAAAGAAGAGGCAGACGCTTTCTTCTTCGCCACCGCGGCCTTCACCAATTTCTTTGCCGCCGCGGCCCTTGTTTGGCGCGTAGACGTCCCCTGGGCATGCCGGGGTTGCACAGCCCAGCCAGGTTGAACCAGCTCGCTGGAGCTAGCCCGTCGTAGGACTCACCCTTTCCCCGTGGTTGGGGGCTCGACAACTTCAGCCTCCTCCTCAGATGGCTCGTCGTCGTATTCAACGAGAGGGGCCCCGGTGCCGGCGCTACTGGCCTCCCCAGTGGACTCCGCCCACTGGGCGAGCTCCTTCTCCTCCACGGCTGTCGCACCTTTGTCCTCCACGCTGCCGGTGCTGCCGGCCTCCTTGGTAAGCTCCGCCTCCGCCGCCCTAGCAGTGATGTAGTCCAGCTCCGCCTAGGTGGTGTCCTAGACGAGCTGCGGCTCGTCGCGGATGTACTTCTCCTCCAGGGTGTCAAAAAACTCCTGCACTTGATCCTCCGGCGGCTCGGCCCAATTTGGGATGAGGCCATGTGCGTTGAACTCTAGCATCATGGTGATGACGTCACTTTGGCGTGAGTTATTTCTCAGCGGGACCACCCCCACCGGCAACCCAAACAAGGGCCCCTTTGCGACCTTGCCAGCCTTCGCGTCCTTGCCGGACCTCTCGGCCTTGCCGTCGTGGTCCACATCGAGCTGGAAGAGCCGCTGGTAGAAGTGAGCATGCGCCAACATGGTGAAGTTGTGGTCGAGGCCGGGGCGGAGTCGCATGATGTCCGCCGCGTTCGTGAAGAGCCAGGCCGGCCTCCCCTTGTTATGCAGTGGAGCGATTTGGCGGTGGATGAAATCCGCCCCGATCATCTCAAGGGTGAGCCCGGCCTCGATGAGGCGAAGAATCCTGGTGGTGGCGACCGCGAGCCTCGCGTCGTCAGCATCGACACTGCTCCAGTTGTTTCTGTGAACCGGCGGCCGTGAACCTGGCAGAATTCTTGTGGATCCTCCACTTCAATCCAGCACCACCGGCCCCGCCACTCCTCCCACCTCTCCTTCTAAGCGCCCTCCGGGTATGTCCCCTTGGACCTCGGGATCTAGGCGACACAACCAAAGATGGCGCCTCCCTGCTGGATCCGAGGGAAGAAGTAGTGGCGGAAGAGCGCCGTGTTGGGATGCACTCCGGCAAAGCCCTCACAGAGATGGGCGAAAAGAGCCATGCACGCCACAACATTTGGGGTGAAATCCAGGAGGTGGAAGCCGAAGGTATGCATGATGTCATTGAAGAAATCAGAGAAGGGGGGGGGGCAGAGGCCACATGAGAAGTAATCGACGATGAACGAATATCGATTCGGGGCGGCTTTGCCGCAGTTGGCGGGGATGACGCGTGTGGCAGGATGCCCCATCGTTTCTCCCCCGTATTGACCCCCCACAGCTACATGAAGTTGTCCCGAAGGTGGGCCGCGTCGACCGTCGAGGGGAAGTAGGCGAGCTCCGTCCGCCGCGCCGCCAACTCATTCTCCGGCGGCTCCGCCCCTTTGGCGTTCTTGGCCGCTCCCTTGCCCTTGCTAGTCTTGGGTGCCATGGCGGCTGCAAACGGTGGAAGGGAAAGGGCAGAGAAAATGTAGCAGTGGCGAGCGAGGGCTTGAGGGGGAAGAAGGAAGGAATGTTGGCTCTGAGATTGGAGAAGACACATGGGGTAAATGAGCAACGTGCCCGCGGCCGTTCCTTTTTACGGGGAAGGCGCGGGCCGCCTCTTTACCATGATGTGATGCATGCATGCGGAAACCACCCCACGCATGACCCCAAGTCACGCGCGACCCCCCACGTTGCGTGTTCAACACAAGTCGTGGGGAAGCGCAGCGAACGAGAAGTTACTGCGGTAAAAACTGCCCCACCTTTCCCGCGCACCATTCTAGGCCTATCCCAACAACGCGACGCGCTTATGTATGGCCCAGGCCTGGGGGCTCCTGTCGGTGTACAAAAGTAGGGGTTCTTCTTTTGACCCCTTTACTTGTGCACGGGCAGTCAGAGCTGCGCACCACAGCCACACTTACTAGTGCAAAGGGGGGAAGCCGGAGGGAAGCCAAAACATGAGGCAACCAAGGCAATGCCAAGACCAGAAGCACAGGAGAGCAAGAGGGAGAGGTGGACTCCCTCGGCAAGATCCTTGCCGAGGCAGCCTCCGCAGCCCTGGCAAGAGCCTTGCCGGGGCAACTTGCCCGATGCTAGAGGAGTGAGCCACCCTTGAGCCCACAGGCTCCAACCTAACCAACTACGCTGGAACCAAGGCTCGGGAGGCGCCTCTGTGGTGGCATGCAAATCTTCGTCAAGATCATAAACATATGAGATCAGATGAGGACCAGAAGACGGCGACCCTCGGCAGAATCCTAGCCAAGGAAATCCACAAGCACTACAAAAAAAAGACACATCCGTGACATCTTGGGCCGAATGAATTTTTTTCTGTCATACATATGACACTTCTATGATGATAATTGTGACAAAACCCGGTATTATCATAGATGTGGTGGGCTCCTACTTCTATGACAAAAAATCATGACAGGAAATGGGCTTTTCGTCCTGGGCGGGCCGGAGACGCAGCTGCATGACATTCTTTGGGCCGTCCATGACGGAAAAAACCATGGTAGAAGCGAGGGGGAGGAAAATTTCGGGGAGTTCCCGGTTACGGTGGGAGGTCGAGGGACGAGCGATGCGCGTTTTTCTCGTACATGTACGCGCGTGTGTGCGAGGCGTTGGCTCTAACTGAACCCGAGCGAGGCGTTGGGCTCTAACTGAACCCAAGCGATTGCACTGCAGGCTACGCGTTACTGAACCCGAGCGATCAATCGATGGATGTTAACTGAACCCGATCGAGCGATTCCTTCGCTACTACTGCTAACTGAAGACGATCGATGGGATGAACAGTGAGCATTGCGGGGGGTTTGGATGAACAGTGAGCGGTGGCGTTGCCTCTAGATGAATAGGACCCCGTGGTGTGGTGGAGGGCTGGATGAATAGTAGACGGTGGAGGGGTGCCCGTGGAGGGGTGGATGAACAGGACCCCGTGGTGTGGAGGGCTGGATGAATAGTAGACGGTGGAGGGGTGGTTGAACAGGACCCCATGGTGTGGAGGGCTGGATGAACAGTAGAAGGTGGATGGGTGCTCGTGGAGGGGTGATTGAACAGGACCCCGTGGTGTGGAGGGCTGGATGAACAGTAGACGGTGGAGGGGTGCCCGTGGAGGGGTGGTTGAACAGGACCCCATGGTGTGGAGAGCTGGATGAACAGTAGACAGTGGAGGGGTGGTTGAACAGTAGCCGGTGGAGTCGCGCGCGGTGGTGGCTGAATGAACAGGAGCCCATGGAGGCTGGATGAACAGGAGCCCGTGAAGGTTGGAGGAGGTCGACGGTGGAGATGAACAGTATCCCGTGGAGTCCCGATTTGCGGTACGCCACACCCATCCAGATGAACAGGAACCCTGTTTTGACCGTAGCGCTCCAACACAAGTCCGTTTCCTCCGTTTTATGGTACGCCACACCCCTGCCGATCAACAGGACCCCCGTTTCGACCGTAGGAGGTCCGGTTCCTCCATTTTGCGGTCGCCACACCCCTCCCGATCAACAGGACCCCCGTTTCGACCTTAGGAGGTCCGTTTCCTCCGTTTTGCGGTACGCCACACCCCTCCCAATGAACAGGATCCCGTTTCGAATGTGGCCGGTCGAACACAAGGCCGTTTCCTCCGTTCTGCGGTACGCCAGGCCCCGTTTCCATCGCCTGTTCCGTCCAAGCCCTCCCGATGAACACAACCCATTCCGTTGCCTCCCCATGAACACGACGCATTCCGTTGCCTCCCCAAGAACATGACGCATTCCGTTTCCTCCCCATGAACACGATGACGATGTTGTTTCTCCGTTCCGACCCAGCCATGTACACGAGCCCTCACCGTACGTATGCGCGAGTAGGCGTTCGAGACCCCGCTCGTATGTACACATACGTGGCCGTATTTTCTTTCTTGCACCCTGACCGTTGTATGTACGTGTACATGCTACGTGCGCGCCTCTACTACGACACGTGCGCGCCTCTACATCGACCAGTATATATGTACGTACACGTTCGCGACCAGAATGACAACGCTACATACGCTTTGACCAGGTGGGTCCCGACTGTCAGGCACTTCCTTGCGTGCAAAGATGTAGCCGGTGAGTCCCAACAGTCAGGGGGCGAATCCTTTTGTTTTTTTGCCTGGACGCACTTCCTTGCTTGCGAAGGTGTAGCTGGTGGGTCCCAGCAGTCAGGGGGGGGAACATTTTTTTCATGAAATACGGTGGCCCGTCCGGTGGGTCCCCACTGTCAGGTGGAGGAATAATTATTTTGCACGTAATAAGGAGGCACTTCCTTGCTGCGGCCGTGGAACCAGCTGTCAGCCTCTCCACGTACAGTCCACGTCCGATGGAAGTCGTTCCTTGACCACATTGACCTCGCCATGCCAAGAGCACCAGGGCGGTGGACGACGGCGAGGCCTAGGAAGGGGACGACGGGGAGCCGGGGAAGACGCGGCAGTGGAACCCCACGCAGAGAGGAGTACGAGGGTTCACTGGTTCGGCTGCGGTGTGAGGCTGCCGTCGCCGCAGGCCTGGCCAGCGGTGGGAATAGTAGGGGGCGGTGAGGCCTCCGCGGCAGCACAGCCGACCATGGGAGGCAGGAGCATGCGGCACGACCGGCGCTGCTTTGAGCGGCTGGAGCAAGAAGACCAGAGGTTGAAGAAGCACTACGGCCGTTGGATGGACATCGTACGGTCACTGGAGCTAGAATCGTTCATATTGACTAAAGTTGACAAAGGCCCCCGTCCCAGTCAACTTAGTAGGTCCACAAGTCAGCCTCCCACCATGGTGGGTCCCAGATAGCAGGGGGGGGGGTATTCATTTTTTTGTGCATAATAAGGAGGCACTTCCGGTGGGTCCGAGCTGACAGCGGGGGGAACGTTTTTTTCGCGAAATACGCTGGCCCGTCCGGTGGGTCCGAGCAGTCAGGGGAAAACGTTTTTTTCACGAAATAAGGTGGCCCGTCCGGTGGGTCCCTGCTGTAAGGTGGAGGAATAATTATTTTGCGCGTAATAAGGAGGCACTTCCTTGCGGTCGCCTGGACCCAGCTGTCAGCCTCTCCATGTACAGTACTCTTCCGATGGAACTCGGTCGTTGACCACGTTGACCACGCCGCGCCGGGAGCACCAGGGTGGTGGTCTGGACGATGATGAGGCCTAGGAAGGGGACGACGCAGAGCCGGGGAAGAAGCAGCAGTGGAAGCCCGTGCAGAGAGGAGTACGAGGGTTCACTGATTCGGCTGTGGTGTGAGGCTGCGGTCGCCACAGAATAACAGGGGGTGTGGGTGAGTGGAGGGATGGCCTGGCCAGCGGTGGGAGTAGTATGGGGGCGGTGAGGGCTCCGCGGCAGCACAGTCGGCCACGGGAGGCAGGAGCAGGCGGCACAACCGGCGCTGCTTTGGGCGGCTGGACCAAGAAGACCGGAGGTTGAAGAAGCACTACGGCCGTTGGATGGACATCGTACGGTCACTGAAGCTAGAAACGTTTATTATTGACTAAGTTGACAAAGCCCTTGGTACGCTCCAACTTAGTAGGCCCACAGGTCAGCCTCCGAAATGGTGCGCCCCAGATGTCAGAATCATTTTTTGGGCGGCCGAAGCTAAGAATATCCAAGATTGAAGAAGAAGCACGACATCCGTTGGATAGACATCCAACGGCCACTACTGCTAGAACCGTGTATTGACTATAATAAGTTGGCAAAGCCTTGCATATGCATCAACTTATTTTTTTAGGGGACGCGTCACTTAGTAGGCACACAAGTGTGTGGCAGAGAACTTATAGCCCATTTGCGTTTTGTAAGAATGTACAACCCATTTTGGAATTCTAATGGAATTTACAACAGCCCATTTACAGTTTGTTAAAAGTACAACCCATTTTCTAGCTAGGACAATGATTAATAATTTCAACCAATCATTGAAGACAGAATTCAATAAAATTTCCCATATTTTGATGGGCTCCGAAATATTTTTATCCCGAAATTTCTAGTCAGATTAAATATAAATTTGTATTACGTAAAAATCCAACGAAACATTGCGCGCGCAACAATGAAAATTTAAGATTTTCAAAATCCATAAATAATATTTTATAAACTAATTTCGTGTTTGGTGCATTTTTTTATAGTTACTGCCCAGTTTTTATAATCACATCCCATTTTTTTTTTTAAAGCCCATCTTCCTGTTAAGCCTAATGCATCCCTCCTAGGAAAGATTTGCAGCCCAGCGGGGCGGAGAATAACAAGTTGACCTTGCCTGGGTATTCCTCAAAAAGACGTATAGCTGGGCTAGCCATTTTCATCTTAAAAAAATAGTATCTGGGCTGGATATCTGGCCTGGGCTAGACGGGCCACAGCCTGCCCAGTTAATACCCTGCACTCCTCTGAACAACAACGAAATCATCGCCAAGAAAAACTCTGCAGTGCTCACGCCTCAAAAACACAAATACTGCTCGAGCTGCTTGGTCCCAGCTGTTGGCCGCACCTTGTGCAATTCTCTCGTTTATATTGAATACATAGGTTGACAATGGTGTGGGACCATGATGTCAGGAAACTAGGAG
The DNA here is from genome assembly GCF_002162155.2 of Triticum dicoccoides. Classification (NCBI taxonomy): domain Eukaryota; kingdom Viridiplantae; phylum Streptophyta; class Magnoliopsida; order Poales; family Poaceae; genus Triticum; species Triticum dicoccoides. The sequence continues at coordinate 352,815,023 of NC_041390.1, read as the reverse complement.
AAAGCAAAAAAAATATAGTTTTACATAATAAGGAGGCACTTACATACGTACGGCTATGGCCCTAGTGGGTCCCTAGTGTCATCCAGTCAAAATAAAGTCATCTCCTGAATCCTCATGTTCGTTGACGATGTTAACAATGCTCGGCGCCACGGCGAGCGCAACAACTAGAAGGACAACAGAGAGGGCCTCGCGGGCTCTATGGATGGTCTGATACAGCGCCCGCTACTCATTCAGGAAGCCAGGATCATCGGACACCTATGAGCACCTTCGAGAAACAAAGACGGCATGAAACGGTAAGGCCGCGCTTGGGAGCTCTGGTTTATCTCAAACCTGTATTAACATACAAGTGTAATTTACTCGTCATCGAAAACAACGCGTAAAATACAGGCGTAATGAAACCGAGGGCCCGAGGTCTGTAAGTAAAACCGGCGGGTTACGCGTGTAATTTGAGAGACCAGTGTATATTCTACGAGCACTGCTATATGGATGACATTACCAGACGATACATGCACGACGTGCGTATCATGCCATCCATGGGCAAGGCTGAAACAGCAGCTAACGGCTGGATTAGCAATTGTCCGAGTGTCGTTCAACGTTTTTATCATGTGTCAAGTACTTCCGATATTTTACTAGTCGAAATCGACCAACCAAGCGCCTTCGCCCGAGACCATCTGCTTTAGTTTACAAGCGTCAGTTTTACAAGCGGTTTTGGTTGGAAAACGACGATCCAATCACGACCTAATATCATGAGTTGGTCGGAAGATCATATGGTTTCACGTCTAACCTACCCGACTTGTCATATAGGCTATGAATGAAACATCAGACGATGAACTTCTTAAGCACGGAAACAACAGAAGAGGATGATCTTCTTAACAAGCAAATCACTGGCATTAGATCGACATGCAAAACAATACGAAGCATTATTCTCAGGAGGCACGGTGAACAGCTCGTGATGCCGCATGCCACAACATTCCAAGCTCAACTTTGCAATCAAACACAAGGCCTGGCATTACATAGACAATATTCAGAACAAACTCTTAACACAGGAATATCTCAGCAGAGTAACTATTTACTTCTAAACTGAACACAGGAATAGGAAAAAACACTCGACGCTGCTCACAGCAAGGGCGTCCCACTCAAAAATATCAAATGCATGTCTTCTGGCTAACATCAATGAGCAAATTTTGACAAGGTTTTCCAATTCCAATATATTAAACTAACTTCTTCTTGCTAACATCAATGATTAAACTTTGACAAGCTTTTCCCATTCAAAATATGTAATGCCTATGATCGTGGAGTCCTGTCGCTTCTTGCTAACATCAATGATTAAACTTTGACAAGCTTTTCCCATTCAAAATATGTAATGCCTATGATCATGGAGTGATGTCGCTTCTTGTACTTGTTTGGGCACTTCTTGCCCAAGGCACTCCACGTGTTGTTAAATTGCCAATGGTCTCTGCAGACTAGTCATGTCACCGGTGTCTAATATTTACGGCACCGGCTATAGCAATGGAGGGATTCGGTGCCAAACTAAGAAAAGGTGAAATTGGCACCTCTTTTGGCCTACATAGTGGAAGGCCAAATACTCTATAAAGCTTCTCGGTCATTCCTTCTGTAATGTAGCGCAAACAATGACTGCTTCTTTCTGCAAAGTGGAACAACCAACTGGACCCAGTAATGCAGCAGTTTGCCTTGGACACATTGGCTCCTTTTGTGCAGTTGAACTAAAATCGAAGTCGGAATAAAACCGAGATTTAATTTTGATATCCCTGTAAGCAACAAAAGGTAAAAGGGAAACAATTACTGAGAAATAACGGTTGATGGCTTGTACTCCAAGAATAAAAACAACTACTGATCTACCTTATCTTAATGGGAAACAAAGTAGGAGACATTATCTGAGATTCATTCATATTATCTTAACAATGCCTTGTTTCAAGATGTATAAAGAACGAAAAAGCAGAAAAGTATCATTCCTAAAACAATGCGACTGATTCATTTTAACAGAGACATTCTCTTAACAATACCTTGGTTAAACATGTAGAAAGAACTACAAAGCAGGATAGTACCATTTGTAAAACACTGTAAGTCTGTAACTGATATATAATAACAGAGACATTATCTGAACAATACATTTCTTAAACATGTACTCCGGCTGATCCCTAACAGAAATGGTACTCCTGCCGATCCCTAACAAGTATTTGCAGTTTTGAACTAAGATTCAGTTCCAGGGTAGAGTGGGCGCAACAACAGTAGGTGCTTCCATCTACTTATAAAGGGGGTGATGCAGAGTTTGTTGTAACAAAGCAACAAGCATCATGTCTGGGTTGGTTCCATTTTTGTTCACTACTTAATGGGAAAAGACAGCAATACAATAGCTTCAATTCAACTTTTATTTAAAATAGTACCAATACAAGTAGCACAACATCTCAAAGCACACTGCACAATCATGTGGATGAAGGCCTGTACGGACCTTTCATGAGACCGACAATGATAAAATACGAATCTGCCAACATGAATAGGAAATCCAATCTCGTTTTGTGCAGTTGCACTGAAATCAAGCAAAGTGTTTTGCGTAGTGAAGCAAAATGTCGCAATAGCAACAAGTTGAATAGATAACCCTGTATAAACAGAGGCAAAAAAGGAATCAATTACTGGCTAATAAAGGAGGATGAAACATGCGGCCACAAAAATGGTAATCCCGCCAATCCCTAACAAATGTTGCAGTTTTGAAATAAGATTCAGTAGTTAATTCTGAGAGTGGCATCAATTACTGGCTTATAAAGGGGGTGATGCTGAATTTGTTGTAACAAAGCAACAAGCATCATATCTGGGTTGGTCCCATTTTTGTTCACTACTTAATGGGAAAAGACAACAATACAATAGCTTCAATTCATCATTTATTTAAAACAGTACCAATACAAGTAGCACAGCATCTCAAAGCACACTACACAATCACGTGGATGAAGGCATGTACTGACCTTTCATGAGACGACCAACATAAAATACGAATCTAGCAACACGAATAGGAAATCCAATCAAGTTTTGTGCAGTTGCACTGAAATCAAGCAAAGTTGCCGGTGTGACATTTAAGTTTTCTATAGCAACAAGTTGAATAGATACCCCTGTTGTAAGAGGCAAAAAAGAAAACGATTACTGGCCAATAAAGGAGGATGAAACATGCGGCCACAAAAAGAAGCATCTACCTTATCTTGAGGGAAAACAAAGTGTAGGACAGTAGCATTTCTAAAGCGCTTGCATTGATTCATATTAACCGAGAAAATCTTTTAAAACAGATCAATAGTTAATTCTGAGATTAACAACAGCAAAATAGCTGCATGGGACATGCCAGCACCATGTGTGTCCACATGTATAAATGGGTGATGCAGAGTATGTAGCCAAGCAACATATATGCGTTGGTCCCATATTTGTTCTCTTTGAACCTTCTTCCTATGTGAGGGCAACAAATCTAGTCATGCACAAACTACCCGACCCCCCAGTTTCTTTCCCTTTTCAACAAAGAGATCGGTTCCTTACAGATGTGTGTACTGGGTTACCCCTTTTCCCCTTTTCGACCCACAAAGCGGCTGGATAGCCAGTCTATACTACTTTCCGCCCCTCCTTTCCTCATTGAACCACGTCCTAGATTCTTACTCCAGCCCACCGCACCCTTCTTTCCTCTTTGAACCATGACCTAGAATCGACTAGAGATTGAAAAAGATCCACATGCAGCTAGAGCAACAACGGTTTCAAAGAAACTTATACCTTAGGTTTGTCGGGATGTGGCAAGGCGTGCGGCGGGAGGCCGGATCTGCCCACACTATGTACGGCAGCGAGGAAGAAGGGGTCGGTGGCCCTCCGGCACAGGCGCTGGGTGAAAGAGAAAATCACAGCCGGCAGTGGATTGTCTCCCTCGCCGAAGGCGATAGAGTGAACGCTGCACCTCCTCCTCTTCCCGGTGCGACGGGATACGGACGCCTCCTTCACCAGCTTTGAAGGGGGAGAGAGAGACAAGAGGACAACGCAGTTTTGTTTAGATCTGGTGAATAGAGGGTGAGAGACTGTGAATATAGAAAACCCTAGCAAATGAACGCTGAGCCTCCAGCGTGTAACATATATGTAGTGCGGCGAGCGTGTGGAGAGTGCAAACCCTAGCGAACAAGCGCTGAGGCTCCCGCTTATATATATATATATATACTATTGTAGTACGGACTAAGCTCCGGTGCCTTCACTGCACCTGCTTTTGGCTGTATGACAGGTGAGCCAGCCACATTTTGGGCCCACCTGTTGTAAAACCCTAGCGAAAATTGCACCAACTTGGAAGACGACTGCGTCTCCAACGCAACCAAGGTGAATTGACGAAGGATATCATCTTTGTGCGTAACAAGCAAAGAGCATTGATGGGAGACAGCTTGTTTTTCGTTGAAAATCGATCAGCTTCACCAGCCGACGCAACCCTGATGCGCAACCATGAGCATCGATAGGTCATCGTGGGGATGCATCATCCATTTGGCATCAAGTTTGGGTGAGGCACCTAAGAAGTTCAACAAATCCTCACCGTGGTCTGTTTCTTCTCAGTAATCAAGCTCGAGGAAGGAAGAACCATGTGGCAGAGGACAGTGAGGCGGAACAACAATGGCCATCCAATTTTGTGCAGTTCCACTAAAATTGAGGAAGACATGCCCGGGTATGGAGACACGCATCGCTGTTTCCAAAAATATAAAAAAGGGTTAGCAACGACATTTCAATTGTCAATAAGAATTAATGAAACACCAACAAACAAAAGCATCGTAAATATCTTGATGGGAACTAAACCAGGATACCCGAGAAAAAAAGCATTTCTTCATTTAACCAGTGATAGTACTACCACCATATGGACAATGACCGCACAACCACCATGTACTTTTTGTCGAAACAACATGTATACCTCCACCGAGGCATAAATCATGACAACTTTTTGAGTGGCATTTCCTCTATAATAGTACTAGTAGGTGATGTTGGACCAGCCGACGAACCCTAGCTACTATGCATGGGGAGCTGGGGAGTAGTTGCATAGAAGAAAACCCGCACACAGCGACCTGGGGAGTTGTACCAGTAGAAGAAGTTATACCTCAGGTGGGCGAGATGTCGTTTAGGCGGGCGGGCGGGATCTGCCCACACGACGGCAGCGAACAAGGGCGCGAAGAATCTTCGTCCGTGCCAGCGCCGGCTCCGAGAGGACGGTGCGCATTGGCTTCCTCCATCGTCGACGGCGACAACGTCAATGCTGCACCTCCTCACCTCCCGCAGCGGATGGGATTCGGCCGGATCTGTGACCACCGGTGAGGAGAGAGATAGTGTGGACACTGTCATCTTATTTTGATATGGAGAGGGTGAGAGAGCAAGACGCGAGAAACTCTATCAAACAAGAGGATATAATGGAGTAAAAAAATCTCTCCATAGCAGTGATTTTAAATAGAATACGCGTGTTCTCGGAAAAAAGAAACGAAAACTGGCAGACAATTTTTTAAGGGTCTATCTAGGACACATCTAGATGTGACATAGTTATGTCACATATAAGTTGATGTCCACTCTGTTTGTGGTCTTTTCCTAGTTTTTTTTGTTTCTTGTTGCTACATTATATACTTGTGGGAGCTTAGATGTGATATCCTTAAATAACATCTAGATGTGAATTAGACAAACTAATTTTCTAATGTACCAAGAAAGAAAACTCAATCAAAAACACGCCCCCGCTTCCAGGTCGCGAGACTCGTCGCGCACACACACATAGACATAGACTTGCATATCCGTGTTTACGTAAAATTCCATTTCCATCTCCATCTCCATCTCCAATCATATTTGTCCAACTGGCACATTATTTACGTTGTTAATTATAGACGCAGCAATATTAACGTACATCATCTCTTGTTTGCGCACATCCGGACCACTGCCACGGCCGGTCCTGACCAACCCGAACCCTCTTCATCACCCGCGCGTGCTTCCCGCCCAAAACGGTCAGTGCCGCATTCATGCCCGGCCAGAGCGGACGCGACCTCTCACTAGCGTCGACATTGAAGCGGCACGCCGGCCGAGAGAGCGTTGCCCGCGCCGCTTCCAGGTGCACACAGCTGCTTCGTGTTCAAAGGTCGCAATAGCCGGCTACAACATGCGTGATCTCTTCCAGTAGTAAGTTCTTGGGAGTCCGTGCTACAGCTAGCTGTCCTCCCCCAACTCGTCAATCTCTTCCAGTAGTGCTAGTACTCCATGGCGCGATCCATCGACAAGCAGGCGGGAAAGTTATGGTATACTACTCGGTTTGCGGTGAGTAGCATGCTGAGCGACCGTGTGGGGTCGAGCCGTGGAGGAGAGTGAGACACGAACACGACAGACGTGATTTAAACATTGGTTTTGCTCGATGGCACAATCCAACAAAATGAAATGTTGGTTTCTCTCCGTTTCCATTTTTTCTCCGGAAAAACGGAAACTTTTCCACTCCATTTTCATTACTATTCCAACGTTGCCCCATTACAACATTACATCAAATACAAAGGAAAACTAACACGCATGCTGATGCATCTCAATGATTCACAGATCATAGCCAATATTTACTTCACAACTAAAGAAAAAAGTTGTGAGAGCATGTACGATAGAAAAACTACTGATGGGGTCACTACGACTTAAACCCTAAACCCTAAACATGATTTAATTTCCTGGCCAGGTAGAACCTGTCGAAGGAAAGACGGCTGGCACCCTCGAATCATACGATGCTTTTGTGCAGTTCCACTAAAATCGACCTGAGCATCCCTGATGGCAAAGATATTGAAGAAGTGTGATTAGAATAATAGTACTGGCACTAGTTCATGCGACATAAACTCATCACAAGTAGAAGTCGGTAGAAGTAGAGAAAGATCGACATGGAGATGGAGCTACGGCAGTGGAGCAAGCCGGCTCCAAAAGGAAGATGGACTACCTGGGACGTCGGGCTGTAGCTAGAAGGGCGGTTGGGACGCGGCATCGGCCCATACCGCGGTGACCCCCAATTGGGACGCACCGACTGTGGGTTTTCTCCCTCGCCGATGTCGACCGCGTCTACGCAGAACATTGTTCCCTTCCCCCAGCTGCGGGATCAGGCCCGTCGTTCTATGCTTGTGAAGAGAGCAACCTAAGCAAGCAGGCTTGTAGCTTAGGCTCTTGCTAGTGTATATATAGTGGTTTCCTTTTTCTCTCCATATCAACCATTTTATATTGCGTATGTGTCATTCAAGAGTGAAATGATGGTTGCTTCTTCCGACTAACTTACTGTGTGATTTGACTGCTCCTTAGTGGCCCCTACACATACTCCCCCTACGTGTATGCAACAGTCACACCTACACATGGATGCAAAAACGCGCGCGACGCCCTAATGCATGCATGTCCGAGCACACGACGGAACACACACGGTCACGCTCAAGTGCTCAACCTACACATGCATGCACACACATACTCAGTCAGGGTGAGCTAGTGACCGTATGAACACCAAAAAATATATATATTGAGCGCAATGAGCATATTATGAAGTCCACTGACCGTATTTTTACAAATATACAGTGACAGACCGTGTATTTATCTCGTTTGAAATTAAGCCATATTAACCGGAGAGGAGGCAACATGGACTAGCATTACTTTGCTGTGTCCCGTCAACTTGCCGAACGAGGAGAAGGTTGCAGGACGGGAGAAGCTTGCGTGCGGTGGCTCGCAGGACAAGGAGAAACTTTTTACTAATGCAAGCTCTCCCTCGCTCAGGCGATGGACGTGCAATAGTTAATTCGGTGTCAGATTGCCAGAATCATACACTATACTACTAGTGCTATTATTGTTCGACTTCCTGAACAGCCAAGTGCAAAGTTTATTAGTACTACTACTATAGTCCATAAAGGTACGTACTATACTAGTACTAGGAACCGGATGGAGGAGCATCTGCACTCTTATTATAATTTTAAAATGTGATAAAGCAATCTTCAACACATTTGGTTCTCTTCGAGGATTCTCGCATGTGATAATGGAATTTGATTGCATGGAACACTTGCCACAATTCTTGCTTAATTCTAGCTCATATCCTGTTACAAATAGTAGCGCTCAGTAATATTTCCTCTTTTTTTGTTATTCAGCATGTAAACATGTCAGCAAACCTTGCAGCGCATCTTCGTGCGAACCGTGCTTGCTGCACTTTGAATGTGGCAGAGAGCTGGCTTGATGAAACCACCTCGCTTCCTACTTTTTTTGCGGGATACCTCGCTTCCTAGTGACCAGTGTCTTGGATGATCGTCCTAAGAATGCTTATATATGAATAAAGCTCTCTCATTTACCCGCAAAAAAGATTAAGCCATATTAACCGGAAAGGAGGGAGTATGGACTAGCACTACTTTTTGGTGTGTCCCGTTAACTCGCAGAACGAGGAGAAGCTTGCAGGACAAGGTGAAGCTCGCTTACGCCTTTTGACTAATGTAACCTACCCTCGGTGGACATGCATCAATCCATTCGGTGTCAGATTGTCAGAGGCATACATTGTAGTACCCAACATGCGGAGTACCATCATTGTTCGACTTCACGAAGGGGCGAAGAGCCAAGCGCAGTAGTACGCGTACTTGGTTTTGCACCTTCATACTACTCCACCCTCCGTCACAGTTTACAGGGCGCGCTTCATTATGATGCATTTCTCTCAATGCATTTCCACCACCAGAGAGACTTTAGACGCGTTAGGTTTAATGCTCAATTAGTTAGGGCGTGGTAACCGCAATCAAGTCCACAATTTTCTCTCCATGTACTGTACTACTACGGAGTGCATGCATGTGTGTACCCAGGGTGGAAGCACTGCATGCATGTGTGTATGCATTATTCCCTCTAGTAATAGACACTGTGCTATAACTACCAATGCTATTTTCCAGGCCGATCGCTAGTCGCCTTGGTCCCACAGATTTTTTTATCTTTTTTCTGAAGCGCGCTGTATAAACAGTGACATATGGGGTAGTATGAGCGGATTCAAAGAAGAGCGTATTGATGGTTGCTTCTTCAGAGCAACTTACATTGGGAAAGGTGGGGCTTATGATTTGACCGCTCATTACTCACTATTAATGCGGCGCAACGACCGGGCTGAGTCTCCCATGCGGTTGTGCACTACCCCCTCGATTCTTAAATATACTCCGGAGTATTTGTCTTTCTAGAGATCTCAACGAGTGACTAATCAAATATTTGTCTTTTTAGAGATTTCAAATGGACTAGCACATACAGATGTATATAGACATATTTTAGAGTGTAGATTCACTCATTTTGCTCCATATGTAGTCACTTGTTGAAATCTCTGTTAAGACGAATAGAATATTTAGGAACGGAGGGAGTACACATACGAAGCAAAATGAGTGAATCAACACTCTAAAATATTCCCGTTTGAAATTTTTAAAAAGATAAATATTTAGGAACAAAGGAGTATAATTTTGTGCATGGCACATGGACCCGGATGATGAAGAGGCTTCTGGCAATGCTATCAAGCTTCCATCATTTGTTTACATAATTGACATACTATACAAATAATTTTCCAACGACATGAAATTGTACAATGGTGTGATCTTTCAACTTTTGTTTCGCGTGTCTTGCCATCAATGCTCTTTCGGAAACAATAAAAAACTAACTTCCTTGCTAATGCATGTCAATTATTAGCAGATCAGAGATAATAATTACATCACAACTGAAGACAAAGTTGTGAGAAGGTGTTAAATTAAAATTGATCCATGCTTTCATTGGCAGCAACGTCCCCCCAGCTCTGTCTAAATCAACAAGGCATGTTGGGAAAAAGTAGCTGTCTGGAGCATGCAACATTCCGATCATTTTGTGCAGTTCCACTAAAATAGAGCTGAGCGTCCCTGTTCCAAACATATCAAGTGTGATTACGATAATAGAGGACTGCTGATGAAACAATAAACACACAAATAGAAGTCGGTAACCTTTGCAGTCTCTCTTAAGACTAACTAGTTGGAGAAGATTAGGCTCGGAGTTGGATGAGGAGGATAGAGCAAAACCAATCTCCCTTTGTGCAGTCGCACTGAAATGTAGAGACGTTGCCCGTGTGACATTTTAGTACAACTACACAAAACACTCTTAAGAAAAAGTGATTTGTGGAGTTCACCAAAAGGTCGCAATAGCAACGAGGTGAAATGGATAGCCCTGTTTGCAAAAAAGAGGTAGAAAGGAAACAATTACTGGCCAATAACAGTTGATGACACATGCGACGACAAAAAAGAAGCATATTCCTTGTCCTAAGGGAAGATAACAACACAGTTGTGTTTGTCTAAAATGGTGTGAGGACGAGAATGCAATATGGAAAGTACACCGGACGAGCTACGTTTTGGGCAAAGAACTATGGAAGATCCACATGCAGCGACGTGGGAAAACGGGTAGTGGAGCAAGGTTGGAGGGGATACCTGGAGGTCGTGGGGATGTAACTAGGTGAGCAGCGGCAGGCCGAATCTGTGAGCAGGTGGCGTAGACCCTGCCGCGCCGGAGCTTGGTCAGAGAGAACGGCGTGTACCGCAGATTGGGAAGTGCTGCCTCGGCGCAGTCGAACGGAGAAACGATGCACTTCCTCCCTTTCACCCGACGGACAGGATGCGACTGGATCAGTGACCAACGGTGAGAGAGAGAGAGAGAGAGGCCACCGCACTCCCTTTCCCCCGGCGGATGGGATGCGGCCGGATCAGTGACCAACGGTGAGAGAGAGAGAGGCCACCGCACTCCCTTTCCCCCGACGGACGGGATGCGGCCGGATCAGTGACCAACGGTGAGAGAGAGAGAGAGGCCACCGGAGCCTTGTGTGAGATACTCTGAAGAGCGGACTACCTTTTCTTCCATAAAAATCATTTTATGTTCTGTGTATGTGCCATTGAGCGCTATAACTTTATTTAAAAATAACGCGGCAACGCGTCAAGTCGAACTTTGTTTCGTGCATGCGTCATACACGACTTCCCTAGGTAAACAACCGCTACAGGCATTCAAATTAGCACGTGGGCTGCCATTTCGTAAAGAAATGAGCTCCACCGTGTACCTACGCGGGTGTGGCTGGGCACGAAGCGTGGGTACGTGCACGGTGCACCTATTCTCTTCTTGTATATGTACACCACCTACGTGGAGTTGTTTGAGAGAGATACAAACCTAGAGAGATGTAGTGTGTGGTTTCTTGAGAGTTTTTTTGTGTGAGGGGGGGGGGGTCAATCAAAATATTTAACATATGTATTGTGTGTGAAATAGAGTCCTGGATATAACATATATATAGAGGGGGCGATCCATGAGAAGAGAGTGGAGGTATCATCGGCTTGAGGTGTCCATAGAATCGAAGAGAGGGATGATGTGTGTGTGTGTGTGTGTGCGCGCGATCGATAAAGAGTGCCATCGAATTTGTGTGTGCCCATGTCAAAGATATAGATTGGCTGGCCTACTGGAACGTGAGATGGGACATGTGCAGTTTGTCTCTCTGTGGCATGGATACCTACCTGCAGCACTCGACTATCAGTGTGTGGTGGGGGAAGAGGGAGGCCCAATTAACTATAGAGGTACAATGGCTGGTATATGTGTGGAGGAGGAGAGAGGCCTACCTCATGTATTAAGGAGATCGATCTTCCTCATGTATTAAGGGAGATCGATCGGTATCCATGCATATGTGCAGGAGATGAATAAGATTGGGAGAGAGATAGAGCGAGAGTGTTGGAGGGGGTGGTAGTGGAGTTGCTTATAACAAATGGTGGGATAGGCTTGCTAGACAAATGGAGGGCATGCCCGCAATATCAATAAGAGAGGAGATGGCTGCTTGTTGTCTGTGCATGTGCGTGTGAGAGACGGGTCAGGAGGAATGCACGAATGATGAGGGGGGACGATGTGGCTGTGGTAAGCAGACGTAACTACATAGGAAGATCAATCGCCCTTTGTAAGAGAAAGGAGAGACATAACTTGTGAGGTATGTCGATCGATGGGGGGGGGTGGTTAAAGTCGATCTAGGTATATGTTGGGAGATCGATCGGTATACATGCATGTGTGTGTTAGAAGCAAATGAGGCACGAGGAGAAGGATAGAGAGAGAGGGATGCATGTAGGAGGTGGTACGAGAGGCATACTATATCGAGGGGGAGGAGTATGCGAGTACGAGAACGATGAAAAGAGTGGTGGGAGTGAGGCATGGACGGTGACAAGAGAAGAGGGGAAGCTTGTGTTTGTGCTAGGCACACCTGGCTAGAGAGGCATATCGATCGATGTGTGCCGTAAAGAAGGAGCTGGGGAGCCTACACACACCGTGGGTGAACGACCTAAAGTGAAAAGACGAATTTGCGCGATGGAGCTAGAGAATGCTGAGGGAGGGTGGAAGGGATGCGGGCGTGTGCATGCACAAGAGAAAGTTAGCGCTATCTACAAAGATAAGAGGGTTGTGTGGGTGTAAAAGACGAATAGAGATCATATATACTTCATTACAAAAAGCGAATTCGGATATTTGAAGAATTTATCATAGTGTTTCAAACTGACGGATGTGTGAATATATATAACGGTGATACACATGGTGTGGTTATGAACATGGTATACTACATTTAATATATTTTATCTCTACTGTTATAAAAAACGGAGTTGTTGATGATGGTGTGCCTACCATCCTGCATTATAGGCCGTCTGATTTATATCTGGCGGATAGCAAGGAAACTATGATGGTTGAAGTTGGCAACAATCATGATTGTAGATTCTTATTGAAATAGAGAAACGAATTCAAATTTAGTTCGAATTGCAGCGGTAGTATAGACATTTCGAATGCACTAAAATGTTGGTATGAGTAGGTTACATGCATTATACAGGAAGAGAAAAAATTTAATCGGACATAACATGGATTCATATTCCCTCCTTCCATCTATATAGGGCGTAATGAGATTTTTAAGACTGCCTTTGACTATTGACAAGATTAATAGTACATGACATGCACAATGTGAAAATTATATCGTTGAAAGAACCTTTCACAGACGAATTTAACGGTGTGCTTTGTGTAAGTTGCATGTCATATATCATTGCTCTAATATTTGGTCAAAGTTAGCATCGAAAAACGCATTAGGCCCTATATAGATGGAAGGAGGGAGTAGCTTTGAATAGCATTTGTATAGTAAAACGGGGCAAGACTCTCTTTGTGTGGCTTCACCCCCTCCCATCGCCCCCTTTTCGCCATTCGAAATCCCAGGCCGCCATAACCTCTCCGCTCCAGTCGCAAAACCCCACCCTCCTCCGTCCGCCACATCACCGCTACCCAGCCGGAGCCTCTTCCCTGACGACGTCGTCCACCTCAATAGCTCGACGTCCCTTGTCCACCTCCCCGGATGAGGATCCGTTGTCCATCTAGCCGTCCCGCTGGTTCAGCCACCCCGTCCTCCACCTCCAAGGAGCTGCTCCGACGATCGCCTCGTCTATCACGGCTGCTCCATCCCCACAGCGCCGCCTTAACCTGCTCCACCAGAACCGCAACATCCTCACCGACTCCTAGGACGAAGCCGAGGCCTACTCGGCGCCACCAAAGAGGTTGTACACTCATCGCATCGCACCTTCTCCTTAACTCGACCTCCCGGCGCCGACGGTGCTCCATCCCGCACCCCCATGGAGCGGCTACCTTGAAGCCGGTGCCGCGCACAACATCTCCACGGCGGCTCTCCCCCAGTGCGAGGCCCCTTCGGCGGCGGCGTCCATACCTGCCGGATCTGCTGCTGCTGCTCCGGCTCTCGCTCGATCGCTCGCTCGCCCAGCTGCTGCTGCTGCTCTCCCCCTCGCTCGTGCTGCTGCACTACTCTGATTAAGCCACACTTCAGTCGACTGAATCGACTTTTGGGTCAGTCGATTTTCAGGTGTTGGGGGGGGGTGGCTCGCCGGAGTTAAGGAAGAACCACCTGCAGCGGGATGGGGGCTCGCCGGAGAGGTACCCCACTATCTTTCTTAGGGTTCAGGGTGGGGGGGCCTAGAGGGCTGGCCGGGGCGGCGGTGGCGAGTTGTTCCGGGGCGGCGAGGCGGCGCTGGGGCCGACGGTTCGGCCGGTGGTGGCTGGCGGCTCAGGGGGGTGCAGGTTGAAGATGAACTGCAGGCCCACCCTAAACTACATGTCAAGTGCCTCTCTGCTACCATTGTGTTCAGTTTCGACAGTAGCATTCAGATTCCACAGTAAATTTCTGTCTCAACAGTTAAGTTCAGAGTCAACAGTTTTTACCTCATCTATTGTAGTCAGGTGGTTTTTGGTGATGTTAATTTTACATCCATTTTACATCATCTATTGGAGATGCTATTAGAATCCCACTTGAGATTGATGATGTCTGTCTTGTGCTGCTTCAGCCTTGACGTCTTACGGCTCACCGGAGCTGCTCCAATGACAGAACGATCCATCACAACAGAGCAGTGCCGTGGACGCCGTCTACAGATTCCTCAGATCTTCCTCCACACCTCTGACAGCCACCTCTGTCTCAACTGCTTCAGCGACAAACCCAATGATGCTGAGGTCGACACGGCTACGGCAAAGAGGTTGTACACTTGTTGCATCACTTATTACTATACATTCATGTCGATCCATTAGGGCTATTTTGGTTCAACGGAAAAACATCAATCCAGTGGTTTTTACCATCACTCTAAATTTCTGCATGCTCTCCTTACATAATCTCACCATATTTTTTTTGTATGCATGTCAGATATTGTACATAGTCATGTTGAACATGTAGAGAAAAAGAGAAGAGTTTTACGCGGCAATACAATGTCATGCAGACATCACTCCATGGTGGGTTCAATGGCAAACCCTCCCCACCCCTCTCCAGATTGTAATCCAGAGGAAGATATCTGTTCTGAGGCGGATTCGGACACCGCTGACCACTCCTATTTACCCCCAAGGTGTTTGCTCTACCTTGGCATGATGATGTTAGTCATATCATGCATATGTTGCCTTGCAGTGCCTACTTTTTACATCATATATGTCATCTGCTTAGTTTAGACATGTTCTGTAATGCCACCTATTTAGTTTCTATATCATATATGGGAATTATGCAATCTCATGTCTTTTAGCCAGCCATAATATATGTGAAATGTGCAATGCCATCCTGTTTAACCAGGCATCATATATTTGAATGATATCTTTCCCATCCTTTTCTTCATTACATTTCCATTTGTCGACAATGTTTGTACATTAAACTACTCTTCCTGTGAATCAGCCATTTGGGTGGGAGATGGAAAAATTTGGAGTGAAAACAAGGCCTTCAGAGCAGACAGTGCTACCTGTCAAAGCAGATCTCTTGTTGGGTCCTGATAGCTCCTCAGAGATGGATTCAGAGACACATGACTAATCCTATTCCCCCACTGAGGTGTATGCTCTAACTTGGCACGGTTATACTGCTCATATCATGCATACAGTGTCTTGCATTGCATAGTTTAGACATCATATACACAATATTCAACACCATGTTCTTAGTTCAGACATCATATCGAATGCCCTCTGTTTAGCATATAAATCACATATGTTAATTAAACGATGCAATCCTGATTACTTATATAACATGTAGGTGAATTATGTCATGCGATCATGTTTAGTTATTCATCATATCTTTGAATTATGTTATGCCATGCTATCCAGTTTAGATAGACATCATATATGTGAAATTATGTCATGCTATCCGTTTTAGTTAAACAATATACATGTCAACTATTTCATGCCCTCTTTTTTCCACACTATCTATTGCATCTGTCTCTCATACAATGTCTGTACATTCAAGTATGTTTCCTGTTTATCAGCCATTTGAATTGGAGCGGGTGATGCCAGTATCTAGCGGACTAAAAACACGGTCTTCAAATAAAACAGCGCTACCTCTTGGTGGAGATAGCACCCCGGTTGTACATGCACAAGAACCAGCCCTGCCACACATAACCCAAACGCTCGCAGATTGTACCCCTACTACGATGGACAGAGAACTAGCTTCACCCAATCTAACCCCAACCCCAGCCAATAGTAACCCAGTTCCTGTTGTCACAACACCATCTCCACCACAGAGCTCCCAAACAAGAGCAGTTAGTAAGGCAGCTCGAGTGCCCAAAGGGCCAGTACTATCACGGCGAACCCCAACTCCACTAGTTATTACGCCTAATCCTGTGGAGGAAGCACAACCATCTAGTCGTAGTTTAGCATCTATCGCATTTGATGTTGTTAAATCGTATGTGCGTATCTTCGCATCTTGGAAATATTATACTGAAGATGAAGGAAAATGCCAGTTGCAGGTGTTTGTCCAGGAGTTATGTGTAAGTAATGTTATTCATGGCAATTACTTTCCTTCGTCCCATACATCCTACCTCCATGATGGTTATAATACAGCAAATTTTCCCATTTTTCTCTATAGAGAAGGACCGATTTGGAAACTCAGGATGAGGTAACCTGTGCTAATACCTCTGATATCTTCAAGAATGCTTGGTGGCAGTATCGGAATTACCTGAAGAAAACGTACTTCGCCGGCAAAGAAACTCATCAAATTCCCTTACGTTCTCCTGAGACACATTTACTGGACGATGACTGGGAACGCCTTGTTCTGTAATGCTCCCGAACCAAGAATGTGGTAAGGTCTATGAGCTCATTTTCTATTTTAAGTATTATATTCTTGCGTCTTACTGTACTCTGTTCATGTAGAACAACTGCCTAAACCTGAACAACAACTGTTCTAATTTAAGATTCCATTGCTACCATAGGACATATTATATGTTTGTTTGATGCTTTTATTATGTACTAGTACTTGGCAATAGAAGACTTGGTAGTTTAATCTTGTCCACCTTACTAATGAACTGGTTCACCGAAATGAGTTTCATATACTAGTACATGCTAAACTTGTTGTGTGTCTGCTTGTTTCTTCTTTTAGAATGCTGACAGAATATTGGGGAAGAGTGTCTTATTAAGCAACGGTAAAGGAAGTAATGTAGATAAGGTTCAGGATAGTGACACATCCTGTCTTGGTTTAGTGTTGGAGTTACTGGTCACTACCGCTTGCACAAGCTATTCAAACTCACTGTCTGAATCAGTTCGGTTTCTTGAGTCTCAACTACAAGCTGAAAGACATCGATCAGCTGTGCTGCGACAAGATGCGGAAGGACTGCAGAAGTCCCTAGAGCATTCAGATGCATACTTTCTGGTGCAACAGCAAGCATTGGAGGATTTTAGCGCCAAACAGGACAAAGCTAATCAGCTTGCTAAGCTTATTGCCAGCATGGTGGATACCCAGGATAACGTTTCTTGAGCTCTTCTGAAGTTGTTTCAGTTATGCTCTTGATTTGCTGCCGCATTTATTTGCACTAGTGGCCAATTTTGACGGCCAGTGTATATGATATGCTGCTTTGTTCCCTATATTTACACTAGTGGTGAACTTTGATGCCTAGTGGATGTAATATGTGTAATAGCCGTGATAGCCTAGCGTTAGTTGCTTGCTTATTTATTTCCTTGTTGTCCTGTTTATTTGTTTGCTTGTAGTCATTGCAGTTCTTTTTCCGCGGTTAACTAGTGGCTGCAATAACCTATTTTTTAAAACTAGGCAACAATAACCATGGGCTAATATTTACTGTAGTGACACTAGGCCTCCTACGGGTCGTAGAAACAGTGGGCCTTCTACGGGCCGTAGAAACAGTAGGCCTTCTACGGGGTGTAGAAACAATGGGCCTTCTACGGGCCGTATCATCAATGGGCCTTATACGGGCCGTATGATCGATTGGCCAAACATGGGCCAATAACAGGCCGCATTATGGCCGTAAATGGGCTAGAGTTGGAATCCTCCGTTCATGGGCCGACCGTAACGGGCCATCGTTAATAGGCCGTATTTGATGACGCTATGAAAACGGCCCAACGTATTAACGGACCACAAACGGGCCGACTGTAACCACGGGCTGAATTTGGCCCACAGGCAGAAAATGACAGTAACGGGCTGTAAGTAAACGAATGCTGGAAATGAGCCCAAGAATAAATGGGCTCTGAGAAGGCCGAAAGATAACATGGGCTGGAAACGGCCCAACGGAATAACGGGCCGTTAATGGGTATAAAGTGATACACTGTTCATTACGGGCCAGTTTCACCACGGGCCGTTAATGGGTGTAAAGTGATACACTGTCCATTACGGGCCAATTTCACCACGGGTCGTTAATAGGCCAAGAGTTACATAGGGCCTCATATGGGCCGAAAGACGTCATGGGCCATACATGGGCCAGAAGTGAAAACGGGCTGGAATCATACTGGATGGCCCAGATGACGCTACTGGGCCTAATTCAGATACGGCGTAATAGGCCTTGGGTTAGCGGGCTGTAAATGGGCTATACGCGAACATGACATTAACAGGCTTTCCATGGGCCAGCCCGCCATCTTTTGACCAAGTCAAACAGGCCGGCCTTTTCACAGGAATGGGCCTCTGTTGGGCTGTGCCACATGTCGGTGTATCATAGGTGCCTATCTGATCCACTGACGAGCTGACACGTGTTTCGTCCGGCCAATAAGAATTTTACACGAGGAAATTTCCCATTGGTCGGGGCTGTTAACGGGTTATTTGATCCAAAACCCAACCTGATAGCTTAACAGCGTTCCGTTACGGTGGATACCACATGTTGGTCACCCTTGACGAAAGCATTTCTGTGACGCGCGATTTATCGTCATGGAAGTGGACACTTCCGTGATGATAATTTTGGTAATGTCATGGAACACTTCTATGACAGCACATGTATGACTATCTTGATTCTGTCATAAATTTGTCATGGATGTACATGCATGACAAAAAAAGCGACCTACTATGACAAACACGTATCATCACGAAATTGTATTTTTTTTTGTAGTGAAGACCCCCGGCAAGACCCTTGTCGGGGACGACTACAATGCCACGGCAGTATCCTTGCCGAGGGCATCAGCAGGGCCACTGCCAGGCCCACGCCAGCCAAGACTCCACCATCGTCCCCAAGCAGCTGCTACCTCAACCAGCTGGGCAGGCACCTGCGTGGCGACGGGCGGCCTCTACACCAACCCAGCAAGCACCTGCATGGCGGCATGCGACCCTTCATGAAGGCTCCATCACCACACTAGCCCAGCAGCCAGCCAACGTGGCGCCATGATGGCTCATTAGCTCGGACGCGTGTCAAGGCCAGGTGAGGCGGCAACAGCTGGGACGTGCTTCCCCGGCGTCCCCGATAAAGCAAGGTGGGCACGTTGGTAGCGCATTAAATGCGTTTGTCCGACGGTCCCAGAGGATAGGCTTGTCGTCTGTAGACCTTTCCACCTCCTTTGTGCCACTGTGGCAACCCCTTTTTCCTATAAAATGAGGCCCGAGGCGACCAGGAGGGGGATTCGGCTCTTTTGGGCAAAGTTGCACCCCGTAGCTAGCTCAAGAACACAAGAACACTCAAATGCATCCACCAAAGCAGGACTAGGGTATTACGCATCCTCGCGGCCCGAACTTGGGTAAACGATCTATGTGCTTCCTTTCAGACCCGCTCTTCATACAACCTCGCACCCATCAATCGTAGAAGGGATCCCAGTGACCCCATAGGTGTTGTTTCCACCGACACTGGAACCCCTGGAACACTTCTGGTGTCCGCATATCATCGTCCAATATATGAATCTTTACCTCTCAACCATTTCGAGACTCCTTGTCATGACCGTGATCTCATCCGAGACTCCAAACAACATTAGGTCACCAAATCACATAACTCATATAATACAAAATCGTCATCGAACATTAAGCGTGCAGACCCTACGGGTTTGAGAACTATGTAGACATGACCGAGACACCTCTCCGGTCAATAACCAACAGCGGAACCTGGATGTTCATATTGTTTCCCACATATTCTACAAAGATATTTATCGGTCATACCGTAATGACAACATACTTTATTCCCTTTATCATCGATATGTTACTTGCCTGAGATTCGGTCATCGGTATCTCCATACCTAGTTCAATCTCGTTACCGGCAAGTCTCTTTAGTCGTTCTGTAATGCATCATCCTGTAACTAACTCATTAGTCACACTTCTTGCAAGGCTTATTATGATGTGCATTACCAAGAGGGACCAGAGATACCTCTCCGATACTCGGAGTGACAAACCCTAATCTCGATCTATGCCAATCCAACAAACACCTTCGGAGATACCTGTAGATCATCTTTATAATCACCCAGTTACGTTGTGACGTTTGATAGCACACAAGGTATTCCTCTGGTATCCAGGAGTTGCATAATCTCATAGTCAAAGGAATATGTATATGACATGAAGAAAGCAATAGCAACAAAACTTAACGATCATTATGCTAAGCTAACAAATGGGTCTTGTCCATCACGTCATTCTCCTAATGATGTGATCCCATTCATCAAATGAAAACACATGTCTATGGTTAGCAAACTTAACCATCTTTGATTAACGAGCTAGTCTAGTAGAGGCTTACTAGGGACACGATGTTTTTTGTATGTATCCACACATGTATCAAGTTTCCCGTTAATACAATTCTAGCATGAATAATAAACATTTATCATGATATAATGAAATATAAAATAACAACTTTATTATTGCCTCTGGGGCATACTTCCTTCAGATGGGTTGCGAGAGTGACAGAAGCTTAAACCCTAGTTGATGCTCTATTCCGTAAGGGACCGATTGGATCCAAAAGTTTAATGCTATGGTTAGAATTTATTCTTAATACTTTTCTCGTAGTTGCGGATGCTTGAGGGAGGGTTAATCATAAGTAGGAAGTTTGTTCAAGTAAGGAAAACACCTAAGCACCGGTCCACCCACATTTCAAATTATCAAAGTACCGAACACGAATTGAGCCAACATGATGAAAGTGACTAGATGAAATTCCCGTGTACCCTCAAGAACGCTTTTCTTATCATAAGAGACCATTTTGGCCTATCCTTTGCCTCAAAAGGATGGTGCTACCTTGCTGCACTTTTTTACTACTATCATTACTTTCTTGTTACAAATTACCTTGCTATCAAACTACTCTGCTACTTAAAATTTTAGCACTTGCAGACATTACCTTGATGAAAACCACTTGTCATTTCCTTCTGCTCCTCGTTGGGTTCGACACTCTTACTTATCGAAAATAAATAAAATTGATCCCATATACTTGTGGGTCATCAAGGCTATTTTCTGGCACTGTTGTCGGGGAGTGAAGCGCCTTCGGTAAGTTGAATTTGTAAGCAAACATTTATATAGTGTGCTGAAATTTATTGTCACTTGTTACTATGGAAAACAATCTTTGAGAGATTTGTTTGGGGTATCTTCACCTCGACCGGAACCACAATTAGCTACCCCTCAACCTACCACACCTACTAAAAATATTGAATATGAAATTCCTTCGGGTATGATAGAACAACTGCTAGCTAATCCTTATGCAGGAGATGGAACTGAACATCCTGATATGCACTTGATATATGTAGAACAAATTTGTGGATTGTTCAAGCTTGCAGGTTTACCCAGAGATGAAGTTATGAAGAAGGTTTTCCCTTTATCTTGAAGGGAAAGGCATTGGCATGATATAGGCTATGCGATGATATTGGATCTTGGAATTGGAATCGATTGAAATTGGAGTTTCACCAAAAAAAATTATCCTATGCGTCTAGTTCATCGTGACCAGAATTATATATATAATTTTTGGCCTCGTGAAGGAGAAAGTATCTCCCTATCTTGGGGGAGGCTTAAGTCAACGGTATATTCATGCCCCAATCATGAGCTCTCAAGAGAAATCATTATCCAGAATTTTTATGCTCGGCTTTCTCGTAATGATCAAACCATGCTTGATAGTTCTTGTGCTGGTTCTTTTATGAAGAAGACTATTGAATTCCGGTGGGATCTTTTGGAAAGAATTAAACGCAACTCTGAAGATTGGGAACTCGGCAAATGTAAAGAGTCAGGTACTAAACTTAAGTATGATTGTGTTAAATATTTTATGGATACCGATGCTTTTCAAAAGTTTTGCACTAAATACAGACTTGACTCTGAGATCGTTGCCTCCTTTTGTGAATCATTTGCTACTCATGTTGAACTCCCTAAAGAGAAGTGGTTAAAATATCACCCACCTATTAAAGAATAAATTAAAGACCAAGTACCAGTTAAAGAATAAACTATACTTTATAATGTTGATCCAGTTGTTCCTACTACTTATATTGAGAAACCACCTTTCCCTGTTAGGATAAAGGAACATGCTAAAGTTTCAACTGTGGTTAACAAAAGCTATATTAGAACACCTAAACCCGATGAAAAAATCAAAGTAGAACCTAATAGTGCTATGGTTAAAGATCTCTTGGAAGAAGATATGGATGGGCATGTTATTTACATTTGTGATAAACATAGACCTGTTGTTGGCATTCTTGTCATCTTAGTTAAAATACGAGATCACTGTTATCATGGTTTATGTGACATAGGTGCTAGTGTGAGTGCTATTGCTTACACCTTATATCAAGAAATTATGAAAGACACAATACCCACAGAGATAGAAGACATAGAAGTTACTATTAAACATGCTAATAGAGACACTATATCACCAATTGGGATTGTTAGAGATGTTGAAGTCTTGTGTGGCAAAATAAAATCCCCTACTGATTTTCTTGTTCTTGGTTCCCCACAAGATGACTTTTGTCTCATTATCTTTGGTAGACCTTTCTTGAACACCGTTAATGCTAGAATAGATTGTGAGAAGCAAACTGTCAGTGTTAGTTTCGGTGATGAATCTCATGAGTTTAATTTTTCCAAGTTTAGTAGAAAGCTTCATGAAAAGGAATTGCCTAGTAAGGATGAATTAATTGGTCTTGCTTATATTGCTTTGCCACCTACTGATCCTTTAGAACAATATTTTCTAGATCATGAAAATGATTTAAATATGCATGAAAGAAATTAAATAGATAAAATTTTCTTTGAACAACGTCCTATGCTTAAACACAACTTGCCTATTGAAACTCTAGGAGGCCCTCCTCCAACTAAAGGTGATCTTGTGTTTGAATTAAAACAATTGCCAGACGCTTTGAAATATGCTTATCTTCATGAAAAGAAGATATATCATGTTATTATTAGTGCTAACCTTTCAGAACATGAAGAAGAAAGATTATTGAAAGTTCTAAGGAAGCACCAGGCTGCTATTGGATATACTCTTGACAATTTAAAGGGCATTAGTCCCACTCTATGTCAGCACAAAATTAATATGGAACCTGATCACCAACCTCGATTAAATCCGAAGATGAAAGAAGTGGTAAGAACGGAAATCTTAAAGCTTCTAGAAGCAGGTATAATCTATCCTATAGCCAATAGTAGATGGGTAAGTCCTTTTCATTGTGTCCCAAAAAAGGGAGGTATAACTATTGTTCCAAATGATAAGAATGACCTTATTCCACAAAGAATTGTTTCATGCTATAGAATGGTAATTGATTTTAGAAAATAAAATAAATCAACTAGAAAAGATCATTACCCTCTGCCTTTTATTGATCAAATGCTTAAAAGATTATCTAAGCACACACACTTTTGCTTCCTCGATGGATGTTCTTGTTTTTCACAAATACATGTTTCTCAACCCGATTAAGAAAAGACCACTTTTACATGTCCCTTTGGAACCAATGCTTATAGACGTATGCCTTTCGGTTTATGTAATGCACCTGCGACCTTTCAAAGATGTATGACTGCTATATTCTCTGACTTTTGTGAAAAGATTGTAGAGGTTTTCATGGATGACTTCTGTTGGGGAACGTAGTATTTCAAAAAAAACTCCTACGATCACGCAAGATCTATCTAGGAGAAGCATAACAACGAGTGGGGAGAGTGTGTCCTGTACCTTCATAGACCGAAAGAGGAAGCGTTTAGTAACGAGGTTGATGTAGTCGAATGACTTCGCGATCCAACCGATCCTAGCACCGAATGTATGGCACCTCCGTGTTCAGCACACTTTCAACTCGATGACGTCCCTCGATCTCCTGATCCAGTTGAGGACGAGGGAGAGTTCCGTCAGCACGATGACGTAGCGACGATGATGATCAAGTTACCAGTGTAGGGCTTCGCCTAAGCACTACGACGATATGACCGAGGAGTGTAACTGTGGAGGCGGGCACCGCACACGGCTAAGAGAAGACTTGGTGTGTCTTTGGGGTGCCTCTGCCCATGTATATAAAGGAATGAGGGAGAGAGGCCGGCCCTCCTAGGGGCAGGCGAGGTGTATGGAGTCCTAGGACTCCCAAGTCCTAGTAGGATTCCCTTTCCTTTTCCGAGTAGGAAAGAAGGAAAGGAGGGAGAGGGAGAAGGAAAGGGGGGCCGCGCCCCCACCCCTTGTCCAATTCGGTTGGGCAGGGGAGAGGCGCGTGCCACCTCGTGGCCCTTCTTACCTCTCTCCACTAAAGCCCAATAAGGCCCATTAACTTCCCCCGGCGAATTCCTGTAACTCTCTGGTACTCCAAAAAATACCTGAATCACTCGGAACCATTCCGATGTTCGAATAGAGCCTTCCAATATATCGATCTTTACCTCTCGACCATTTCGAGACTCCTCGTCATGTACGTGATCTCATCCGGGAATCCGAACAAACTTCAGTCATCAATCCACATAACTCATAATATAAATCGTCATCGAACATTAAGCGTGCGGAACCTGGATGCTCATAGTGGCTCCTACATATTCTACGAAGATCTTTATCGGTCAAACCACATAACAACATACGTTATTCCCTTTGTCATCGGTATGTTACTTGCCCGGGATTCAATCGTCGGTATCATGATACCTAGTTCAATCTCGTTACCAGCAAGTCTCTTTACTCGTTCCGTAATGCATCATCCCGTAACTAACTCATTAGTCACATTGCTTGCAAGGCTTATAGTGATGTGCATTACTGAGAGGGCCCAGAGATACCTCTCCGATAATCAGAGTGACGAATCCTAATCTCGATCGATGCCAACTCAACAAACAGCATCGGAGACACCTATAGAGCATCTTTATAATCACCTAGTTATGTTGTGACGTTTGATAGCACACAAAGTGTTCCTCCGGTATTCAGGAGTTGCATAAGCTCATAGTCAGAGGAATATGTATAAGTCATGAAGAAAGCAATAGCAATAAAACTAAACGATCATAATGCCATGCTAATGGATGGGTCTTGTCCATCACATCATTCTCTAAAGATGTGACCCCGTTCATCAAATGACACATGTCTATGGTTAGGAAACTTAACCATCTTTGATCAACGAGTTAGTCAAGTAGAGGCATACTAGGGACACTCTATTTTTTCTATGTATTCACACACGTACTAATTTTCTGGTTAATACAATTCTAGCATGAATAATAAACATTTATCATGATATAAGGAAATATAAATAACAACTTCATTATTGCCTTTAGGGAATATTTCCTTCAGTCTCCCACTTGCACTAGAGTCAATAATCTAGTTCACATCGTCATGTGATTTAACACCAATAGTTCACATCTTTATGTGATTAGTTCACATATCCATGTGACTAATAGCCAAAGGGTTTACTAGATTCAATAATATAGTTCACATCGCTATGTGATTAACACCTAAAGAGTGATCATGTTTTGCTTGTGAGAGAAGTTTAGTCAACGGGTCTGCCACATTCAGAGCCGTATGTATTTTCCAAATTTTGTATTTCTACAATGCTCTGCATGGAGCTACTCTAGCTAATAGCTCCCACTTTCAATATGTATCCAGATTGAGACTTAGAGTCATACGGATCAGTGTCAAAGCTCACATCTACGTAACCTTTTATGACGAACATTTGTCACCTCCATAACCGAGAAACATGTCCTTATTCCACTAAGGATAATTTTGACCGTTGTCTAGTGATCCACTCCCGGATCACTATTGTACCCTCTTGCCAAACTCATGGTGAGTTACACAATAGGTCTGGTACACAACATAGCATACTTTATAGAACCTATGACTGAGGCATAAAGAATGACTTTTCATTCTCTTTCGATTTTCTACAATGGTCGGGTTTTGAGTCTTTACTCAACTTCACACCTTACAACTCATGCAAGAACTCCTTCTTTGACTGATCCATTTTGAACTCCTTCAAAATCTTATCAAGGTATGTAGTCATCGAAAGTCTTATCAAGCGTCTTGATCTATCTTTATAGATCTTGATGCCCAATATGTAAGTAGCTTCACTTAGGTCTTTCATTGAATTTTTTTATTCAAGTATCCTTTATGCTATCCAGAAATTCTGTATTATTTCCAATCAACAACATGCCATCCACATATAATATCAGAAATGCTATAGAGCTCCCACTCACTTTCTTGTAAATATAGGCTTCTCCAAAAGTCTGTATAAAACCATATGCTTTGATCACACTACAAAAAGCGTACATTCCAACTCCGAGAAGCTTGCACCAGTCCATAAATGGATCACTGGAGCTTACACACTTTGTTAGCACCTTTTGGATTGTCAAAACCTTCAAGTTGCATCATATACAACTCTTCTTTAAGAAATCCATTAAGGAATGCAGTTTTGGCATCCATTTGCCAAATTTCATAAAATGCGGCAATTTCTAACATGATTCGGACATACTTTAAGCATAGATATGAGTGAGAAACTCTCATCGTAGTCAACACCTTGAACTTGTCAAAAACCTTTTGCGACAATTCGAGCTTTGTAGATAGTAACACTACTATCAACATCCGTCTTCCTCTTGAAGATTCATTTAATCTCAATGGCTTGCCGATCATCGGGCAAGTTATTCAATGTCCATACTTTGTTCTCATACATAGATCCCATCTCAGATTTCATGGCCTCAAGCCATTTCGCGGAATCTGGGCTCATTATCTCTTCCTCATAGTTCGTAGGTTCGTCATGGTCTAGTAACATGACTTCCAGAAAGGATCACCGTACCACTCTGGTGCGGACCATACTCTAGTTGACCTACGAGGTTCGGTAGTAACTTGATCAGAAGTTTCATGATCATCATCGTTAGCTTCCTCACTAATTGGTGCAGGAATCGCTGGAACTAATTTCTGTGATGAACTACTTTCAAATTCGGGAGAAGGTACAACTACCTCATCAAGTTTACTTTCCTCCCACTCACTTCTTTCGAGAGAAACTCCTTCTCTAGAAAGGATCCATTCTTAGCAACAAAGATCTTGCCTTCGGATCTGTGATAGAAGGTGTACCCAATAGTTTCTTTTGGGTATCCTATGAAGATGCACTTCTACAATTTGGGTTCGAGCTTATCAGGCTAAAGCTTTTTCACATAAGCATCGCAACCTCATACTTTAAGAAAGGACAACTTAGGTTTCTTGCCAAACCATATTTCATATGGTGTCATCTCAACGGATTTAGATGGTGCCATATTTAACGTGAATATACCCGTCTCTAATGCATAACCCCAAAATGATAGTGGTAAATCGGTAAGAGACATCATAGACCGCACCATATCTAATAAAGTACGGTTATGACGTTCGAACACACCATTACGCTATGGTGTTCCAGGTGGCGTGAGTTGCAAAACTATTTCATATTGTTTCAAATGAAGACCAAACTCGTAACCCAAATATTTGCCTCCGCGATCAGATCACAGAAATTTTATTTTCTTGTTACGATGATTTTCCACTTCACTCTGAAAGTCTTTGAACTTTTCAAATATTTCGGACTTATGTTTCATTAAGTAGATATACCCATATCTGCTCAAGTCATCTGTGAAGGTCAGATAGTAATGATACCCGCCGCGAGCCTCAACACTCATCGAACTGCATACATCGGTATGTATTATTTCCAATAAGTCAATGGCTCGCTCCATTATTCCGGAGAACAGAGTCTTAGTCATCTATCCCATGAGGCATGGTTCGCAAGCATCATGTGATTCATAATCAAGTGATTCCAAAAGCCCATCAGCATGGAGTTTCTTCATGCACTTTACACCAATATGACCTAAACGGCAGTGCCGCAAGTATGTTGCGCTATCATTATCAACTTTGCATATTTTGGCATCAATATTATTAATATGTGTATCACTACGATCAAGATTCAACAAACCATTCACCTTGTGTGTATGACCACAAAAGGTTTTATTCATGTAAATAGAATACCAATTATTCTTTGACTTAAATGAATAACCGTATTGCAATAAACATGATCCAATCATATTATGCTCAACGTAAACACCAAATAACATTTATTTTAGGTTCAACACTAATCCTGAAGGTAAAGGGAGTGTGCGATGGTGATCTTATCAACCTTGGAATCACTTCGAACACACATCATCACCTCGCCCTCAACTAGTCTCTGTTCATTTTGTAACTCCTGTTTCAAGTTACTAATCATAGCAACTGGACCAGTATCAAATACCCAGGGGCTACTTATGAACACTAGTAAAGCACACATCAATAACATGTATATCATATATACTTTTGTTCACTTTGCCATCCTTCTTATCCGCCAAGTATTTGGGGCAGTTCCGCTTCCAGTGGCCATTTCCTTTGTAGTAGAAGCACTCAGTTTCAGTCTTGGGTCTAGCTTTGGGCCTCTTTATGGGAGTGTCAGCTTGCTTGCCATTCTTCTTGAAGTTCCCTTTCTTTCCCTTGCCATTTTACTTGAAATTAGTGGTCTTGTCAACCATCAACACTTCATGCTTTTCTTGATTTCTACCTTCGCTGATTTCAGCATGGCGAAGAGCTCGGGGAATCGTTTTCGTCATCCCTTGCATATTATAATTCAACATGAAGTTCCAGTAGCTTGGTGATAGTGACTAGAGAACTTTTGTCAATCACTATCTTATCTGGAAGATTAACTCCCACTTGATTCAAGCGATTGTACTACTCATACATTCCGAGAACATGCTCATTGGTTGAGCTATTCTCCTCCATCTTGTAGGCAAAATACTTATCAGAGGTCTCATACCTCTCGACTCAGGCATGAGTCTGAAATACCAATTTCAGCTCTTGGAACAGCTTATATGCTCCTTGGTGTTCAAAAAGTTTTTGAAGTCCCGGTTCTAAGCCGTAAAGTATGGCGCACTAAACTATCAAGTAGTCATCATATCGAGCTTGCCAAACATTCTTAACGTCTGTATCTACTCTTGCAATAGGTTCATCACCTAGCGGTGCCTGAAGGACATAATTCTTTTGTGTAGCAATGAGGATAATCCTCAGATGACAGACCCAGTCCGCATCATTTGTACTATCATCTTTCAACCTATTTTTCTCTAGGAACATATCAAAAATAAAACAGGGGAGCTATACGCGAGCTATTGATCTACAACATAGATATGCAAAACTATCAGGTACTAAGTTCATGATAAATTAAAGTTCAATTAATCATATTACTTAAGAACTCCCACTTAGATAGACATCCCTCTAGTCATCTAAATGATCACGTGATCCATATCAACTAAACCTTGTCCGATCATCACATGAGATGGAGTAGTTTTCAATGGTGAACATCACTATGTTGATCATATCTACTATATGATACACGTTTGACCTTTCGGTCTCAGTGTTCCGAGGCCATATTTGCATATGCTAGGCTCGTCAATTTTAACCAGAGTATTCTGCATGTGCAAAACTGGCTTGCACCCGTTGTATGTGAACATAGAGCTTATCACACCCGATCATCACGTGGTGTCTCGGCACGACGAACTGTAGCAACGGTGCATACTCAGGGAGATAACTTATACCTTGTAATTTTGTGAGGGATCATCTTATAATGCTACCGCCGTACTAAGTAAAATAAGATGCATAAAAGATAAACATCATATGCAATCAAAATATGTGACATGATATGGCCATCATCATCTTGTGGCTTTAATCTCCATCTCCAAAGTACCGTCATGATCTCCATCATCACCGACATGACACCATGATCTCCATCATCTTGATGTCTATCAATGTGTCGTCACATGGTCGTCTCGCCAAGTATTGCTTTTGCAACTATTGCTATCGCTAGCGATAAAGTAAAGCAATTATATGGTGCTAGCATCTTATGCAATAAAGAGATAACCATAAGGCTCCTTCCAGTTGCCTGTAACTTTAATAAAACATGATCATCTCAGACAACAATTTAGATCTCATCACGTCTTGACCATATCACATCACAACATGTGTCGGTGTCAAAACCGGCGGATCTCGGGTAGGGGGTCCCGAACTGTGCGTCTAGGCCGGATGGTAACAGGAGACAGGGGACACTTTGTTTTACCCAGGTTTGGGCCCTCTCCATGGAGGTAAAACCCTACTCCTGCTTGATTAATATTGATGATATGGGTAGTACAAGAGTAGATCTACCACGAGATCAAGGAGGCTAAACCCTAGAAGCTAGCCTATGGTATGATTGTTGTGTACGGAGTTGATTCTGTCCTACGGACTACAACCCTCCGGTTTATATAGACACCGGATAGGGTTAGGGTTACATAGAGTCGGTTTCAATGGTAGGAGATCTTTGAATATCGCATCGCCAAGCTTGCCTTCCACGCCAAGGAAATTCCCATCCGGACACGGGACGAAGTCTTTAATCTTACATCTTCATAGTCCTAGAGTCCGGCTGAAGGTATTGTCCGGCTACCCGAACACCCCCTAATCCAGGACTCCCTCAATAGCCCCTGAACCAGGCTTCAATGACGACGAGTCCGGCGCGCAAATTGTCTTCGGCATTGCAAGGCGGGTTCCTCCTCCAAGTCCTTCATAGAAGATTGTAATCACCAAGAGTAGTGTCCGGCTCTGTAGAATGAGTTTCCACGTATTGCCATAGAGAGAATAATATTGACACAAATCAAATCTGCTGACGTATTCTGCAGTGTGCCATCACACTACAGCCAAGTCCTTTACTCGAATCGCTTTTACTTTTCCACCTCAGCATGTTTTGCGAGGCGGTTTTCTTGGCACGTCTTGTCAAAGCAGAGATCGTGTGCCCTTTTTACGGGATTCTCATCAATACGGACGTGGGTAACCCAACCGTGCCATTTATCACGGCGCTCGGGAGGCAAGCGAGTTTTATTAGGCAGGTGGGGATGCATAACCGCATCCGCCTATATAAGGGGATAAGGATCCACCCTTTTTACCTATGCCTTCTTCCTCCCTTGCCTACCCATCTCTCGCGCACCCGAGCTCCAGCGCCCGAGCCCGCACTTCTCACCTCAACCTTCTCCAGCAATGTCCGGAGAGGGAGGAAAATGGATGGTCTCCACCGTTACGGAGGGCAAAATCAAGAAGCTAAGGAAGGTCGGGTATCTGTCCAAGGACATCGTGTACCGGCTTCCCAAGGAGGGGCAACTCATCCCCACCCCAAGGCCCCATGAGAGGGTGGTATTTCTCCTCCACTTCCTCCGCGGACTGGGTTTTCCACTCCACCCATTTGTCCGGGCGCTCATGTTCTACTACGGCCTGGATTTCCACGATCTGGCTCT
This sequence comes from Triticum dicoccoides, assembly GCF_002162155.2. NCBI lineage: Eukaryota > Viridiplantae > Streptophyta > Magnoliopsida > Poales > Poaceae > Triticum > Triticum dicoccoides. The sequence goes on along the minus strand of NC_041390.1, from coordinate 352,783,654 downwards.
GAACTTTATCCTCAACATCTCGGTGTTTATCATCATGTGCGAGGCCTTTCTCCGCGTCCGCCCCCATTTTGGCCTCTGGCTCAAGACTTTCAACGTCAAGCCCAAGGTGGTGAGCGGCAGCCAGGCGGAGTGCGGAGGCGCCATGGCGGGCAGGATGGCCAACGCCCTATGGTTTGAGGGCTCTTTCGTGGATACCCTAAAGGGATGGCAGTCCGGGTGGTTTTATATCACCGAGCCATGCGATCCGGAATGGACCGCTGCCCCCGAGTTCCAATCCGGACCCCCCACGCGGCTTGTGTCCTGGAAAGAGACGGGCCTATCATGAGCTGACGAAAAAGAGGTGGCCAGATTGCAAACATGCATCCAGTCCCTGGTGAACAAGCCAATCCAGCTAGTTAATGTAATCCAGGTCATGCTCGTCCGCCGGATCCTCCCGTGCCAACAACGGGATTTCAATCTGTGGGAGTTCGACCTGGCGCAGCACCAAACCCTCAGCAGGCTCTTCGACACAACGTACGAGGACGCCTGGAAGATGCTATTCAAGGGCGCTGAGGCTCCCGCATCCGCCTCCGAGGACCGCGGATACAGCTTGCAGCGTCATGCTAGCAAGGTATGCCATTTACACCTTTTACACGATGTTAAACTTTTTTCATAGATTGACTCTGTGCGGGATCTAAACTCCCCTACCTTTGACAGGCTTGGCGGGCGAGAGCCAAACCAATTAACTGTCCGGCTCCGCTGCCCGAAGACCCAGCCCCAGCTCTACTGGTGAAGCTACTGGCTCCGGCACCTTATGTGGTGCCGGAAAAGAAGGCCAAGAAGAAGAAGACCACGGGGACTCAAAAGAGTACTCGTAATGTGGTGCTGTCAGACTCGTCATCCGACAAGTCAGAGATGCCCTCTTCCCGTGAAAACGAGGAGGAGGAAGAAGAAACCTCTCCCCCTCCAGCGGGGGGAGGAAAGAAAAGGAAGGCCGCCCCAGAGGGGGGGGCGAAGGGTCCAAGAAGAGGAAAACCCCTCTGCCGGACTACGCCCCCGACACCGACAAGGGCGAAGAGGAGTGGCCGGATAGGGCCAAGCGTCCGGCGAAATCGTAAGTGTTCAGATACCAAAGTAACTCATGATATTCCTTTTGTTGCACAACTTTCCCTAACATCGAATATAATCATGCAGCCCGCCCCGGGCCGAACTCAACGAGTCGTCGAGTGGGTCCCTGGATTCATCGGATGTGAACTCTGTTCCGCCCGCTGTCTCCCCCCGCACTGCGGATGACGCTGAAGTGGCGTTGCAATGAGCTCCGGGGCAGGAGGAGGTGGTCCTGGAGGAGCCGCAAGGCGACCTCCCGGGCCCCAGGAGTGAAGGGGACAAGACCCCCCAGGGCTCCAAGTCCGGCTTTAAGCCGGACACCGTGCCGGAATCTTCAACAATTCCGGACCACGGCAGGCGAACTCCTTCCAAGAGGAGCAAGCCTTCTGAGCCGACAGCCTCCGTCCAACCGGAGGCGCCAGACAATCTGCTGGAGGTGCTTGAAGGCGCCTCCATCGACGAGGAGCACCGTACTATTATGAGTACGGTGATCTAGAAGGTTCAGTCCGCCAAGAGCGGGCTGAGTGAAGCTTGTGCTAGCCTTCTAACAGGCTTCGAGGTAAGTAAAAATATGTAAAAATATTACCGCATAGACAGTAGCCCCTGATGCTCTGTTTGGCGTTCGGAAAGAAAAGTCGAATAGAGGATCTATTAAATTTCGCAGGAGTCTAATAATAAAGAGTCAATATGCGTATGCAGGCTTCGCTGCTAGCCACCGCCGCACTGACTGCGAAGGTGGGTACCCTGAAGCAGGGGCTCGAGCGGTCCGAGCAAGAGCTCGGCCATGCCAAGCGGCAGCTCGAGGAGAAACAAGGTAAAAAATACCTTATAAAAAGGTCCCTATAGAGAGGCGTGATTGCAAAAAATAACAGGATTGTAGTGCTTATTGTAGGGGCCACGACTGAGGTGGCGACCCTCAAGCAGGCGCTATCTGAGGCCGAAAAGAAAACAGCCGCGGAGCGCATCGAGCGAGAGAAACTTGGGACTCAAGTCGGCGAGGTGCAGCAAGAGCTTCAGGCTCTCATGGAAAAACATGAGAGTTTGGAGCTTGAGTCAAAGAGCCAAGCATCCGAGCTCGCGACGGCCCTTGAGACTGCCAAGTCTGCCAAGGCCGAAGCCCAAAAGGCCCTCCGAGAGTTGGAGGATATGAAGAAGATAGCAGCGGGTAAGGCATTCTTTATGCAAAGCAGAAATATAAAAAGTAAACTACTTGTTACTTACCCGAATCCAGAGTTCTCCAGGGGCATTCGCAGATCTTCCCCGCAGCGTATCCGATGCCGCCGCATTCTACTGAGCTAAAGAGGGCAGCTCGACGGAGAAGGTGTTCTGGTCTCAGTATGCTGAGGCCGGACACCCTGTGCCCTTGAGCGACCAGCTGAAACAGCTGGTCGAACTCCACAAGGCGGCCGAACAGGCCATGAAGGGCTTCATAGTTCGGCTGTGGCTCGGAGAGGCCCTGCCTGGGAGCTACTTCGGGCTGGTATGGCGGCTGGTGGAGGCCTGTCCAAGGCTCGAGGTCGTCAAGCGCTCCGTCTGCATCGAAGGTGCCCGTAGGGCCCTTGCCCATGTAAAGGTGCACTGGGGTAAGCTAGACGGTGAGAAGCTTGTGAAGGACGGGCCGCCACCGGGGAAGGAGCATCGCAAGCCCGAGAACTATTACAAGGATGTTCTTGCGGGTGCCTGCCTTGTGGCAGATGAATGTACCAAGGATGTAATTTTTGAATAAACTCGCTCGTTTTTATCCTGTGTGCTGAAAACTTGTTCATAGGCGCTTAAGCAATGCTTGTTGAACTTAAAATATTATTTCTATGCGACCGTTTATCAAAAAATTGAGAGATGGCCAGTCGTCGGCTTCTTCCCCCATGCCACTAGTGCTGGGGTGTTCGGGGATAAACCTGAGCACTCTTTTTCCCATAGTTGGGTCCTTCGAGGGAGGCGCTCAGCACAACGAACCAGGCAATCGGACTATAATGCTTGAACACTCTCACTTAGCCATAGAACTTTAAGTTTTAAATATCGGCGAAGCCCCTAGTTCGGAAGACCGAGTTCGGGGCGCTATCCACGCCTTGGCTGGGGTTATCCAGCTCCTCGCTCGAAGCGGCGTAAGCCTTTAGGGACTCGAAAAACCTCTCGAACAGCGACCGTTCTCTCGCCTCATCATGACAGTCAGTTTTAGCTTTCTCCACTGAGGTGCTTAACCCAGCTCAACCGGGGCACAATCGCAGTGGTTCTCCTAGTGCTACCTTAGCCGATACAGCAGAACGTAAGGCACCAAAACATAGGAGCCGGGCAAACCCAACTATTGACCCAAATCATGATTCGGAGCCGATGCATATAGTGCTATAAGTTCGGGGTGCCGCACTTGTGAAAGTGTACGGACATCTCACGCCATATTGAAGGGTACTGAAGCCCCTAGCGTACTTGCCGTACCATAGTGTATGGGTGCAACATGTCATTAATGAACATATATATGAAAAGAGTACTGCCAAAAATAGACAAAAAGCTAAGCATTGTTTATGGAGAGGATGTTTATCAAAGCCGAACGATACAAATAGTGCGGTAAGCAAAAGATATTGGACTATTCAGTATGTCCTGACCAGGGAAAGGCCGCGGAATTTTATTTAAAATAGGTATACCGCTCGTAACAGAGACCACCTGGGGATTCCATAATGTGGCATGGCTTGTCTGCCTCCCTGGATCTTGCATTGTTTGTGCGGCAGTCGAATTGCCGAACAGGTCGTCCGAAGTATGGAATCCTGAAAGTAAGAAAAGAAAAAGAATCCGGCAGCCCCTGGTACGTTTTAAGCCGTATTTTGGGTGTGCCGTTATTGTGCCCATGGTATTTCGAGGGCATAGTTATGTACGCGAGGTACTGGTTTTGCTAGGTTGCGAAAGCTGGGGTTGGAGCCGCATTGCTACGCTTGCTCAGAGTGTGCCAGGCGGTCCTGCTGTAGGTTACTCCGGGCGCACTTGGCAGTGTCTGGCTTTTTAATGGCCGGACTGGGGAATTGTCGAAGAAGGCTACTTTGTACCTCCGCTGCGAGAGCCACAGTATGCTCCTCCGTACGGAGGGAGCGTTCGGTGTTTCTGTTGACTGTGATTACTCCTCGAGGGCCTGTCATCTTGAGTTTGAGATATGCGTAGTGCGGCACCGCATTGAATTTTGCAAATGTGGTTCGTCCAAGCAGGGCGTGATAGCCACTGCGAAAGGGGACTATATCGAAGATTAACTCTTCGCTTCAGAAATTATCCGGGGATCTGAAGACCACGTCAAGTGTTACTGAGCTTGTATAGTTGGCTTCTAAACCTGGTATGACGCCTTTAAAGGTCGTTCTTGTGGGTTTGATCCTTGAGGGTTCTATGCCCATTTTCCGCACTGTGTCCTGATAAAGCAGGTTCAGGCTACTGCCGCCGTCCATGAGGACTCTTGTGAGGTGAAATCCGTCGATGATTGGGTCGAGAACCAATGCGGCGGAGCCGCCATGACGGATGCTAGTGGGATGGTCCCTTCGATCAAAGGTGATCGGGTAGGAGAACCATGGGTTGAACTTTGGGGCAACTGGCTCCATCGCGTATACGTCCCGCAGCGCACGCTTCCGCTCCCGCTTGGGAATGTGGGTTGTGTATATCATGTTCATCGTCCGCACTTGTGGGGGAAAACCCTTTTGTCCATTGTTGTTCGGCGGCTTGGGCTCCTCGTCGTCGCTTTGCAGCCCCTTGTCTCTGTTTTCGGCTCTTAATTTGCCTACCTGCTTGAACACCCAACAATCCCTGTTAGTGTGATTAGCTGGCTTTTCGGGGATGCCATGTATCTCGCACAAGCGATCGAGTATTCGGTCCAAACTGGACGGGCCCTGAGTATTCTTTTTGAATGGCTTTTTCCGCTGACCGGATTTGTAGCCTCTGAATCCGGCATTGACTGCCGTGTCTTCATTGCTATCGCTGTTAATGCGGCGTTTTTGTTTGTTCCAACGTGTCCTGCCACTTTTGTCCTTGGTATCCGAATTACCAGGGTTCTTTGATAAGTTGTTGCTGCGAGCTAGCCAGCTGTCTTCTCCCGCGCAAAAGCGGGTCATGAGTGTCGTGAGGGCTGCCATGGATTTCGGCTTTTCCTGTCCCAGGTGTCGAGCAAGCCACTCGTCGCAGATGTTATGCTTGAAGGCTACTAGGGCCTCTGCGTCCGGACAGTCGACTATCTGGTTTTTCTTTGTTAGGAACCGTGTCCAGAATTGTCTGGCTGATTCTTCTGGCTGCTGAATTATGTGGCTTAAGTCGTCGGCATCCGGCGGCCGCACGTAAGTGCCCTGGAAGTTATCGAGGAATGCGGCTTCCAGGTCCTCCCAAGAACCGATTGAGTCTGTTGGCAAGCTGTTAAGCCAATGCCGGGCCGGTCCTTTAAGTTTGAGGGGGAGGTACTTGATGGCGTGTAGATCATCGCCGCGTGCCATGTGGATGTGAAGGAGATAGTCCTCAATCCATACCGCCGGGTCTGTGGTGCCATCGTATGATTCGATGTTTACGGGTTTGAAGCCCTCTGGGATTTTATGATCCATTACTTCATTCGTGAAGCATAGCGGGTGTGCGACGCCTCTGTACTGGGATATATCACGACGCAGCTCGGAAGAGCTATGTCTGTTGTGTTCGGCCCGGCCGGATTTGTTGTATCCGGAGTGAAGATCATTGTCACATGCCGTAGGGCGCCTGCGCGATCCGTAGATCGATCTTGTCAGTCTTGCCTTATCCTCCAGTATGTCTCGCCGGTCGGGTGCATTTTCCCGTGCCTTAGTTGTGCGGCGTCGGGGCATGGCTTGGGTGGAGGGCTGAGAGGCCTCTCTGTCGCGGCCACGGGGTGGCTGGTCTGCCATGTCATGCGCTAGTGATGTAGGTGCTTCCTCCTTTGATCGGGGTAGCGGCCTGCGCTTCGGGTAACTCTTGGAGGGGCGTTCGAGTTCATACTCTTCGGCCGCAAGGACTTTAGTCCATCTGTTAGCTAGCAAATCTTGGGCAGCTCTAAGCTGTTGCTGTTTTTTCTTGAGGCTACTTGCCGTGGCTAAAAGCCTGCGTTTAAAATGCTCTTGTTCGGCAGGGTCTGATGGTATGACGAATTCGTCGTCATCGAGGCTGGCCTCGTCTTTGGAGGGAGGCGTATAGTTATCGTCCTCGACCTCTCGGTCTGCCACTTTCTCATGAGGGCTGGCTTCTCCATCTTCCTGTGCCGAATCTTGTTGAGGTGGGTGTTCTTCGGCGCTGTCCGGGGTAGTATTATCTCCCGTGCCGGAATCACCGTTTTTGCTTTGGCGGGATTTAGAGCGGCGCCGCTGACACCGACGCTTTGGCTGTTTCTTGGGGGCGTCGTCCCCCATTGTTCCATCGCCATCTCCGTCTTTTGGAGTATCCACCATGTATATGTCATATGACGAGGTGGCCTTCCAGCGCCCTACAGGTGCTGGTTCCTGTTTGTCTCCTATATCGTCGTCCATGCCGTCGATGTCTACGGAGCCGAAGTCAAGTATGTCGGTTAAATCATCGACAGTGGCTACAAAGTGGGTGGTGGGTGGGTTTTGAATTTCCTCACCGTCCGTATCCCACCTTTGCTGACCATAGAACGGCCAGGGCTCTCCTGATAAAGAGAGAGAATTAAGAGAATTCAGGATGTCGCCAAAAGGCGAATGCTGAAAGATGTCCGCTGCGGTGAACTCCATTACCGGCGCCCAATCGGATTTGATTGGCAGGGGCACGGGGGGCTCGGAGTTCGGAGAGGAATCCGGCTCCTCAGAGTCATGGGCCATGCGGAGTGCGGGGCTGGAGTTCGGCTCGATCGCCTCTGAGATCGCAGCCCCTGAGGCAGCGTCCAACCGCTGATCCTCGATCGGCGCAGTAGGTTTCGAATCAATGGTCGAAACCGATGCGTGTGCGGCCTCCAAGGCGCTGTTCGGCGGCAGAGCTATATCATGCCCATCGAGACAGTGCGGCACGCTTGGCTGTGGCTCGAATCCGTCGAAGATCAAGTCTCCGCGGATGTCAGCCGTGTAGTTTAGGCTTCCAAACCTGACCTGATGGCCAGGGCGTAGCTTTTGATCTACTCAAGGTGGCCAAGCGAATTGGCCCGCAGTGCGAAGCCGCCGAAGACGAAGATTTGTCCGGGGAGAAAAGTCTCACCCTGGACCGCACTGTTGGTGAAGATCGAAGGAGCTATCGGGCCTAAAGGCGACGACATAGTGGAACTCTCAATGAAAGCACCAATGTCGGTGTCAAAACCGGCAGATCTCGGGTAGGGGGTCCCGAACTGTGCGTCTAGGACGGATGGTAATAGGAGACAGGGGACACTTTGTTTTACCCAGGTTCGGGCCCTCTCGATGGAGGTAAAGCCCTACTCCTGCTTGATTAATATTGATGATATGGGTAGTACAAGAGTAGATCTACCACAAGATCAAGGAGGCTAAACCCTAGAAGCTAGCCTATGGTATGATTGTTGTGTACGGTGTTGATTCTGTCCTACGGACTACAACCCTCCGGGTTATATAGACACCGGATAGGGTTAGGGTTACACAGAGTCGGTTACAATGGTAGGAGATCTTTGAATATCGCATCGCCAAGCTTGCCTTCCACGCCAAGGAAAGTCCCTTCCGGACACGGGACGAAGTCTTCAATCTTGCATCTTCATAGTCCTGGAGTCCGGCTGAAGGTATTGTCCGGCTACCCGAACACCCCCTAATCCAGGACTCCCTCAACATGCCCTGCAAAAACAAGTTAGACGTCCTCTACTTTGTTATTGCAATTTTTACGTGGCCGCTACGGGCTTCCGGCAAGAACGTTTCTTACCTACACATCAAAACCACAACGATTATTCATCAAGTGTGTTGTTTTAACCTTCAACAAGGGCATGGCATAGTCAAACTCGATTCAACTAAAGTTGGAGAAACAAACACCCGCTAGCCACCTGTGTGCGAAGCACGTCGGTAGAACTAGTCTCATGAACGCGGTCATGTAATGTCGGTCCCGATCGCTTCATCCAACAATACCACCGAATCAAAGTAAGACGTTGATGGTAAGAAGTATGACCATTATCACCCACAACTCTTTGTGTTCTACTCGTGCATATAACATCTACACATAGACCTGGCTCAGATGCCACTGTTGGGGAACGTAGTATTTCAAAAAAATTCCTACGATCACGCAAGATCTATCGAGGAGAAGCATAGAAACGAGTGGGTAGAGTGTGCCCACGTACCTTTGTAGACCGAAAGCGGAAGCGTTTAGCAACGCGGTTGTTGTAGTCGAACGTCTTCGCAATCCAACCGATCCAAGCACCGAACGTACGGAACCTCCGCGTTCAGTACACGTTCAACTCGATGATGTCCCTCGATCTCTTGATCCAGTTGAGGACGAGGAAGAGTTCCATCAGCACGATGGCGTGGCGACGGTGATGATGGATTTACTAGCGCAGGGCTTCGCCTAAGCACTACGACGGTATGACCGAGGTGTGTAACTGTGGAGGGGGGCACCAGACACGGCTAAGAGAAGACTTGGTGTGTCTTTGGGGTGCCCCTGCCCATGTATTTAAAGGAGGGAGGGAGAGAGGCCGGCCCACCTAGGGGCGCGCCAAGTGTAGGGAGTCCTACTAGGACTCCAAGTCCTAGTAGGATTCCCTTTCCTTTTCGGCGTAGGAAAGAAGGAAAGGTGGGAGAGGGACAAGGAAAGGGGGGCCACGCCCCCACCCCTTGTCCAATTCGGTTTGGGAAGGGGAGGAGGTGCGCGCCACCTCGTGGCCCTTCTTCCCTCTCTCCACTAAAGCCCAATAAGGCCCATTAACTTCCCCCGTCGAATTCCCGTAACTCTTCGGTACTCCGAAAAATACCCGAATCACTCGGAACCATTCCAAAGTCTGAATATAGCCTTCCAATATATCGATATTTACCTCTCGACCATTTCGAGACTCCTCGTCATGTCCGTAATCTCATCCGGGAATCTGAACAAACTTCGGTCATCAAATCACATAACTCATAATAAAAATCGTCATCGAACGTTAGGCGTGCGGACCCTACGGGTTCAAGAACTTTGTAGACATGACAGAGACACATCTCTGGTCAATAACCAATAGCGGAACCTGGATGCTCATATTGGCTCCTACATATTCTACGAATATCTTTATCAGTCAAACCGCATAAGAACATACGTTATTCCCTTTGTCATCGGTATGTTACTTGCTCGAGATTCAATCGTCGGTATCATTATACCTAGTTCAATCTCGTTATCGGAAAGTCTCTTTACTCTTTCCGTAATGCATCATCCCATAACTAACTCATTAGTCACATTGCTTGCAAGGCTTATAGTGATGTGCATTACTGAGAGGGCCCTGAGATACCTCTCCGATACGCAGAGTGACAAATCCTAATCTCGATCTTTGCAAACTCAACAAACACCATCGGAGACACCTGTATGCATCTTTTAATCACCTAGTTACGTTGTGACATTTGATAGAACACAAAGTGTTCCTCCGGTATTCGGGAGTTGCATAATCTCATAGTCAAAGGAATATGTATAAGTTATGACGAAAGCAATAGCAATAAAACTAAACGATCATAACGCCAAGCTAGCGGATGGGTCTTGTCCATCACATCGTTGTCTAATGATGTGATCCCGTTCATCAAATGACAACACATGTCTATGGTTAGGAAACTTAACCATCTTTGATTAACGAGCTAGTCAAGTAGAGGCATACTAGGGACACTCTATTTTGTCTATGTATTCACACACATACTAAGTTTCCGGTTAATACAATTATAGCATGAATAATAAACATTTATCATGATATAAGGAAATATAAATAACAACTTTATTATTGCCTCTAGGGCATATTTCCTTCAACTTCTCCGTTTATGGGAAGTCTTTTGATGATTGTTTAAGCAATCTTGAGCGAGTTTTGCAGAGATGTGAACAAACAAATCTTGTCTTGAATTGGGAGAAGTGACACTTTATGGTTAATGAAGGCATTGTCTTGGGTCATAAAATTTCTGAAAGAGGTATCGAAGTGGACCAAGCTAAGGTTGATGCAATTGAGCAAATTCCATGTCCTAAAGATATAAAATGTATTCATACTTTCTTAGGTCATGCTGGTTTCTACATGAGATTTATTAAAGACTTCTCTAAAATTTCTAGGCCTCTCACGAATCTTTTGCAAAAGGATATTCCTTTTGTTTTGATGATGATCATTTAGAAGCCTTTGAAACACTCAAGAAAGCCTTAACTTCTGCACCTATTGTTCAACCACCTGATTGGAACCTTCCTTTTGAAATTATGTGTGATGCTAGTGATTATGCTGTTGGTGCTGTTATAGGACAAAGAGTTGATAAGAAACTGAATGTTATTCATTATGCTAGTAAAACTCTAGACAATGCTCAAAGAAATTATGCTACTACTGAAAAAGAATTCTTAGCAATGGTGTTTGCTTGTGACAAATTTAGACCTTATATTGTTGATTCCAATGTAACTGTTCACATAGACCATGCTGCTATTGAATATCTTATGGAAAAGAAAGATGCTAAACCTAGACTTATTCGATGGGTTCTCTTGTTACAAGAATTTAATTTACATATCAGTGATAGAAAAGGAGCTGAGAACCCAGTAGCTAAAATTTGTCTAGGCTTGAAAATTTGCCTGATGACCCACTACCTATTGATGATAGTTTTCCTAATGAGTAGTTAGCTACAATAAATGTTGCTCACAGTACTCCTTGGTATGCTGATTATGCTAATTACATTGTTGCCAAATATTTACCACCTAGCTTTACTTACCAACAAAAGAAAAAATTCTTCTATGATTTAAGACATTACTTTTGGGATGATCCACATCTTTATAAAGAAGGAGTAGATGGTATTATTAGACATTGTGTAACTGAGCATGAATAGGGACAAATCCTACGTAAATGTCACTCGGAAGCTTATGGAGGGCATCATGATGGAGATAGAACTCCTCACAAGGTATTGCAATCTGGATTTTATTGGCCTACTCTCTTCAAGGATGCCCGTAAGTTCCTCTTATCTTGTGATGAATGCCAAATAATAAGTAATATCGGTAACCGTCAAGAAATGCCTATGAATTATTCACTTGCTGTTGAACCATTTGATGTTTGGGGATTTGATTACATGGGACCTTTTCGTTCCTCTAATGGGTATACACATATTTTGGTTGCTGTTGATTATGTTACTAAATGGGTAGAAGCTATTCCATCCAGTAGTGCTGATCACAACACCTCTATTAAAACGCTTAAGGAAGTTATTTTCCCAAGGTTTGGAGTCCCTAGATATTTGATGACTGATGGTGGTTCACACTTTATTCATGGTGCTTTCCGTAAAATGCTTGCCAAGTATGATGTTAACCATAGAATTGCATCACCTTATCATCCTCAGTATAGTGGGCAAGTTGAACTTAGCAATAGGGAAATAAAATTAATTTTGCAAAAGACTGTCAATAGGTCCAGGAAGAATTGGTCTAAGAAATTAGATGATGCACTTTGGGCTTATAGAACAACATATAAATATCCTATGGGTATGTCACCATATAAAATGGTTTATGGAAAAGCTTGTCATTTGCCTCTTGAGTTAGAACCTAAAGCATACCGGGCCATCAAAGAGCTCAATTATGATTTCAAACTTGCTGGTGAAAAGAGGTTATTTGATATTAGCTCTTTAGATGAATGGAGAACCCAAGCTTATGAAAATGCAAAATTATTCAAAGAAAAAGTTTAAAGATGGCATGACAAAAGAATCCAAAAGCGTGAGTTCAAAGTTGGAGAATATGTTCTTTTGTACAACTCTTGTTTTAGATTCTTTGCAGGAAAACTCCTCCCAAAATGGGAAGTCCCCTATGTTATCGAGGAGGTTTAATGGTCTGGAACCATCAAAATAAATAATTCCGGAGGTACTAACTCGAAGGTTGTCAATGTGCAACAAATAAAGCATTATATCTCAAGTACGCCCATTAATGTTCAAAGTAGTATTATCCAAACTTTGGCACTAGAAGAACACATAAAAGAGTCCTTCCGGAACACTCCAGAATCGTGAAAATAAGGAGTTACGTGATACGGTAAGTAAACGAACTCTGAAAAATCCGCAAAAATATTTTTTATCAGTTTTGGAATATTTGAAAGTTTAGGAAACAAATAAACTTCTCGGAAGCGTCCCTTGGTGGGCACAAGACACCAGGGCGCGCCAGGCTTGCCTGGGGACACATTCCGTCTCCATTTTTATTCCGTATGCTTGTCCTCAAAGATAAAAAATCTATATATACTTCTCGAACCTGTTGATCACCGCATCACGGAAAAATCCTCGGTTCTCTTTTATTGCTGTTTTCTGTCAGATCTGTTGAGCCAGGCATCATGTCTTCTTCTTCCTCCAATAACGTGGAAGAGGATGCTTGGTTGATGAAGATCGAGCTAAAGAGAGAAGAGCCAGCGGAAGCCGTCGGAAGGTATGAGAGTAAGGAGGTTACCGTAGATCAGCCTCCAGTCTTCGAACAAGCACTGCCAGCCAAGGAGGAAGAGGAAGATATCCTTAAACCTTACCTTACTCACCTTACTCCTGCTGATATTGAAGCTTTTCGCATCATTGAAATTGTCCACATACAAAATAAGTATCTCACTCGTGAGAATATTCTACATCAAGAGCATATCACCCACCTTTAGAGCGTCATCCGTCGATTGGAGAATCTCTTGATCCTTAAGGATAGGATTGCTTCATCACCACCATCATCTTCCTCATCACCAAAGGAGAACTAAGTATCGGGTATGGGCACTCCCCTTGGCTTCCGCCAAGCTTGGGGGATGTGCCCCGGTATTGTATCTTCCCACTATCTTTTTTCTTTTACTTATTTTTGTTCAATCTTTTGCTTTAGGTGAATAAGAGTTTAGTTCGACCCGTTCTTCTTTGATAGTTTGCTTAGTGACCTATCCTTGTAATAATGTGCAAGTTATATAATAAAGTTTAGTTTGAGTTTTTTATTTCTTTACTTTCATGTTGCAAATAAAAGAAAGGAAATAAATAAAGAAAATGTCATATACTAATCTTCTGGTAGGTGATGACACCACATAAGGAAAAGTATAAGTAGAAAATTTTATTAGAGATTGACAAACATAGCATTAGTCAATGATGCAACTCATGAAAGAATTAATAAGGGAAGAGAAGATTCACATATAAATACACTATCCTAGAAATCTTTTGTGACTGTGAGCCCTCATCAAAATATTATATGCCAAAATTGTTGACGTTGGACAAGGAAGACAACTTAATGGTTTATGTTTGTTTATATTCACATAGAAGTCATATTGTGATAGATCCTTTAACATGTGCTGCTTGCCCCCTATTGAAAGCATAAGTGCTCCCTAGGAGGTTTTAGTAATTAATGTCAACATATCTCTTGTTGGACTAATGTTTCATCTAGTATATTTCAGATAAGTTCAACAAATGGAGTGGCGTGGACAAGACTCTACATTTTCATTTTAGTGATCCAAGATCACATTGAGTGCATAGGAAAGCCAATACTATTAAAAGGGGATGAGGTGTTGCTTAATGGCTTGCTTGCTCAAACTGCTTAGTGATATTCTCCAAAACCCTCAACCACTTTCTCATATCCACATATGTCCCAAACCAAAAGTCAAACTCGGCCCCACCTATTTGATCTATCCAGCACCACCGAGTTCACTTGACATAGCCACTGCCAGAAACCCTAATCAATTCGGTCTCACCAAGATGGGCTTGCAAAATCTCTGTTACCTGTTGTAATTATTTCGGTCCCACCAAGATAAGCAATCGGTCCCACTGAGTTTGCCTGACCAACTCTCTGTTTTGCTTATTACCAAAATCGGTCCCACCAAGTTTGTGTAATCGGTCATACCGAGATGAGGTTTTACCCTAACCCTAGCACATCGGTCCCACCGATTTGATCATATCGGTCCCATCAAAATGCCTAACGGTCACATTTATGAACTAAATCGGTCTGACCGAGTTTGGTAAATTGTGTGTAACAGTTAGATTTTGTGTGGAGGCTATAAATACACCTCCACCCACTCTTCATTCATGGAGAGAGCCACCAGAATGTGCCTGCACTTCCAACATTCATTTTCTAAGAGAGAACCACCTACTCATGTGTTGAGACCAAGATATTCCATTCCAACCATATGAATCTTGATCTCTAGCCTTCTCTAAGTTGCTTTCCACTCAAATAATCTTTCCACCAAATCCAAATCAGTGAGAGAGAGTTGAGTGTTCGGAAGACTATCATTTGAAGCACAAGAGCAAGGAGTTCATCATCAACACACCATCTATTACCTTTTGGAGAGTGGTGTCTCCTAGATTGGTTAGGTGTCATGTGGGATCCTCCGACAAGATTGTGGAGTTGAACCAAGGAGTTTGTACGGGCAAGGAAATCGCCTACTTCGTGAAGATCTACCCTAGTGAGGTAAGTCCTTCGTGGGTGATGGCCATGGTGGGATATACAAGGTTGCTTCTTCGTGGACCCTTTGTGGGTGGAGCCCTCCGTGGACTCGCGCAACCGTTACCCGTCGTGGGTTGAATTCTCCATCAACGTGGATGTACGATAGCACCACCTATCGGAACCTCGCCAAAAATCTCCGTGTGTCCAATTACATTTGCACACTACAATCCCGTCCCTTTACTTTCTTGCAAATTGCATGCTTTACTTTCCGCTGCTCATATACTCTTGCCATGCTTGCTTGAATGTATTGTGAATGTTTAAACTTGTGCTAAAACTCCACCTTAACTTGAAGAAATTAAAAACTGCTACGTTTCTTTGTTAAGAGTCTATTCACCCCCCTCTAGACCCCTATTCTCGATCCTTTCAATTGGTATCAGAGCTTTGGTCTCCATTGCTTTGGTTTAAACACCTTTGGAGGAAGATGGATGAGTCTATGTTGGGGAGTCTTAGACGTAGAGTGCCTATACTTGATGGAGAGTTCTTTCATGAGTGTAAAATTGAGATTCTTGAGATTTTCAATGAATATCACTTGAACAAGTACATTACTACTCCTTATGCTCGCCTTGTTAACCCCTTGCATCCTACCCTTGATGAGTCTATTGACATGATCCGTAATCTTAGAACTGTCAATTTAATCACTAGAGGATTACCTAGAAACTTGTTTGCTAGCTTGCCTGCTCTTGATTGTGCCTACACCATATGGATATTTCTTGAGGAACGATTTCCAAACTATTCCTTGCAAAACTTGGATGAAATTCTTCATAAGTCTATTGCTTTGAGTAAGATGAGTTCCAATGATCCCAAATCTGGTGTTTGTCTATTTGAGCTTACTAATCTCATGCGTGCCAAAGGAGATGTTGGAATCATTACCAATATCATCTCCGAAGCCATTAGAATTCATAAAGATGACTATTGTGACGAGCATTTATCTAATGAATTACCCTCTCTAGGAATTGATCCATCACAAGACGATGTTGAACATGGATACTATGATGAGGATGATGATAGTGACTTTGATCTCGATGAGTCTATGAGACACTTTGGTCTTATGGCTAATCTTCGCGGCTACATGGCTGGAGGAAAGGAATGGGTTCTTGATAGTGGATGTACCGATCACATGACCTGAGACAAGGATATGTTTCGTAAGCTTGCTGAAAACGACGGCCCTCGAAAGTATGTCACTTTGGGTGACAACTCTAAGGGTAAGGTGGTTGGCCTTGGTAAGGTGGCCATCTCACGTGATAACTCCATACAAAATGTTATGCTCGTTGAATCTCTTGGATACAATTTACTTTCCGTATCTAGACTTGCTGACTTTGGTTTCAATGTCCTGTTTACCGAAGTAGATTGCCAAGTGTTTCATAGAGATAACCACAATATGGTCTTTACCGGTATACGTAGAGGTGATCTCTACATTGTTGATTTCACTAAAAAGGCTCAACCTAGAATTTGCTTAATTTCTAAATCTTCTAAAGGTTGGGCGTGGCATAGAAGGTTAGGTCATGTGGGCATGCGAAATCTTGATAAGCTTATTACTGGTGATCATATCCTTGGAGTGAAAGATGTTATATTTGACAAGGATAGATTGTGTAGTGCTTCTCAAGTAGGAAAACAAGTTGGAGGAAGTCATCCCGTGACGAACATCATGACCACGAGAAGACCACTCGAGCTACTTCATATGGATCTCTTTGGTCCCAATGCCTACAAAAGTCTCGATGGAAACTCATTTGGTCTAGTCATAGTTGATGATTTTTCAAGATTTACGTGGGCGTTCTTTATTGATGATAAATCACAGGTCCAAAAGATCTTCAAGAACTTCGCTAGGAAGGCCCTAAATCAGTTTGAAGTGAAGATCAAGAAGGTTCGAAGAGAGAACGGAACGGAGTTCAAGAACGCAAATGTGGATACCTTTCTTGACGAAGAAGGGACTTCACATGAGTTCTCGGCTATGTATACGCCTCAACGAAATGGAGTCGTTGAGAGGAAGAACCAGACTCTTATCGAGATGGCGATAACGATGCTTGATGAGTACAAGACTCCAAATCATTTTTGGGCGGAAGCGGTTGAGACAGCTTGTCATGCAACAAATCGCTTATATCTTCACAGGCTACTCGACAAAACGGCATACGAGCTTCTCACCAGTAACAAACCCCAAGTTGGATACTTTCGGGTATTCGGCTCAAAGTGCTACATTCTTGACAAGCATCGTCGTTCTAAATTTGCTCCTAAATCTCATGAGGGTTTCCTACTTGGTTATGGCTCAAACTCTCACACTTACCGTGTCTACAACAATTTCACCCGAAAGGTTGAAGAGACCGTAGATGTGAAGTTTGATGAGTCTAATGGCTCGCAAGTAGAGCAATTGCCAATTGATGTAGGAGACAAAGACTCTTCGAAAGCTATCCAAGACTTGTTTATTGGCAAGATCCTTCCAACGGAGGTGAAGGAAAGTACCTCATCCGTCCAAGTGGAAGCTTCTATGTCACGTCAAGGTGAACTAAGAGTCACCAGTGCGCGTCGGTCCTAAACAAACATTCTTTTACCCCTTTCCGCGATGACATTTGGAACTGTCGCCAAGTGAGTGTGGGAAATAGGGGGGTCCTTCCCACACGACCCAGATACCATCGGGGATATGCCTTCCTGGCACACATGTTCGGCAAAATGAGGTCGTGTGCGACCAGCGAGCACTCAGATATGGAAATGCGTATAGTAGAGCTAAAAAAATACAATTATACGGTGAAATTGTTTTCGATCGCAAGTGCATCCCACATAGTCAGTCCCCGCTAAATGTTTCTGTTTGTATGCACATCCCACACAGTCGCTCCAAGGAAAAAATTTCCATTCACAGGTACATCACACACAATTTTTCCCGTTAAATCGTTTGCGTTTTTGAATGTAGCACACACGGTCCATAGAAGAAACTATGTGGCAAAGGCTGTCCATGACACACAGTTTTTATGTGGTAAACGTTTGCGCAAGGTGGCCTAACGCAAACAGTTTTCAAGAGAAAGTCGTGTGTGATTGTTCATTGATCCAACACGGTTTATTCCTAGAAACTGTGTGCGTTGGCTGAGGCCATCGCCCATGGTATTTTTCAACAACCGTTTGCAATATCACAACCCAATTAGCAGGCTAATTCGCCATTAGCAGGCTAATTGCCCTATTATTAATAATCCATTTATTAATCTAATTGACATTCATATTAAGCACACAATATACTTCATTTCCATATTAAGGAAGCATAATTTCATAATTGAAATACATCAGAGTACAGCATGATATAGCTTCAGCACTCAGCTACCCCATTACACAACTGCACCAGCAGCAAGTTCCACATGCAACATGTAGAACCTTTTGAAATTAGCATCATAGACGGTATATAGACAGATGCATCTCATCTGGAAAACTGCTGAAGTGGAAGGCGAATATTGAGCCTTCATTCATGTTGAAGGTATTTGCAACTTTAGGCCAATGCATGTGGATGATTGACCATCCGTCCATCGACCTCTTCAGGAACACTTCAATATTGAACCGTGGGTGTTGTATGAAAACCTTCCTCGCCTCCTGACCATAGAGGTGGTTTGAGAGGTAATCATTAGTGAACTGCTTTGGAAAGGCCTAAAAACAAGGATGTGCATAAATATCTTCTCTATATTGGAAATGGGGCAAAGGAATAAAAGGCAAGGTATAATAGTTAGTACCATCTTGTAGTGAACTGATGTCTTCTTCATTATGCAGACAAAGATCTTGTCGTTTTTTGTCCCTAATTTCTTTATCCTAACAATCTTTCCGAGTTTCTTGATTTGATTGATATTCATGGACAACTCATTTCCCCATATGCAAAAGGGTCGAACAGTGGGTCAAAACCTCTGACAGTAGGACCTACATGTGCAAGACCAAATTGTTAAAAACCAAAATATTAGAGTGGTTCCTACAATTGCACAATAATGTGCTATTAGACAACAGACCATGCATGTGCTAACCTCGATTGTAAACCTCAATGCTTCCCATTGTTTCCCTGCACCACATATACGGTAGTTAGTCATCAGGTTAAGTAAGGGTTCGCATGCTATCAGTAAAATATGTTGACGAAAAATAAGCACATTGCAGATTCATCAGATTAATTGAAGCCACACAGAAAACCCATTTACCTAAACCAAGCATGATTAAGAACTAGGAAATATACCACTTGTATATGTTTCTCATGTATTAAGTGCAACCAAATTTGATTTATTCCTCACATGCATAACAATACAAAATTCTACCCACGACAATTGGACATCGCATTGCAGAATTGAACCAAGCAGTTAAGTAAACACCACAACAAATGAACCAAACATTAACTGAGTGCCACATTGCACAATATAACATTGAACCAAGCAGTTAACTAAACACCACAACAAATGAACCAAACATTAACTGAGCACCACATTGCACAATATAACATACTCCTAATAGAAGATCAGAGAGTTAACCAAACAGTTAACTATAGCCAATTCTAGCAATTGTATTTGTTTCTCATGTATTTACTACAGCCAAATTCAATTTATTCCTCACATGGTATACAATAACAGAATGCACCCACAATTTTGTAAGGATAATTTCGATTTATTTCTCACATGGAAGACAATACAAAATTGCAGCCTGAAGAATGGAACATCACATTTGTAGATTGAACCAAACAGTTAACTAAAGATGACAACTAATTAACAAAACAGTTGATAAGTGAGCACCATACTTCACGACATATAGAACATATATATACACTAGAACAGCATATTGCGTGGTGAAATTAGATAGCACAATTCACTAGATTTTTTGAAGGAAAGGCAGGAGCAGGACACACAATGGGTAAACCGAGCATGCTTAACCAGCGTAGCTAGCAATTGGCAAGGTGCTCCTCCAAGAATTGGGGTCGGCATGAATGGCAACCATCACGACCTCATCCGCACGTGCGACCGCGATTTGCTTCTCCGCTGCCAAATGCTCCTTGAGGTCCTGGCTATACTGCGTGCACCATGTCTTAGGCCGGCGCTTATTTGGTGGAGGGGTCGGTGATTTGGGTGGAAGGTGTCGCGCTCGCGCCGGCGGTCGGGGCATGTGGGATGTGGAAGGAGGAGGAGGATGGGGGTCGGGTGTGGATTACCTACCTGGATAGAGGAGGCCGAGCAGCGTGAAGGAGGGTCGCCGGTAAGAGGCGGCGACGCTGCAAGCAAGAAGTGAAGGTTTCAACTTGGAAAGGAAGGCGGAAAGAGGAGAAATGTGGCTTTTGGTAAGGGGAAGGGGACGGGGAGGTAGATATTTCCGCGGAAGCCGAAAATTTGGAATCGCTTCAGCCAAAAGACTGGCAAGCAAAGTGTCATCAGACACGGTCCCTTATTCAGAACTGTGTACGATATGTGGACATCACAAAAGATTCAGATAGCTTAACCCGTGTGTGATGAGTTTGAAAGTCAAAAGTTTTGGTTCGAATTTCCATGGTTAAAGTGGTCATCCACGTCATGGCATAATTTGGGTACACAAAGGAGACTACAGCACACCCACACTTCTTAATCGAGCAAGTTCAGCAATTAAACAGAGCTAGCTGACCTAAACATTACTCTAACAAATTAAAGAGTAACACTCTTAATTAAACAAAACATAGAGTACTACTACGGCTGGTGCTCGTCGATCTCCGCTGCCGCCTCCATGCCCAACTCGCTCCCGACGGTCTCCTGGGGAAGGGGCTCCATGGCATCCATCGCACCATACTCGGCAAGCATCTCGCCATCCGCGTCCGCCATCTCTTTGGAAAAGGCCGCCACGAGCTGGGCGTGGGTGATACGTCTCCAACGTATCTATTATTTTTGATTGTTACATGCTATTATATTACCCATTTTGGATGTTTATGGGAAATTATTATACACTTTTATATTATTTTTGGGACTAACCTATTAACCGGAGGCCCAGCCCAAAATGCTGTTTTATTGCCTATTTCAGTGTTTCAAAGAGAAGGAATATCAAGTGGAGTCCAAACGGAATGAAACCTTAGGGAGAGTTATTTTCGGAACGGAAGCAACCCAGGAGACTTGGAGTAGACGTCAGGGATGCTTCGAGGAAGCCATGAGGCAGGGAGGCGCACCCTACCCCCTGGACGCGCTTCTTTCTCCTATATATGTCCATATATCCTAAAAACATCAAGGATCAGAATAGATCGGGAGTTCCACCGCCAGAAGCCTCCGTAGCCACCGAAAACCAATCTAGACCCGTTCCGGCACCTTGCCGGTGGCTATCTTCATCATCCTGGTGCTCTTCATGATGAGGAGGGAGTAGTTCACCCTCGGGGCTAAGGGTATGTACCAGTAGCTATGTGTTTGATCTCTTTCTCTCTCTCTCTCTCGTGTTCTTGATTCGCACGATCTTGATGTATCGCGAGCTTTGCTATTATAGTTGGATCTTATGATGTTTCTCCCCCTCTAGTCTCTTTTAGTGGATTGAGTTTTCCCTTTGAAGTTATCTTATCGGATTGAGTCTTTAAGGATTTGAGAACACTTGATGTATGTCTTGCATGTGCTTATCTGTGGTGACAATGGGATATCACGTGATCCACTCGATGTATGTTTTGGTGATCAACTTGCGAGTTCCGTGACCTCGTGAACTTATGCATAGGGGTTGGCAGACATTTTCGTCTTGACTCTCCGGTAGAAACTTTGGGGCACTCTTTGAAGTTCTTTGTGTTGGTCGAATAGATGAATCTGAGATTGTGTGATGCATATCGTATAATCATACCCACGGATACTTGAGGTGACATTGGAGTATCTAGGTGACATTAGGGTTTTGGTTATTCTAGTATGAACTCTAGGATAGATTGAACAGAAAGAATAGCTTTGTGTTGTTTTACTACGGACTCTTTAATAGATCGATCAGAAAGAATAACTTTGAGGTGGTTTCGTACCCTACAATAATCTCTTCGTTTGTTCTCCACTATTAGTGACTTTGGAGTGTCTCTTTGTTGCATGTTGAGGGATAGTTATATGATCCAATTATGTTATTATTGTTGAGAGAACTTGCACTAGTGAAAGTATGAACCCTAGGCCTTGTTTCCTAGCATTGCAATACCGTTTATGCTCACTTTTACCACTTGTTACCTTGCTGTTTTTATATTTTCATATTACAAAAACCATTATCTACTATCCATATTGCGCTTGTATCACCATTCTTCGCCGAACTAGTGCACCTATACAATATACCATTGTATTGGGTGTGTTGGGGACACAAGAGACTCTTTGTTATTTGGTTACAGGGTTGTTTGAGAAAGACCATCTTCATCCTATGCCTCCCACGGATTGATAAACCTTAGGTCATCCACTTGAGGGAAATTTGCTCCTTTCCTACAAACCTCTGCACTTGGAGGCCCAACAACGTCTTCAAGAAGAAGGTTGTGTAGTAGACATCAAGCTCTTTTCTGGTGCCATTGCCGGGGAGGTGAGTGCTTGAAGTTATATCTTTAGATCTTGCAATCAAATCTTTTTGTTTCTTATTTTATCACTAGTTTATTTCATAAAAGAAAAAAAAATGGAATTGACTTTGCCTCATTCGCTTCATCTTTTTAATATCTTTCGTGAGAATGATGGGAATGAAAATTGTGCTCAAGTGCTAGAAGAAGAAGCCTGTAAAATGTTTGGCACTAAATCTTTGAATCATGAGAATGATTGCAATGTTGTTAGTATGAATTCTTTGAATATCCATAGTACTAATGATGATTGCACTAGTCATGATGAAAATATCTCTTATAAGCATGTTAATTTTTGTGGAGTGCATAGAGTTTGCATGTACACACCAAATAGTGAAGATAGATTTTGCAAGAGGCATAAATATTTGGAAACTACATGGTTGCAAGAATAGCTAGATGTTTGTGCCGAAAATTTAAACTTTCTTAGCGGTACTTGTGAACTTTGCAATGAACGTGTTCATTTAAGTCTCCAATGAAAATTGTTTCATGATCGAATCGTGTCCAAGAATTGTGATGACTTGATTTCCCTTGCATATCATAATGAACTTAGTTTGCTTTTGGGTTATGAATAAATGAAACGTATAACTAAGGATCTTCCAGAATTTGTCCTTGATAAAGTTCTTGATTTTAATCTAGAAGAAATTTTTATGTATTATGCGGTGAATTGCATTGAAAATCCTTATATTGACAATTACATAAAGACAAGAAAAACAAATAGAAGATGAAGATAATACTAATGAAAGGGAAGAGACTTCCCAATATTCTCCTATTATTTCTTATGATGAATCAGGTAACGAGGAGGAGCCTCTTATTCAACCAATCTCATTAATAAGGAGCTCTGAAAAGAGGATAAAAACCACACATGATGTGAATAATAAAAAGAAAAGACGGAGAAGCAAAGGTAAAAATGTATCCCTCCCAAATAATGTTGCTCCTATTACTCATTGTGATGATGATAATTGTTATACTATTGGTGCTATCCGTACTATTAATGATGAGAGTGATTATGCTTATGATATGAAAAGGCCCAAGCTTGGGGATGCTATGTTTGATGAGAATGACAAGTTTGAAAATATATTTGCTGCAATTAATGTTTGTCCCAAGCTTGGGGATGCTATGTTTAATGAAGATGATATTTGCAGTCTCCCAAGTTTTGATATGCAAAATTATTATGATGATAGCATGCCTCCTACTTATAATGATTATATTGATGAAAGTGGGTTTGGAAGAGTGTCAACTTTATGAAGTAATGATCCCACTATTTTGGAGGATGTTGAATCTTATTGTGATTATTATGAAAGTGGATTTGGAGAGGTCATGACTTTATTTAGCAATGATTCCACTATCTTTGGAGAGGTTTCAATTGATTATGATGAGAACAAAGTTGCTACTTATGATGATTATTGTGATGACATGTATGCTATAAAAAGTAGTGATGATTATATTAAAACTTGTCATGATTATGATTACCCTTTTCCTGAATATTACTCTTTTAATGTGGAAACAATTTGTAGTATTCGAGTTTCTTATGATACTCCCACTATTTCGAATGAGAAGAATTTTGCCTATGTGGAGAGTAGTAAATTTTCTATGCTTGTAGATCACGAAAAGAATGCTTTAGGTGCTGGTTATATTGTTGAATTCATTCATGATGCTACTGAAATTTATTATGAGGGAGGAACATATGCTTGTAGGAATTGCAATAATATCAAGTTTCCTCTCTATGTGCTTAAAGTTTTGAAGTTATGCTTGTTTTGCCCTCCTATGCTAGTTATTATGGTTCCCACAAGTTGTTTGCTCACAAAATCCCTATGCATAGGAAGTGGGTTATGTCGGATCACGAGTTCCGACAAAACCCTTATGGTTCGAACACTTGGGTGCGTGCGAAGTTCTCCCCCCTATTGATCTGCGTCCTAACTTAGCCTAGATCTCACGAACTAACTCAACGAACTCGCAACACAAGGGACACAAGATTTATACTGGTTCGGGCCACCATTGTGGTGTAAGACCCTACTCTAGTGTGGTGGTGGTGGAGTGCCTCTTGGGCTGAGGATGAACAGTACAAAGGGAAGAATGGCCTCCTCAGGTTGAGGTGTTCTTCTGCTTGGTGCTCTTGTGTGGCTGAGGGTGATCTTGGATATCCCTCTATGGTGGTGGCTAGTCCTATTTATAGAGGACCTGGTCCTCTCCCCAAATATTTAGCGGGAAGGGAGCCAACAACGGCCAATTTGAAAGGGGACAGCTAGTACAAGCTATCCTGACAAAAGGTGGTCTTCGCCTGCCAAAGGCTCTGGTGGTGACGCCGCTCTGGGCTCCATGGTGACCTCCGTCTTGCCATCCTTCTGGTCTTGGTCTTGTTGCACCAATATGGAAACCTTTGCTTGTTGCCTCGTTACTCCGCGCCTGCGCTTTCCCCCTTAGCACCAAAGAGGAAAGAAGGACGTTGTGCGCGCTGGTGCCCGCCTGGTCTCGATCATCACGGGTTACGTCACGAGAACCTCGCGAGGTTTTCCCGACCTTGAGCCCTCTGCCCCTCACGAGTCGGCCTGATGAGGCTGCTCCCGAGGAGGTCTTGTGTCGTCCCCCTCGTGAGGCTTCGCCCCTCGCGAGGGTCTTGATTCCTTGTTGATGAAGATGGGTCGTACAGGCCAGCCAGCAAAGCCACGCCATGGGCCGCAGGCAGGCAAGTCTGGGGACCCCCATTCCCAGAATGCCGACAGTAGCCCCCAGGCCCAAGGCATGCTCGGGGTTGGCTTTGAGGCGAAGCCAAGGGCCAAGTGTGGAGCGCTGCAGGCCCCAATAGCATGCGGCCTCGGTCGACGCGTGGCGGTGGATTGGACGTGGGCGTCTCCGCTTCCCCATGCTGCCTCGGCAACTGCCAGATGTGACAAATCCCTGCGACATGCAAGGAAGACCATCATTACCTATGATCGTGGGGGTGCTGGTTGGCCTACTCCTGGTATAAATGGGAGGGGGCGGAGCCCCCGTCGCCCATCTTTCCTCTTCTGCTTCTTCTCCTTCCTTGCTCTTCTCCTGTCACCAATGGCGCCGTCAAGGAGGTTCACCGCCACGGAGAAGGGGAACGTCCCTTGCGAGGGGCCCGGCTCTCTGGTGCCCAAGCGTGGACGCGACTGTCCCCTCTAGCACACTACAACCCCCGCCGCGGCTCCACGCGGACGCGGTGGTGCCGATTCACGGGGCAGGGGTCGCTCCGGTTGTGGTGGTCCCATCAATGAGGGGAGGCGCGCCATGGTCGCGCGGCCTCCCCGGCCACGCTTCCACTCGGCGGAGATGCTATTTGAGTTCGTCGTCTAGTCGGAGAACCCGGCCGGCAACTGGCTTCAGCTCCCGTGCTTCCTTGCCGACGAGCTACCGGCCTCAGCTCCTGGCGGGCTTTGGCTGCAGGCGGACGGCTGCTGCAGCAGGGCTTCCTGGGTTGCGGTCGAGGTCTCCACCGCGGTCAATGTAGCTCTGGCCCACGGTTGGCAGACGTTCGCCCACGCGCGCGGTCTGGGCAGGTGGTGCACCCTTCACTTCAGGCACGATGGCGACACGCCCCTCTATGTGAGGATATTCGGGGAAGATGGTCGCCGTGTTGGGTGTTGCCCCAAGGTGAATGACGGTGAGGAGGTGCCCGGCCTTGGTGACGGCCGCGACGAGGATGGGGGCGAACTCGCCCTTGGCGCCGATCGCGTCTCGTCAGGCTACGGAAGCTCTTCCCCCAGCGACAGCTCCAGCAGCGGCGGCTACGACCAGCCGCCATACCCGCTTCAGAGACGGTGGCGGGTCGTCTCGTCGCCGCGCCTCCGTGAAGCGCGAGGAGGGGTCCGACTGAGCTCAGGCAGGTGCTGGGGCCTGCGCCCGTGGACCTCTGTAGGTGCCGCTTATTTTGTTCTTCCTTTCCTTCCTACATTAAAAAGAAACTAGAATGGGACCCGGAGGGGTGTGTATCGAACTATGGTCCCTATCGCTATGTTATGTTTGCTGTTCTTGAGCCGTGTCGTAACATTGTCATTTTATGTAGGGATAAGTTACCTCGACTTGTTTTGAGTGACCTTATCCTCACGAGGCGCTCGCTTCCTAGTGCTTGTCGAGGCCTCCTTGACCTGATATGTGCTTAGGAACTGCAAAAATTCGTAAGAGGTTTATCGTTGACCTTGACTCAGTGCTTCACGTCGCGATGCCCGTGGGGCACGGACCAGGAGAGGTGCGCCAACTTGTGGGCTCGAACGAGGGTGCCTCACGAAAAGACAGAAGGAGGAAGGTCATGAAGGTACCTGTCCAGCCCCCTCGCAAGGGACGCGAGGGAGAGTTTAGATCGACCAAAGAGGCGAAGGCAAAAACAGAGGCAGAAGGCGATAAAACGGAACCAGCAATAGACACGAGAAAGCAAACTTCAATTAAAAGAGGGGCAAGCCAACTTCGGAAAGCAAATGAAAAGCCGCATCCGGCACCTAGTCTAGTCTTCGACGTCTTCTCACCAGCGCGGAGCTAAGTGCTGCCACTCGGCACGGGAGGGAGCTCCCGAGGCCGAAGGGCGGCTCTCCTGAGGATCCGGGGCGTGTACAACCCCACTCATTATTACATGAGAGTGTCACGGGAGGCGATTCTTCACAGGCACGGGGCCTTGCTTCATAGGCACTGGGCCTTCTTCACAGGCACTGGGCCTTTCTTCACAGGCACCGGGCCTTCTTCACAGGCACTGGGCCTTTCTTCATGGATAGAACTTCCGAAGGTGTTGGATGTTCCAGGCGTTCTGGACGGGTACCCCGTCCCGTGTCTCCAGGCACGCGGCGCCAGGCCTGGAGACGTGGACGACCTTGATCGGGCCCTCCCACATAGGCGAGAGCTTGTGTAGCCCCTCCTTGGAGAGCACCCGCCTTAGGACGAGGTCACCCACCTCGAGAGTCCTAGAGCGGATGCTGCGGCAGTGGTACCGCCGCAGCGCCTGCTGGTATCTTGCCGCCCATAGTGCAGCTTCACGGCGTCGCTCCTCCCCCAGCACGAGGTCCATCCCCCGCATGGCGTCCTGCTGCGTCTCATCAAACGCCAGGACCCGCGCAGAGCGATGCTCGACCTCATGAGGGAGGACTACTTCAGCTCCATAGACGAGGAAGAACGGGGTTTTGCCCGTTGGCTTGGTGGCGGTGGTGCGAATCGACCACAACACAGATTGGAGTTCGTCGTGCCAGCCATGCCGCGGGCCTCGAGCTTTTTCTTGAAGGTCCTAGTCTTGAGGCCCTTCAGGACCTCCGCGTTGGCGCGTTCGGCCTAGTCGTTGCTCCTGGGGTGTGCTACTGAGGCGTAGCAGATCTGCGTTCCAAGGTTAGCACAATATGACTTGAAGAGATTACTAGTGAACTGTGAGCCGTTATCGGTGATGATGCAGTTGCGGACCCCAAAGCGGCTCACGAGGCCATTGATGAACTTGAATGCAGAGCCAGCTGGGATGGCGCGGACGGCTTCAACCTCCGGCCACTTGGTGAACTTGTCGATGGCAATGTAGAGGTATCGATAGCCCCCAGGCGCTCGAGGGAACGGGCACAGAATATCCAGCCCCCAGACTACAAACGACCATGAGAGTGGGATGGTCTGGAGGCACTGATCTGGCTGATGGATCTGCTTGGCGTGGAATTGGTAGGCCTCGCAGGACTTCACCAGCTCGACCGCATCATTGAGTGCCGTAGGCCAATAGAATCCACTTCGGAATGCCTTGCCGACGAGGGTTCGCGACGACGAGTGGTGCCCACAGTCTGCACCGTGTATGTCATCTATCAACTCTTTCCCCTGTTCCCTGGAGATGCAATGCAGTGTAACGTCATTTGGTCACTTTCTGTATAACTCACCGTCTTGGATGCAGTATGCCGTGGCCTGACGGGCCACGCGCTCCGCTTCTTCCTCCTTCTCTGGCAGCACCCCTCGCATCAGGTATTCCTTGAATTCCTTGGTCCAGCATCCCTCCTGGGGCTCGAGCGCCAGGAGTAGGCGTGCTCCTGAGGTCGGGCCACAGGCAGGAGCTCCTAAGGCTGGCGGCTGTGGGAGTTCCTCCCGAGGCCGAGTTGCTCTCGGAAGCGGTGGCGTTGCTGATGGCTTGAAGAGCCGCTCCTCGAAGACGCCAGGCTCCTGGGGCTGTCGCTTGGATTCTCTTCTAGCGATGTCGTCTGCTTCCTTGTTGGTGCCTCGGGGCACGTGTTGCAATTCCAGGCCCAGAAATTGCTTCTCCAGCTTGTGCACCTCCGTGAGGTATGCCTCCATGTGCTCATCCTTCGACTCATACACCTTATTGGAGAAGTTTACGAGGAGCCGTGAGTCGCCCCTGATGGTGAGACGCTTCACCCCCAGTGCCACTGCAGCCTTCCGGCTGGCTATGAGGCCCTCGTATTCTACAATGTTGTTGGAGACCTTCTTGCCCTGCTGGAAGCAGAGCTGTACGGCGTAGTAGAGCTTGTCCTGAGTGGGCGAGATGAGTACAGCTCCAGCCCCCGTGCCCTGACGTGCGAAGGCGCCATCAAAATACATGACCCGGCCGTCAGGCGCCTCGCTTCCCGGCGAGAGGGACCGGTCCTCACCTTCTTCAAACACTGGGGCATCTGTCCACTCTGCCACGAAATCAGCGAGCGCGGCCCCCTTGATGACCCTAGTGGTACTGAACTCCAGCTGGAATGCTTGCAACTCGATGTTCCATTCAGCGACTCTTCTGGCAGAGTTGGGGCTCCTGAGGACTCTCTCCAATGGGTAAGCTGAGACGACCTTGATGGGATGGCCCTGGATGTAGTGCCACAACTTTTGTGAGGTGACTAGGAGTGCGAGTAGGAGCTTCTGAGGCATGGGTTATCACGCTCTTGCATCCCTCAACACTGTGCTAATGAAGTATACCGGGTGCTCTACGAGGGTTGGTGTGCGGACGAGGTTTGCGTCCCCTGGGAGCTGATGAACCTCCTGAGGGGGTAGAGGCCTCGATGCTTGGTCGCTTGCCGAAGTCTTCGCGGGTTCGGGGGCATTGTCATGCCGAGCCTGACCCTCTGTCGCTGCTGCTTCGGCCCTTGCGGCGCCCTTCTGGTCCTTCGTCGTCTCTGCTGGAGGCGTGGCACGGCGCGATGCGCCCTTGGCTTGGTGTTCTTCTCGAACCGCCACCAGGGCCGCGCTGGTTGAGTACAGAGTGGTAGCCAGGTAGAGCACTAGTGGCTCGCGAGGTCGTGGCGCCACCATAACTAGTGGGTTGGTCAGGTATCTTTTGAGGTCTTGGAAAGCTTGGTCGGCCTCCGGGGTCCACTTGAACGGGCCCTTCTTTTCATCAGCTTGAAGAAGGGCAGGGCGCGCTCTCCCAGCTTGGAGATGAAGCGCCCCAATGCAGTCACCCGACCAGCCAGCTTCTGCATTTCCTTGAGGGCCTGTGGTGGACTCATGTCTTCAATGGCCTTCACCATTTCTGGGTTGGCCTCGGTCCCCCTGTGGGACACCAGGAAACCCAGCAGCTTGCCAGAAGGGATGCCAAACACACATTTCTCTGGATTGAGCAGCAAGTCCACCTGGCGAAGGCTTTCAAAGGTCTCCTCTAGGTCTCGGATCAAGGTCTTCGCCTCCCGAGACTTCACCACGATGTCGTCAACATAGGCTTCAGCGTTTCTCCCGAGCTGCTGCCCTAAGGCGATGTGCATGAGTCGTTGGAAGGTTGCGCCCGAATTGCGCAGTCCGAACAGCATGCAGGTGTAGCAGTACACACCACACGGGGTCAGGAAGGCCGTCTTCTCCATATCTTCTACCGCCATCTTGATCTGGTGATATCCTGAGAACGCATTCAGGAAGCATAGCAAATCACACTCGGCGGTGGAGTCGATGATCTGGTCGATGCGCGGAAGCGGGAACGGATCTTGGGGGCAGGCCTTGTTGAGGTTAGTGAAGTCGACACACATCCGCTCCTTCCCGCCTTTCTTGGGTACGATGACGGGGTTCGCCAGCCACTCGGGGTAACGAACCTCACGAATGACACCCGCGGCCTCCAACTTGCGGGTTTCTTGGACGATGAAAGCTTGCTTCTCCGTGGATTGCCACCTTGCCTTCTGCTTCACAGGGCATACATTGGGGCACACCTTCAGGTGGTGCTCTATTACCTCTCTTGGGACCCCTACCAGGTCGTCGGGCTCCCAGGCGAACACTTCCTCGTTTGCACGCAAAAACTTCACTAGCGCCTCCTCCTGAGTGGGCTCGAGGTTGGCGCCTATGGTGAAGGTTTCCCCTGAGGACTCATCCTCCTCAACCAACACTTGCTTGGTTTCTGCCTTGGCCTGAGTGAAGAACTGCTTCTTCTTGGTTGGTACGGCTCCCTTGGCCTTGGAAGTATCCGCGTCGGTGGGTCGCGCTGCCACGGCGGCCTTGAGGGTGAGCTTGAGCACCGCCAGGGCCTCCTTGGGTGTCCCCCTTGATGGTGAGGATGCCCTGGCTCCCCAGCATCTTCTTGAGATTGTAAGCAGGATGGGTTGCGGCCATGAACTAGGCCAAAGCTGGGTACCCGAGGATGGCGTTGTATGGAAGGCCAATGCGGGCAATGTCGAAGTCGATGAGCTCGGTGCGGTAGTTGTCGTGCATGCCGAAGGTCACGGGGAGGTGGATCTGCCCCAGGGAGCGGGCGGGGCCCCCGCCAACTCCCGAGAAATGCTTGCTGGGGCGAAGTCGCTCGAACGGTACGTGAAGGAGGCTGAAGGACTCGACAGAGAGCACATTGAGGCCGACGCCGCCGTCGATGAGCATCTTGGTGATGGATACGTGGCAGATGGTGGGTGCGCACAGCATTGGGAGTGCACTCAAACAGACGGTGGAAGCAGGATGGTCCTCCGAGTTGAAGGTGAGATTGGCCTCAGGCGCGGCTCAGCCGGGCGGAGCCCCCGGGCGCTTGGAGGCGACGCCGATCTGGCGAAGGTATGGCTTGAGGTGCCGATCTGAGGGTGGTCCTTGCGAACCGCCGAGAAGAGCTGCGACGATGGGGGTCGCTGGTTCCCCGAAGTGTGTGACGAAGAGGCCGCGCAGCTCCTCCCAGGTGATGATAGAAGACTCCGGCAAGTGGAGGAGCCAGGCGCGCGGCGCTCCCGAAAGGGCCATTGGGAACCAGTTGGCCATGACCTTGTCGTCGCCCCCGGCTTCCAAGATGACCTCCTCCTATGCCAGCAGGAAAGCCGACGGGTCCGCCGCGCCGTCGTAGCATGGTGGCATCTCCGGCTTGAACTTGGGTGGCCACTGTACCTACTACAAGGTGGGGGCGAGGGCTCGGAGCCCCCGAGTGCCGCCGTGGGCACCGATAGATCCAGCTGGAGGGGCGTCCGCCATGGGGAGCAGGCATGAAGATCATGGAACGCGAGCCGACGAAAGGAAGACTCTGTCGCACCCCTACCTGGCGCACCAAATGTCGGATCATGGGTTCCACCAAAACCCTTAAGGTTCGAACACTGGGATGCGCGCGAAGATCTCCCCCCTATCGATCCATGTCCTAACTTAGCCTAGATCTCACGAACTAACTCAACGAACTCGCAACACAAGGGACACAAGATTTATACTGGTTTGGTCCACCGTTGTGGTGTAATACCCTACTCCAGTGTGGTGGTGGTGGTGGATTGCCTCTTGGGCTAAGGATGAACAATACAAAGGGAAGAGCGACCTCCTCAGGTTGAGGTGTTCTTGTGCTTGGTGCACTTGTGTGGCTGAGGGTGATCTTGTATATCCCTCTATGGTGGTGGCTAGTTCTATTTATAGAGGCCCTGGTCCTCTCCCCAAATATTGATCGGGAAGGGAGCCAATAACGGCCAATTTGAAAGGGGACAACTAGTACAAGCTATCCTGACAAAAGGTGGTCTTCGCCTGCCAAAGGCTTCGGTGGTGACGCCGCTCTGGGCTCCATGGTGAACTCCGTCTTGCCGTCCTTATGGTCTTGGTCTCGTTGCACCAATATGGAAACCTTTGCTTGATGCCTCGGTAATCCGCGCCTGCGCTTTCCCCCTTAGCACCAAAGAGGAAACAAGGACGCTATGCGCGCTGGCGCCCGCCTGGTCTCGATCGTCACGGCTTACGTCACGAGAACCTCGCGAGGTTTGCCTGACCTTGAGCCCTCCACCCCTCACAAGCCGGCCTGATGAGGCTGCTCCTGAGGAGGTCTTGTGTTGTCCGCCTTCCGAGGCTTGGCCCCTCGCGAGGGTCTTGATTCCTTGTAGATGAAGATGGGCCATACAGACTTGCCAACAAAGCCATGCCATGGGCTGCAGGCAGGCAAGTCTGGGGACCCCCTTTCCCAGAACGTCGATAGGTCAGACTTAAATTATCTAGTCATATTCTTCATGATGCTCTCTTTATGTTACAGTTCTTATCTTTTATGCGAGCATCATTGAAATCATCATGCCTAGCTAGGGGCGTTAAATGATAGCGCTTGTTGGGAGGCAACCCAATTTTATTTTTGTTCCTTGCTTTTTGTTCCTGTTTAGTAATAAATAATTTATCTAGCCTCTGTTATGATTGATTTTTGATGTTTTAATTAGTGTTTGTGCCAAGTAGAACCTTTGGGAAGACTTGGGGAAAGTCTTTGCGATCTTGCTGTAAAAAATAGAAGCTTTAGCGCTCACGAGATTTGCTGCTATGTTTTACTAGAGAGTGCTACTTTGTTGATTATTTTTGCAGATGATTAATAGATAAATTCCTCACGTCCAGCAATTTATTTTAGAATTTTTGGGGTTGCATAAGTATATGTTTGATCCAGATTACTACAGACTGTTCTATTTTTGACAGATTCTGTTTTCTATGTGTTGTTTGCTTATTTTGATAAATCTAAGAGTAGTATCGGAGGGTATGAACCATAGATAAGTTGGAATACAGTAGATATTACACCAATATGAATTTAGAATGAGTTCACAATAGTACCTAAGTGGTGATTTATTTTCTTATACTAACGGAGCTTACGAGTTTTCTGCTAAGTTTTGTGTTGTGAAGTTTTCAAGTTTTGGGTAAATATTCGATGGACTATGGAATAAGGAGTGGCAAGAGCCTAAGCTTGGGCATGCCCAAGGCACCCCAAGGCAATATTCAAGGAAAACCAAGAGCCTAAGCTTGGGGATGCCCCGGATGGCATCCCCTCTTTCGTCTTCATTCATCGGTAACTTTACTTGGAGCTATATATTTGTTCACGACATGATATGTGTTTTTCTTGGAACGTCATTTTATTTTACTTTGTTTTGCTTGCTGTTTGAATAAAATACCAAGATGGGAAATTATTAAATGTTAGAGAGTCTTCACATAGTTGCATAATTATTTGATTACTCATTGATCTTCACTTATATCTTTCGGAGTAGTTTGTCATTTGCTCTAGTGCTTCAGTTATATCCTTTTAGAGCATGGCGGTGGTTTTATTTTGAATAAATAGATGAACTCTCATGCTTCACTTATATTATTTTGAGAGTCTTTTAGAACCGCATGGTAATTTGCTTTTAGGCATAATAAAAACTTTCATATAAGTGCATTGAATACTATGAGAAGTTTGATACTTGATAATCGTTTTGATATATGGAGATGGTGATATTAGAGTCATGGTTGTTGAGTAGTTGTGAATTTGAGAAATACTTGTGTTGAAGTTTGTGATTCCGGTAGCATGCACGTATGGTGAACCGTTATGTGATGAAGTCCGAGCATGATTTATTTATTGATTGTCTTCCTTATGGGTGGTGGTCGGGGACGAGCGATGGTATTTTCCTACCAATCTACCCCCCTAGGGGCATGCGGTAGTACTTTGTTTCGATAACTAATAGATTTTTGCAATAAGTATGTGAGTTCTTTATGACTAATATTGAGTCCATGGATTATACGCACTCTCACCCTTCCACATTTGCTAGCCTCTCTATTACCGCACACTTTTTCGCCGGTATCATACACCCACCATATAACTTCCTCAAAATAGCCACCATACCGACCTATTATGGCATTTCCATAGACATTCTGAGATATATTTCCATGCAACTTTCCACCGTTCCGTTTATTATGACACGCTTCATCATTGTCATATTGCCATGCATGATCATGTAGTTGACATCGTATTTGTGGCAAAGCCACCGTTCATTATTTTTTCATACATGTCACTCTTGATTCATTGCATATCCCGGTACACCACCGGAGGCATTCACATAGAGTCATATTTTGTTCTAAGTATTGAGTCGTAAGTAAAAACAAGTGTGATGATCATCATTATTAGAGCATTGTCCCAGTGCGGAAAGGATGATGGAGACTATCATTCCCCCGCAAGTCGGGATGAGATTCCAGACGAAAAAAAGAAAAGAGGCCAAAAAAAGAAGGCCCAAACAAAAAAATGAGAGAAAAAGAGAGAAGGGACAATGTTACTATCCTTTTTCCACACTTGTGCTTCAAAGTAGCACCATGATCTTCATAATAGAGAGTCTCCTATATTGTCACTTTCATAAACTAGTGTGAATTTTACATTATAGAACTTGGCTTGTATATTCCAATGATGGGCATCCTCAAATTGCCCTAGGTCTTCGTGAGCAAGCAAGTTGGATGCACACCCACTTAGTTTCTTTTGTTGAACTTTCATACACTTATAACTCTAGTGCATCCGTTGCATGGCAATCCCTACTCACTCACATTGATATCTATTAATGGGCATCTCCATAGCCCGTTGATATGCCTAGTTGATGTGAGACTATCTTGTCCTTTTTGTCTTCTCCACAACCATCATTCTATTCCACCTATAGTGCTATGTCCATGGCTCACGCTCATGTATTGCGTGAAAGTTGAAAAAGTTTGAGAACATCAAAAGTATGAAACACCTTCCTGGATAGAGGAGGCCAAGCAGCGTGAAGGAGGGTCACCGACGAGCAGGCGACGATGCTGCAAGCAAGGAGAGAAGGTTTCAACTTGGAAAGGAAGGCGGAAAGAGGGGAAATGTGGCTTTTGGTAAGGGGAAGGGGGAGGGGAGGTAGATATTTCAGCGGAAGCCGGAAATTTGGAATCGCTTCAGCCAAAAACCTGGCGCACAAAGTGTCATCAGACACAGTCCCTTATTCAGAATTGTGTACGATATGTGGACATCACAAATGATTCAGATAGCTTAACCCGTGTGTGATGAGTTTGAACGTCAAAAGTTTTGGTTCGAATTTCCATGGTTACAGTGTTCATCTACGTCATTGCATAATTTGGGTACACAAAGGAGACTACAGCACACCCACACTTCTTAATCGAGCAAGTTCAACAATTAAATAGAGCTAGCTGACCTAAACATTACTCTAACAAATTAAAGACCAACGCTCTTAATTAAACAAAACATAGAGTACTACTACGACTGCTGCTCGTCAATCTCCGCCGCCGCCTCCATGTCCAACTTGCGCCCGACGGTCTCCTGGGGAAGGGGCTCCATGGCATCCATCGCACCATACTCGGCAAGCATCTCGCCATCCGCATTCGCCAGCTCTTTGGAAAAGGCCGCCACGAGCTGGGCGTGGGTGATACGTCTCCAACGCATCCATAATTTTTTATTGTTCCATGCTATTATATTACCCGTTTTGGGTGTTTATGGGCTTTATTATACACTTCTTTATTATTTTTGGGACTAACCTATTAACCGGAGGCCCAGCCCAAAATGTTGATTTATTGCCAATTTCAGTGTTTCGAAGAAAAGGAATATCAAGTGGAGTCCAAACGGAATGAAACCTTCGGGAGAGTTATTTTGGAACGAAAGCAACCTAGGAGACTTGGAGTAGATGTCAGGGAAGCTTCAAGGAAGCCACAAGGCAGGGAGGCGCACCCTACCCCCCTGGGCGCACCCCCACCCTTGTGGGCCCCTCGTGGATCCCCTGACCGACTTCTTTCGCCTATATATGTCCATACACCCTAAAAACATCGAGGAGCAGAATAGGTCGGGACTTCGGGCACCCTGTCGGAGGGGGAGGGGGATCCCTCACCGGTGGCCATCTTCATCATCCTGGCACTCTCCATGATGAGGAGGGAGTAGTTCACCCTCGGGGCTGAGGATATGTACCAGTAGCTATGTGTTTGATCTCTCTCTCTCTCTCTCTCTCTCTCTCTCTCTCTCTCTCGTGTTCTTGAGTCGCACGATCTTGATGTATCGCAAGCTTTGCTATTATAGTTGGATCTTATGATGTTTCTCCCCCTCTACTCTCTTGTAATGGATTGAGTTTTCCCTTTGAAATTATCTTATCAGATTGAGTCTTTAAGGATTTGAGAACACTTGATGTATGTCTTGCATGTGCTTATCTGTGGTGACAATGGGATATCACGTGATCCACTCGATGTGTGTTTTGGTGATCAACTTGCGAGTTCCGTGACCTCATGAACTTATGCATAGGGGTTGGCACACGTTTTCGTCTTGACTCTCTGGTAGAAACTTTGGGGCACTCTTTGAAGTTCTTTGTGTTGGTTTAATAGATGAATCTGAGATTGTGTGATGCATATCGTATAATCATACCCACAGATACTTGAGGTGACATTGGAGTATCTAGGTGACATTAGGGTTTTGGTTGATTTGTGTCTTAAGGTGTTATTCTAGTATGAACTCTAGGATAGATTGAACGTATAT
This sequence comes from Triticum dicoccoides, assembly GCF_002162155.2. NCBI lineage: Eukaryota > Viridiplantae > Streptophyta > Magnoliopsida > Poales > Poaceae > Triticum > Triticum dicoccoides. The sequence goes on along the minus strand of NC_041390.1, from coordinate 352,747,007 downwards.
AATAGCTTCGTGTTATTTTAGTACGGACTCTTGAATAGATCGATCAGAAAGAATAACTTTGAGGTGGTTTCGTACCCTACAATAATCTCTTCGTTTGTTCTCAGCTATTAGTGACTTTGGAGTGACTCTTTGTTGCATGTTGAGGGATAGTGAGATGATCCAATTATGTTATTATTGTTGAGAGAACTTGCATTAGTGAAAGTATTTACCCTAGGCCTTGTTTCCTAGCATTGCAATACCGTTTATGCTCACATTTACCACTTGTTTCCTTGCTGTTTTTTATATTTTCAGATTACCAAAATCATTATCTACTATCCATATTGCACTTGTATCACCATCTGTTCGCCGAACTAGTGCACCTGTACAATTTACCATTGTATTGGGTGTGTTGGGGACCAAAGAGACTCTTTGTTATTTGGTTGCTGGGTTGTTTGAGAGAGACCATCTTCATCCTATGCCTCCCACGGATTGATAAACCTTAGGTCATCCACTTGAGGGAAATTTGCTGCTGTCCTACAAACCTCTGCACTTGGAGGCCCAACAACGTCTAGAAGAAGAAGGTTGTAGTAGAAATCAGTGGGCAGACGCGATCTAGGCTTGGACGGGCTCCATCGTCGCAAGGTATGCGGCGGAGGAATAGACGGCTGCTCGAATGCTCTCGGCGATTGCCAGCTCTTCCGCCGTGGCCGACCGTTGTCGGAGAAGATTCGTTCGATTTGTGCGATGACCGCCAGGAGCTGGGCGTGGGCGGCCTCGACATGGTCATGGGAGGCCTCCATCAGGGCTAAGGCCGCCGCGGCAGAACGGACAACTATTGTGCCGCTCTCGTCAGTTGTTATCCCCGTGGCAGATGTTGCTGCCGCCACCTGAGAAGCAACAGCGGGCGTTTGGGTTGCCTTTGCGGCCCGGTCGCAAATTGCGGCCGTGCTCATGCACCTTGTTAGCACGCGCATGGAGGCTGCAGCCGCGCTCTTGCCGGAGTGGGCCACCGAAGTTGCCCTCACGATGTAACGCCCTCGATGCGGCTATAGCTCCCACGTGTCGAGGCACGACTTAGAGGCATAACCGCATTGAAAGCAATGTCGCAAGTTAGGCAATCTTCACAACATCCCATGTAATATAGATAATAAAAGGGGAGATACATAGTTGGCTTACACTCGCCACGTCAATCAAAGTACATAAATACCATTACATCAATCCAACACTCATGGCCCGACTACGGCGCCAAAATAGAAGATAACCCAACATGCGACACGGTCCCGATCACCCCAACTGGGCACCACTACTGATCATCAGGGAAAGACATGTAGTAACAGCGTGAGTCCTCGTCGAACTCCCACTTGAGCTCAAGCGCGTCATCTGGAATGGAGTCATCAGGCCCTGCGTCTGGTTTGGAAGTAATCTGTGAGCCACAGGGACTCAGCAATCTCGCACCCTCGCGATCAAGACTATTTAAGCTCATAGGTAAGGCAAGGTAAAATATGTGGAGCTGCAGCAAGCGACTAGCATATATGGTGGTTATCCTGTTCGCAAAAGAGAGCGAGAAGAGGAGGGAAAGCGCGAACGAGTAACTAGAGGGCATCCTGCAGCAAGCATTACTCCAACACCGTGTTCACTTATTGGACTCCGCCGAGAAGAGACCATCACGGCAACTCACACAGTTGATTCATTTTAATTAAGTTAAGGTTCAAGTTATCTACAACCGGACATTAACAGATTCCCATCTGCCCATAACCACGGGCACGGCTTTCGAAAGTTCAAATCCCTACAGGGGAGTCCCAACTTAGCCAATGACAAGCTCTCACGGTCAACGAAGGAATAGACCTCCTCCCGAGACATTCCGATCAGGCTCAGTATCTCGGTTCTACAAGACACTTCGACAAGTTAAAACAAATCCAGCAACACCGCCCGAATGTGCCAACAAATCCCGATAGGAGCTGCACATATCTCGTTCTCAGGGCACAATCGGATAAGCAATCTGTACAACTAAAACCTGCCCTTGAGTTTCCCCGAGGTGGCGCTGCAAGGGGCTCTAGGTTGGACCAACACTCAGAGGAGCACTGGCCTGGGGGGTTTAAATAAGATGACCCTCGGGCTCCGGAAACCCAAGAGAAAAAGAGGCTAGGTGGCAAATGGTAAAACCAAGGTTGGGCATTGCTGGAAAAGCTTTAATCAACGCAAACTATCAAGGGGTTCCCATTATAACCCAACCGCGTAAGGAACGCAAAATCTGGGAACATAACACCGATATGACTGAAACTAGGGCGGCAAGAGTGGAACAAAACACTAGGCGAGAGGCCGAGCCTTCCACCCTTTACCAAGTATATAGATGCATTAAGATAACATGGCAATATAATGATATCCCAACAAGTAAATGATGTTTCAACAAGGAACGGTCTCCAATCTTCACCTGCAACTAGCAACGCTATAAGAGGGGCTGAGCAAAGCGGTAACATAGCCAATCAACGGTTTGCTAGGACATGGTGGGTTAGAGGTTTGACATGGCAATTTGGGAGGCATGATAAGAAAGTGGTAGGCATCATAGCATAGGCATAGAAAAAGAGTGAGCATCTAGCAAAGCTAAGATAGTAGTGATTTCGAGGGTATGATACCCTTGCCTGCAATGTTGTCAGAGTTGACTAGATCCTCGAAAGCAAACTCAACGGGCTCCTCATTAGCGAAATCGTCTCCCGGCTCTAACCAAATAATAAAAACAAGCAACAAGGACACAATCAACCACGTGCAAAGCTGAAACAATATGATGCAAAGATGGTATGCTATGCAGGATGCAATATGCGATGCATATGCAAGATTTGACAAGGAATGCATGAACCTGGCCTCAACTTGGAAATCCAAGTGTGCCACTTGAAAGGTTAGATGAAATCGCTTGAAAACGATATAAAGAACGCCGGAATCGGAGTTACGGTTTGGAAATGGCAAGCAATTCAAATATGACCACGTTCTGCGATTTAGAGCAAGTAGTCGACTAGATGCAACAAGATGAACATGCTACAGCACTCAAACATGGCATCAAAATACATGGCAGGGATCCACTCATGATTCTTAACAAAAGACTAGCACTGAGCTACGGCCAATTCATCAATTAACAGGTTCAAACAAGCATGGCAAAAATGCATTTGGTAAACAGATTTCAGACTTGGTGAAATTAACATTTGTCTGGAATTTCAGATCATATAGCACTCTTTGGAGCATGAAAACTATATGCTACAGGACCTGAGCATTGGCAAAATAAAGCATGGCATGGAGCTACTCAAAGAGCTTAACAAATGTCCCTTAGTGACCTTGAGCCAAAAGGGATCAGAAAATACATTTGCAAGCATGTGAACATGGCAAAAACAAAATCAATTCTCAGACTTGGTGAAAACTGGAGCATGCTGAAACAGATATCAAGTAGGCATGTTAACGAGCTCGATGCACTCACTACAGAGCAAGTCATGACAATCTAAGCATGCACCCATCAATAATACACAAAATACAAGCTAGACATGGCAAGAACAATAACATAGCATGCACGGATCAACTAAAACATCCTCGGCAAAATCGCTAACAAGTAGACAATCTGCCCAGGTTCACGAAATAGCAAAAGTAGAGCTCGATTGACTCAAGCTAGTGTGCTCCATAATTTCAAAGAAGGATATGGATGGATAGAGCACTAGAAGATTAACAAGACATCCTTACTGATCGTCCTCAAAACAGGCACGGATCACTAGGAAACGACAAGAACATATGGCATATTGAGATAAACAACTCAAGGACTTAGTGGAAATGCTAAGTCCCTGCAATCAGCATTAACGAATGCTCCACTTTGCAAGCTTATGCTAGTCACCACACACATCACAAAAATACATGGATTGCACCTCTGGATAGATGGCAAAACATATAACAAAACACATGTAGAGCTCAGGGGCATATCAGGCACACATTAATCATGGCAAAAATGACAAATATCTAATTAGAGAAGCAGATCTAACAATTATCTCAAATAGCACTCTTCCAACAGCATTTCGGTCATCAAGATGAGCTCAAATGAAAATGATGCCCTGAGATGAAATGATGTGCTCCCTGAGACGAACATTTCGATATGCTATATGCCCAAAACGGAGCTACGGATGCAATGTTACTGCACGTTGAGGGGGGGGGGGGCAAAATAGTTAGGGTTTCGGGCAAAAAGTCAACCCGAGAAGTTTTGGATCTGAGATCTGCACTGTAGCGGCGGCGCGTTCTTTGAGGTTCGCCGGAGAAGACATCGGCGAACTTGCCGGGGCGGTGAGGAGGTGGTGGTGCGCCGAGATGGCGCCGGGCGGTGGAGAGGCGGCGGGGCGGCGCTC